>NW_025999932.1:44605203-44710640 GCF_001458135.2 Marmota marmota marmota | reverse complement strand
GGGAGGGGGGATAGTAGAGGATAGGAAAGGCAGCAGAACACAACAGACACTAGTATGGCAATATGTAAATCAATGGATGTGTAACTGATGTGATTCTGCAATCTGTATATGGGGTAAAAATGGGAGCTCATAACCCACTTGAATCAAAGTGTGAAATATGATATATCAAGAACTATGTAATGTTTTGAACAGCCAACAATAAAAAATTAAAAAAAAAAATAAGGTTCTCAGCTCATTTTCAAGGAGGAAAAACATAAACAAGTTAAAGAGAAGAGCCACATCATGAAGTTGCTCCATGTAAGGAGGATTTCTCTATTGACCGTCATTACTCTGGGCTCCAGTCAGGGCCAGGGTCAGTGGCTGGGCAGCCCAGAAGTCTGCCCTGGAGGTTCTGAGAAGAAGGCTGCTTAGAATTCTTATCTGGACTTTTATTTATTTATTTAATAATAAATACACACACTTCTTAGGTATTGCAAGAAATGAAAACAAATCATCTTATTCCCCCTTCCCTCCTCCACCATTCTTCCCTAATACAAATTAAGAAAAGCCAGATTTGCAGGTAAATGGATGGAGTTGGAGAATATCGTGCTAGGTGAAGCAAGCCAATCCCAAAAAACCAAAGGCCGAATGTTCTCTCTGATAAGTTGATGCTGATCTGTAATTGGGGGAACATGGGAAAAATAGAGGAACTTTGATGGGGCACAGGGGAGGGAAAGGTGGTGAGGGGGCATGGGGGTAGGAAAGATAGTGGAATGAGATGGACATCATTACCCTAGTTGCATGTATGACTGCACATTATGGTGCGATGCTACATCTTGTACAATTGTGCTGCAATTGTGTACAAGGAATCAAAATACATTCTGCTGTCATATATACCTAATTAAAATTTTAAAAAAAGCCTAAGAAAATCCAGGTGCTCTATTGTTTTTTATTTTCTTTCTTTCTTTTTTTTAAACAACAATTGCAATAGATATCTGACTAAACAGGATAGATTTTTTTCTTCTACTCATCCACCTGCCCAGGCAATTTTTTATTTATCCATCCATCGTCCATCTGCTCACCCATTCCATTTCACAAATCATGTTGTGAAATTACTTTAGAACATTCTTTCCATGTTTTAAAAAGTATGACTTTTGTTCACTCAAGTAATTATGCATGGAGAAGGTTTGATAAAGAGGCAGGAACCCACTAGCAAAGGGGAATCCCTTGGAATAAAGCTGCCATTCAGATGGGCAGTTCCTCAGCTTTACTGCTGTGCCCAGCAAGTTAGAAGAAGTTAGAAATGTCTCCCAGCAGTGCCCCATGTCCTCTGAATTGCGTGAATGTGTTTAGATACAGTTTTTGAAAGACAAGGGAAAAGAAATTGGCTCTATGAATGTGGACCAGTTATAGAAAGGATACTGGACTAAAAGAAATGAGAATTAGGCAGTGGAAGCAAGATATACACGTAGGTCTATAAGCAGCAGCATGAGGTATGGGGTGAGAGGGCCATAAGCATTAGTCCACTCGGTGTCCCTGCTTGCCTCTGAGCATGGCTGATTTTCTTGAGTTGAGCTTCTCTAAGGCTTTGTGTCTTTAATTAATTTATTTTGATTCTTTTTTATTTATTCTAATTAGTTATAATGTCAGTAGAATGCATTTTGACACATTGTTATTATTTTTTTAAGAACTTAAGTTTTCTACTAAGAAAATATACAATAGCAGAAAATAACAGTCATGAAAAGGAGAATTTTTTTTCTTAGTTTTCTACTAAGGAAATATACAATAGCAGAAAATAACAGTCATGAAAAGGAGAATTTTTTTTCTTCCTTCTTCCCCTTCCTCACTTTCTCCTTCAGCTAAAGAAATGCCCAATCACCATTTAGTTCAAATATAATGCCTTTTATATTTTATTAAGTAATTTTTATATGAATGTTCTCAATAGATAATCTCTTACAAGCATCTGTTATTTTGAGCATTGTGCTTTGAACACCAAAACAGAGTAGTGTGAAACTTTTGAGAAGCACTAGAAAGACAAGAAGAACCAGGAAACTTCACACAAGATATCTTTATTCTTCCATGTGGTGGCAGGGAGAACAGGACATTTGTTCTTTATTATTCAAAGAGCCTTTTAAAAGTCACCTAGGAAATCAAGCATTCTAAGGATCTCCTGATTTCTTTTGGCTTTGGCCAAGAAAATGGAATTACTGAGAAAATCCAACTTTTTATAAAATATTTCTGTTGGAAGGTCTTTTCAGTGGGTTAAATACTATAAAACTATTGTTTGCTAGACAATCCAGAGGAGGGAGAAAATAAAAATAATTATGAGACAGCAGCATGTTGGGTGGGGTTTGCACAGACTTGATCCCAATGTCAGACCATGGTCTCAGAGTTTCAGTGTGATGGTGTTTTTTCTCTTATCTTAGGTGACGGATGATGTGTTAAGGCAAAAGCAAGGATTCTTTACCTCTCAGGTTTTTGAAACAGTCCAAACACTGTAGTTCTCATGCCAATTTCCTTTAACCATGACCTTGCATTATATGAAGGTCAACTTGCTCCCACTGAGGATTTCTAAACCCATCAGTGGCTGGAGATTTACAGGCACAAGTCTGCTTCTGGCTGCTTTTCTGAATCCTGATTATGGAGTCAGTGTAGGAAGAAGCAAGCAATGCTAGAATTATATTGTCATTGCATGGGTTTGCTTTATAGATGTCTTCTCTTTAGAACATTCCTTTTTCTTGTTTTAAATCCTGGGGTCGTTATGCAGTGGAGGGCATTTCTTAAACAGTTGACAACATTGTGGAGGTGAAGATCTGTTGTAAAATCTGAGGGATGTCCTTGGTATCCATGGCAATGAAAGACCTGCCAGCTGGTAAAGTTTTCTGGAGCCTGCCAGGAGGGGAAGGAAAAGAAAGTTACCATTACAAATTGAGGATCCCTTTCCATCTTCCTCCATGGCAAATCATATCTAAGTGGTAGGAAAGGAAGTTTTTACTTTCTAATACCTTGCTTACTGCCTGCAATTTAACTGGCTGTCACTAAACAATGAAAGGCCTGGAAGAGCAACAGGGAGAGAGAGAGAGTAAAAGCAATAAACCATAAGGAAGGTCCTTGCAGTAAGAAAACGAGTGGATGTGGAAAGGAAAAAAAATTCTCCTTTTCATGACTGTTATTTTCTGCTATTGTATATTTCCTTAGTAGAACAGAGCCCTAGGGACCCAACTAGAATTAGCTCACCTGGGTTCAGCAAATGTGTTGGCCTGATACTGTACATCTAAATGCTTTGCCTTCTAGAAAACAGGGCTCCAAGAATTTTGCCCAGTTAAATCCTGAGTGGTTTTATTTTTTCTCCACCCTCCTCTCCTTTTTTGGCTCAACTCACACAAATGTGTATTGCAGTCTGGTTTTTCCAACTGCTGCTTTGATAATACTGAGGTTATATAAGCTTATAGCAATTTTAAAAAATACTAACTTATTACTTGGAACAAAAGAACATTTTTGAAGGTAATAAAACCACAAGATACAATTTTATTCAAAGGAATGCCTCTTTTCATTGTGGCAACGGAGTCTGGTTTTGGAATGACATTTCATAAAAGTCAGCCATCCTGTGTAGTATCATCCATTTGGCATGCCTGGCAAACCAGAAAATTCTGCAACATATCTTTTGCCAGTGGCTTTGGACCATTTCCCTAGGAAATCACAAGGGTATTATTGTGCTTCCTTAAGTATTCAAACAGGATCTGTTTACTAGAAGACAAAGTAGCCATTTCAGATCAACTAGTGTTTGCTATCTGCCTAATACTGGGCTGTGCTGAGAAAAACAGGACTAGGAAAAGCATGGTTTGCTTTCAAGGACAAGAAGGTGCAAAGTGCCAATGCATAAAAGTCAGTTGTATTAAAGTGATGGTGATGACACAATATTGTCTATTCTTTACCTTCCTCAGTAATTCTGTAGCAAGGTGATGGAAGATGTCAGCATGCAGGATACTAAAACCTTTCCTAGTTCATGGTCTCTGAATCACAGAGCATGACAGGTTAAAGAGGAGAAATAGGAAAGACAGGCCCTTTGGGGCTCAGGAAGATTTTTTGTTTAGTTTTGTTTTTTTGTTAGTTTTAGCAGATAAACTTTTACCTGTGTTTTCTGTTTTTTATAAATATTATATGTAGAGAAATATGAGCTATTTTGGTTTGTCATTCAAAAAGATAAATGTTAAAAGATAAGTACATTTAAGTTATGAAAGCTTCCCCAGATCTTTCCTTTTAGATCATCCTCAGTGGTATTTATTGTTTGACCATAAATTTCTTCAGTGAACATTCAGAATATTTAGTGTAGAATATAACTATATATGGTGTCTTAATTGGTTTCCAAGTGTTTCATCTGCTTTGTCTGCCCAGTAATAGTGGACACACACACACTCATATACACACACACGCAGATATATGTGTATAAATACACACACACATACATAGGCATATCTATGGATACTTACACACACACACACACACACACACACATATATATATATATATATATACATTTATATCACTTATTAGAGAATCAAGTATGTGGAGATACATGTATGTATGTCTACATGTCTATCTGTCTATATATATGTCTACATATAAAATACTTAGACACAAATATACACATTTTGTCTTATGCCAAGGAAACTAACATATTCACTATTTTGAATACGATTTGGACACAAACTGATGAGACTATGCTTGGGACCTTGATACAAGATGCCAAATGCATAAAATATTATCTAACATTAATGAACAAACCAATTTGATAATTAGTTTGTTAGTTTAAACATAATCTGAAAAACAGTTAATTTAAATTTAAATTTATGATTGCTTCTCTAAACATAAGCTAAAACATCACATCTCCTCAGTTAGATTGCAAACTCTTGAGTGGCATCTCTAGATTGTTTTTCCTATATGTCCCTCACTCAGTTCCCCTCTGGTGCTCATTCCACCAGACAGCATGTGTCAGGCTATTATGGTTTGGATGTGAGGTTTCCCCCCAAAGCTCATGTGTGAGACAATGCAAGAAGGTTCAGAGAAGAAATGGTTGGGCTATAAAAGCCTTAATCCAATCAGTGAATTAATCACCTACTGGGATTAATTGAGTGGTAACTGGACACAGGTGGGGTGTGGCTGGAGGAAGTAGGGCATGGGGAAGGGATTGGGGGTATATATTTGTATCTGGTGAGTGGAATCTCTCTGCTTTCTGATCATGTGAGCTGCTCCCTTCTGCCACTCTCTTCTACCATGACGTTGAGCCTCACCTTGAGCTATGGATTGAGACTTCTGAAATCATGAGTCAATTATAATAAACTTTTCCTCCCCTAAAATTGTTTTGGTCAGATCTTTTAGTCATAGCAGCAAAAAAAGCTGACTAAAACACAGGCACTCATTCTATCTATGCCTGCCTTTTGCAGTGTCCTGAGATGACACTTACCTGGTTGCTTGATCACCCAATGATCCAATAAAAATGGCAAAAGCATTTACTTGAGGGTCTCTTGTAAGGATTTGGGCAAATGTGGCAGGTTTTATTCCATATCGTGACAGATTTGCATCACTTAAGACTATGACAAAGTATTCATCAGCCTCTTCTTTGACAATTTCCTTGATAGCATGTTCTGTCCCCATTAATGTGTGGTCTCCACTCATGCAGAACTGAGAGTGGGCATGCATTGTCTGGAGGAAAGAGTCAGAGCAAAAGTCAGGGGTGATAAGCTTCTTTGAACAAACAGGATGGTTTTTCTATTGACTGTGTGAATGCATAAAAGCTAATTATTACAAGTCAGTAACAGGTTTCTGAGCAAGTTTATTTAACTTGCACATCAGAGTAACAACAGTACACAGTAATATTTGCATTTGGTAGACTTTTGTTAGAAAGAAGGAAATGTTCCAAACTATCACTGTTGACAATTACTTTTAAAATTAAAGTTTCCATTTAAAGTGAGAAAATGTAAGAAAGTATAAGAATTGGTATCACATGGGTGAAAAATAAGGAATGGATTAAATTTCCAATAAAGTTATATTGTACTTACATCAGTAGCAATGGAGGAAATTTGTTTTAAATCATTACATGCATGTTTTTCTTGCAGATTGAAGTATGTGCAATTAAATTTATTATTATAAGATACTAAGAAAAGCATAAATTAGTACTCTACAAGGGATCATTCTTTTCCTTCTACTGAACATGTAGCATATATGAGGAGTCACAGGTTACAGAATCCCAATGCAATACTGAGATGCATAATCCCAATCCAATACTGAGTACTCTAAAAATATGCACAGAGCAAAATTCAAATTTGGATGATGGAGAAAAGGGTTTGAGGTCTCATGGGTGTTTTCTGTTTACAACTTGAAAGTTTGTGAAACAGAACATCATTTTCTTTCTAATATCTACTGCTTCTTCAGTGAATCTTTTTATATAGTCTTTAGCTAATCAGATAGACGTTTTCACAGTATAGAGATAACAACATATTTACCTTTAGAATTTCTAGTCTTTGTTTGTTGTTCTTGGGGATTTTGTTAATTGAAACTAGTGCAATATTGTAGTCATCTCCAGAGTGTCCAGCGATGTCATACTATGCAAAGAATCAGAGAGTTAGAAAACATTGTCCACTAGAGAATTATCACTGAGCCTCTGCATTTCTATCTCTTTGGAATCTGATGGTCCAAAGTTGCTCAATATTTGGCCATTAAGAAATGCACAGAAGCAGATGTATGTTTATCAATAGTTGAAATGCAGACAGATTCTCATTTTGGATCCACCTTCTTTTGTGATCTCTGCTTTCTGTAGGAGGTGGAAAGTATGATGAGGGCTTCGGGGACTACCCTGAATTCCATTCATAACTTTCAGGGAGAATTTTTTTTTTCCAATCACACACACACATAGAAACAATGATGGGCAGAATTCTAAGGTGGTCGTCAAGATCCCACGCCCCAGTGCACCTGTTCTTTATAAGCTTCTTCCTGTAAGCTGGGGCAGGATCTGGAAATAGGATGGGGAGTTACTCATGATAATGTTAACTTAATCGCAAAATGAACTTGCAGATATAATTAAGTTTACTTGGTTTGAGTTAATTGAAAGGGAGGTAATAAGGGCCTAATCAAATCACTTGAACTATTGATTTATTGTTTGTTTGTCTATTATATCCTCCTTTTATTGGTGGGATGCTGAGAGTAGAAAACTGATATGTAAATTGTACATTTACTCCTGAAATTTTTTTAGGCAAATGTAATTTTATTTTTTGAGATAAAAATCACAGATCCAAAAATGTGATTTTTTTGTATTTCTTTTTTTCCTCATTTTTAATAGGTTGATTATAGTTGGACATATTGATAGGATATATTGTTACATATTTGTACACACACATAATATGACAACACAATTGGGCCAATATCACTCCCCACTATGTCCCACCTCCCTCCCTACCTCTCACTCCTTAGTCTCATTCCTTTACTACTCTCCATTTGGTTTTTAGGAGACCAATCCCACCTTTATTTTCCTTTTTCCTCTCTAGCTTCCACATATGAGAAAAAAAAAACATATGGCCCTCAAACTTTTGAGTTTATTTAACTTAACACGATGGTTATTAACACGAGTTTATTTAACTAAACATTAAATAAGTTTATTTAACTTAACATGATGGTTTCTAATTCCATCCATTTTTCTGGAGATTACATAATTTCCTCTTTCTTTATGGCTGAATAAAACTCCATTGTGTAAAAATACCACATTTTCTTTATCCATTCATCATTGATGGACACCTAGGCTGGTTCCATAGCTTAGGTATTGTGACATGTGCTGCTACAAACATGAGTATGCATATATCACTGCAAGACTTTAATTATTCAGGATAAATAACAAGAAGTGGTATAGCTGGGTCATATGGTGATTCCATCCCTAGTCTTGAGGAACCTCCATACTTATTTCCATAGGGGCTGTAAATTCAATGCTATCCCATTTATTAACTCTTGGCATTATTTTTTCCGAGCTTTAGAGGTCCTATTAAGAAAGTTATTGCTTGTGACCCTATATTTTCTTTTAGGAGTTGCAGAATTTTCATTTAATTCATAGGTATTTGATCCATAAAGAGTTAATTTTTTGTGCAGGGTGAGAGATAAGGGTCTAGTTCAATGCTTTTACATATGGATAACCAATTTTCCGGGGACCATTTGTTGAAAAAGGTTGTCCTTTCTCCAACCTTTTGGCACCTTTGTCAAGGACCTGATGACTAAAGGTGTATGGTGCCATGACCAGCACAACAACAACAAAGGATCTTGAGGAGGGGTGATAGGAGACTAAGAAAAACACAGAGACAAAGTAAAACAGACATTTTTTAAGCAAAGCTGGGGCCAGGTGGGACACTGTTCTTAGAGGGAGGAACAATGACCCACAATGAGTTTGGCAAGTTTATTATATAGGGTCTCATCATCAGGAAGTTCAACTACAGAAGCTTTGTACATTTTTCAAGACTTGTGAGTTATCAAGAGGCTTCTTTGTGCACTAAAAAGTTATAAAGCTAAAACAATTGGGGCTATCCTGCTTTTATGCTGTTAAGAATATCCCGTGGCTATCCTGCTGTACTCAGGAAACCCACTCTACTGGAATATTTGATAACTACTGATGTCAGAGCCCAGTGTCAAGGCTTTTCATACATCCTGCCTTTGACAAGGAATGTTTTCTCAGGCTTGGCTTTTGCCTACACTGCAGGATCAGCCAATGGGCTCATTTGTTCAATAGTTTGGATTTCTCTCTGTGTCTTCTCTCTGCACCATTGGTCTATATGTCTGTTTTTATGCCAGTCCCATGCAGTTTTTTGTTACTATAATTCTGTACTATAATTTGAAGTTAGGTATTGTGATACCTTCAGCCTTACTTTTTGGGGCTTTGAATTGATTTTGCTCTTCTGAGTTTTTTATTCTTCCAAATGCACTGAATCTGTATATTGCTTTTGGTAGCATGGCTATCTTGACAATATTAATTCTGCCTATCCATGAACATGGGAGGTTTTTTCATCTTGAGGTCATCTTCATTTTCTTTCTTCAGTATTCTATAGTTTTGTTGTAAAAGTCTTTCACCCCTTGATTAGATATACCCCTAGGTAAATTTGCAGTTTTTTGAGACTATTGTGAATGGAATTTTGTCTTTTTGATTTCATTTTCAGTAGATTTGTTGTTGTTATATAGGAAAGCTATTGATTTTTTATGTAGATTTTGTAACCTGCTACTTTGCCAAATTTGTTGATTAGCTCTACCAGTTCCTTGGATCTTCTATGTATAGGATCATACAATTTACACAGAGTGATAATTTGACTTCTTCCTTTCCTATTTTTTTTCCAATTTTACTTCCTTCTTTTAAAATTTCCTTCTCTTAACTAATTGCTCTGGCTAGAATTTCTACTTTGACTTGTCACAGATTTTAAAGGAAATGCTTTCAGTTTTTCCCCATTTACTATGAGGTTGGCTTTGGGATTTTCACATATAGCCTTTATGATGTTGAGGTAGGTTCTTTCTATCCCTAGTTTTTTTCAGTGTTTTTATAATAAATGGGTTCTAAATTTTGTTGAAGTCCTTTACTGCATCTATTGATATTACAGTGATTTTTGCCCTTAATTCTATTTATGTGATGAATTAAGCATAATTATGTTGAGCATAATTTGCTAATATATGATTAAGTTCATCAGGGATATTGGTCTGTAGTTTTCTCTCCTTGATATATCCTTATGTGTTTTGGGTATAAATGTGATACTGGCTTCATAGAATGAATTTGGAAGTATTTTATCACTTTCTATTTCATGGAATAATTTGAGAAGAATTGGCATTGGTTTTTCTATAAAATTTTGGTAGAATTCAGTCAAGAATAATTCTGGTCCTATGCTTTTCTTTGTTGGAATGCTTTTTTATTACTGTTTGTATTTCATTACAAGTTATTGGTCTGTTTAGGTTTTCTATGTCCTCTTGATTCCATTTTAGAGATCATATTTGTCCAGAAATGTATCTACTTCTTCTAGGTTTTCCAGTTTACTGGAATGCAAGTTTTCAAAATAGTCCCTAATGATTTGCTGGATTTCTGAGATGTCTGTGGTGATTTCTCCTTTTTCTTCTCTAATTTTGTTAATTTGGGTTTTCTCTCTTCTTGTTTTGGTTAGTTTGGCTAAAGGTTTATCAATCCTGTTTATCTTTTCAAAGAATCAACTTTTTGTCATTGATCCTTTGCATTGTGTTTTATTCTCAAATTCATTGATTTTGGCTCTGATCTTAATTATTTCCTTCCTTTTACTGGTTTTTGAATTGGTTTGTTTTACTTTTTCCAAAGCCTTGAGATGCATCATTAGGTTGTTTATTTGGGATGTTTCTGATTTTCTTATGTAGACACTCATAGCTATAAACTTTTCTCTTAGAACTGTTTTCATAGTGTCCCAGAGATTTTGGTATGTTGTATCACTATTCTCACTTGAAACTAATAATTTGTAATTTTTCCCCTGATTTCTTCCATAGTCATTTCATCATTCAAAAGAGTATTGTTCATACTCCATGTGATTATATAGGGTATTGTCGTGTTGATTTTTAATTTCATTTTATTTTGATCTGATAAGATGCAAAGAATTACTGCAATTTTTTTTTGTATTTTTTAAGTGTTGCACTGTAGCCTAAAATGTCTGTTTTGGAGAAGGTTCCATGAGTGTGTATTCAGCTATTGTTGGATGAAATACTCTAAATATGTCTTTTAAGTTCATTTGAACCTAATTTTTTTCAGGTCCAAAGAGTCTTTTGGATGACCACTCTAATCATGAGAGGTGTTTCAAAATCACCCAGCATTAGTGCACTGAGGTCTATCTGGGGCTTCATTTGATTAGCATTTTTTATGTAATTAATTGCAGCCATATTTGGGGCATAAATGTTTATTGTTGTTTTATCTTCTTATTGGATTTCTCCCTGTACCAATATGAAGTGACTTTCTTTGTATCTTCTGATTAATTTCAGTTTGAGGTCTGCTTTGTCAGATATGAGAGTGGTTACTCATGTTTGTTTTGGGGCCCCATTGGCAGGGTGTATCAAATTCCATCCTTTTGGCTTGTGTATCTCTTTTCCTGTATGGTGTGTCTATTGCTAATAACACAAAGTTGGGTCTGGTTTTTCAATCCATTCTTCCAGCCTGTCTTTTAATTGAAGAGTTGAGATCATTTATATTCAATGTTATTATACAGAGATGTTTATAATTTCCTTCCATTTTGGTTTGTTCATCACAGTTAATTTGGTCCTCTTTCTCATTTGCTTAGCTACTCTTCACATGAGATTTGTTGTTTTGTGTGTTCTGAGGTTGGTTTTTGATTTTTTTTTTCCTCTGTGGAGTATTTCTTTAAGTAAGTTCTGTAGTACTGGTTTGGTATTCATGAATTCTTGTAGTTTCTGAATATCCTGGAAGGCTTTTATTTCATCTTCAATTTTGAAAGATAGTTTTGCTGAATACAGCAGTCTTGGTTGATAGTTATTTTCTTTCAGGACCTGGAACACACCATTCCCAGCCCTATTGCCTTGTAGAGTTTTTACTGAGAAATCTGAAGTGATTCTTATTGGCCTGCCTCTAAATGTGACCTGAAATTTGTCTCTTGAGGCTTTAAAAATTCTATCCTTATTCTGTATGTTAGGTACTTTAATTTTAATGTGTTGTGGAGAGGTTCTTTTTTGATGTTGTCTATTTGGGGTTCTGAATGTTTCCTGTATATGGATTTCCATCTCCTTGTGAAGGCTTGGAAATTTTTCTGTTATTATTTCCCTGAAGGTGTTATCCATTCAATTAGCCCACAATTCACAACCCTCCTCAATTTCAGTGATTCTTAAATTTGGCTTCTTCATGTGTCCCAGAATTCTTGTATATTCTAATCATGGTTACTTATTTTTATGTTCCTTTACTACTGTCTGAATGTTTAAGGCAGGCTAATTTGTTCTCCAGGTATGAGATTCTGTCTTTAGCATGGTCTACACTATTAGACAGACTTTCAACTGAACATTTTATTTTATTTACTTTGTCTTTCATTTCTAAGGTTTCTATTTGGTTCTTTTTCAATATTTCTATCTCCTTATTGAATTTCTCATTCATATTCTGTACTGACTTAATTTATTTAGTTGTTTTTCTATGTTCTCTTGTAATTCATCGATCATATTTATAATATTCTTTGGAAATATTTATTTGATGTTTCATCCACTTCAACATTTTTAGGGTTATTTCCTGGTGAATTATGACCTAGAAGTGCTATGTTGGCTTATTTTTCATATTTCTCGTATTCATTCATTGAATTTTTTGCACCTGTTGGAAGGGATTTTCTTCCACTCTGTTGTATGGGACTTTTTAGGGCACATTCTTCCATTGCCAAATGTTCTACAATGATCTAGATTGAGTTTCTCTTACAGGTTTGGTGTCTGCAGCCTTTGTTTCATTTCTCTGTGTTTTTATTATAACAATGGATATTCATAGGTGGGACCTGGATGCCCACCCTTAGCTATTTCTAAATTGGGCTGGTCATTTGTTTGGGTTTTTGTCTCTTCTATTCTTTGTATTAACATATAACAGAAGATTGAGTGTCATTACCTTAAACATACTATAGGGTAATAGTAACAAAACCAGCATGGTATTGACACAAAATAGACTTGTAGACCAATGGTACAGAATAGAGGACACAGAGACAAACCTAAATAAATACAGTTATCTCATACTAGACAAATGTGCCAAAAACATACATTGGAGAAAAGATAGCCTCTTCAACATATGGTGCTGGGAAAACTGGAAATCTATATGCAACAAAATGAAATTTAGCACCTATCTCTCACCATGCACAAAACTCAACTCAAAGTGGATCAAGAACCTATGAGTTAGACCAGAGCCCTTGAAGAAAAAGTAGGCACAAATCTTCACCATGTCAAACTAGGCCCCAACTTCCTTAACAAGAATCCCAAAATGCAAGAAATAAAATCAAGAATCAATAAATGGGATGGATTCAAACTGAAAAGCTTCTTCTCAGCAAAAGAAATAATCAGTGAGGTGAATAGAGAGCCTACAGAATGGGACCAAATTTTTACCACATGCACATCAGATAGAGCACTAACATCCAGGATTTATAAAAAACTCAAATGGGCTAAGGAACTGAACAGACACTTCTCAGAAGAAGATATACAATCAATCAACAAATATATGAAAAAATGTTCAACATTTCTAGCAATTAAAGAAATGCAAATCAAAACTATTCTAAGGTATCATCTCACTCCAGTCAGAATGGCAGCTATTAAGATTACAAACAACAATAAGTGTTGTCAACTGCAGAAAAAGGCACACTTAGACACTGCTGGTGGGACTGCAAATTGGTGCAACCAATCTGGAAAGTAGTATGGAGATTCCTTAGAAAACTTGGAATGGGACCACCATTTGACCCAGCCATCCCACTCCTTGGTTTATTTCCAAAGGACTTAAAATCAGCGTACTACAGTGACACAGCCACATCAATGTTTATAGCAGCACAATTCACAATACCTAAATTGTGGAACCAACCTAGATGCCCTTCAATAAATGAATGGATAAAGAAATTGTGGTACATATACACAATGGAATACTACTCAGCACTAAAAGAGAATAAAATCATGGCATTTGCAGGTAAATAGATAGAGTTGGAGAATATCATGCTAAGTGAAGTAAACCAATCCCCAAAAAACAAAGGCTGAATGTTTTCTTTGATAAGTAGATGCTGATTCATAATGGGGGTGTTGAGGGTAGCATGGGAGGAATGGAGGAACTTTGGATAGGGCAAAAGGGGAGGAAGTGAAGGGGTTGGGGCATGGGGGTAGGAAAGACAGTGGAATGAGATGGACATCATTACCCTAAGTACATGTATGAAGGCACGAATGGTGTACTTTGTGTACAACCACAGAAATGAAAAATAGTGCTCCATTTGTGTACTACGAATTGAAATGCATTCTGCTGTCTTGTATAACAAATTAGAATAAATAAATAAATTTAATAAAAAGATTATCATTAAGAGCAAAGTGCACTTTCTTTTAGTTGAGTTTAGTCAGCATCAGAGTTTTTCTTCTCCACAGTATGAGGTAGGATGAAATGGGAAGTGCTATGTGTTGGAGTTTTGTCTGCACAGGCCAAGTTTATGTACTTTCAGGGTGGGGTTGCTGCACAGTTCAATGTGTGGTGCTCCAGTGGGTAGGACTAGGTCTATTTAGGCCTCAGGGGTTTTGTTGGGTAGTGTCTGCTCTGGAGAGATTAGATGAACATACCACTAGGACTTGGCAGTGTGGATCTCTGTTGAGAGTCTGGATCTCAGGAACCTTCTAACAGTTCAGCTGGGGGAAGGAAACCAATTCTTCACTTCCTCTGATGCCCACAAACACAGCCATTCCAGGCTCCCCTGACTTAGTCCCTAAGTGTATTCACATCCAAGCTATTCAGATTCTGGACCTGCTTCAGCTGGTCATGTGAGCCACCAGAATCAAAGACAGAAACAAGTTGGGTCTCCTTCACTTTCCTTTTTTATTTTTAAGTTTTTGTTATCAGGGATTGAACCTAGGGGTACTTAACCACGGAGCCACATCCCCATCCCCCTTTACTTTTTATTTTGATACAGAATATCGCTAAGTTGCTTAGAGCCTTGCTAAATTGTGGAGGCTGGTTTTGAACTTTCAATCTTCCTGCCTCAGCCTCCTGAACTGCTGAGATTACAGGAGTGGACTACCATGCCCAGCTTTCCCTTGGCTTTTCTGACTTGAATCCCCTGGGTACATCCTGAATTACATTTTTTTAAAACACTGATTGGGCAGAAATAAAATGACTACAAATAATAGGAAGGAAAACAACTAAAAGCTGTGAAGTGACATCAGAAGTCCTGGCTTTTCATGGTCCAGCTATGACACTGGGCAAAGCACTCAACCTTTTTGAATCTTAGTTTTCTCATCTGTAAAAGTGAGGTTGATGAAGATAATTTCCAAGGTCATTCCTGCCCTCAAGGTTCTATATTCAATAGTATACCCAAGAAATGGAATGAAAAGCTGGCTCCTCTTAGTTTTAAGAACAGGTAGGCCTTGTTTTCACCTATCAAAGAAGGAGTGAATCATCTAACTGAACTAAGGATCTATGACATATCTTCCAAAAAGAAAGCCCTCAGAAGCTATAATCCAGCATTGGTCCTGGAATAGTGGTTTTCTAACACCTCTGACCTTTAATATTTTTTTTAAGCAGTAAAGTCCTTTCTTCAAATGAAGTATTTCAGAAAAGTCCACTTTATCAAACATCATGGGGCTGGGGTTATGGCTCAGCAATAGAGTGCTCGCCTAGGCACGTGCGAGGCCCTGGGTTCAATCCTCAGCACCACATAAAAATAAATAAATAAAGGTATTGTGTCCAACTATAACTAAAAAAATAAATATTAAAAAAACATCATTTATTACCAATATAAGTGGAATGCTTTTAGTTGTACTGAGATGGAGCAGACAGGGTGAAATCATGAGGAACCAATTAAAAATGAAGATAAAAGAAAAAGAATTAACTTGACTAAAATAAAATGGTTCATATAAGCATTACTATTCTACCTTTCACTGTAGTCTCTAAGTTTTCTAGGAATGTTAAAAATTATGCTCATTATAAGCAAATAATGTTGCTCTTGTCTTAGATGACCTACTGTGAACACTATGCCTGGGAATAATCAAATTCTGTTGGTAGAACACTTATGAAAAACTTTAAAACTCTGAATGCTTTGGAAATGTGTCCTGCCACTGAATTACCAATTACCTTTCCTACTCAGTAATTTTGGCTCTAGGCTCACTGTGGTTTGGCATGTGTCATGCTAATGTGGGGGAGTAAAACATGGAGAGAGACTCTAAACAAGGCCACTGAAGTTTGATAGTAATGAGCTACAGCTCAGATGGCTGAGACTACTACACAGAAAACAGCAAGTGCCAAGAGAGACAGGAAGACTCTAGACCACCACACCAGACCAGAGGCTTCTGAAGGTTTCAAAGCAAATATACTTTACTGCTGAAGGATAAATTTGGGAAGACATTAAGAACCATCTGGAACTGGGGATGGGGAATCTCAGATCACAAATCTGAATTCCTAAAGATAAGACATTTGATGCAATTCTGGTCTGAAGAATACAAAATTTTCACTAGGAGCTCCTCAAGTAATTATTGGTTCATACATTTTTTATGTTTTCTAAGTAAATTAGTCCTTCCTAGTTCTTATATCTCTTTGCAAATGAGAAAATGGAAGTACAGAGAGATTAAATGATTTGAATATGATCAACATAACCATACAAACCACAGGGCATGGAATGGAACCACGTGATGTATACCACTGAATATCTCTGAAAAGTGACCAAAAACCCACTAATAGTGGTCATCATTAGACAAGGAATTTCAGAACTGAGAGGGGTGGACAGAGATTTATTCTTCACTCTTATCTCCTTTTGTTCCTTTTACATTTTATACTACGTGTACCCCTTACTTAAATCCCTAAACATTTAATTATATAAAGCTCTCACAGAATATAGTAGTTCCAACCCATCTCTTTCTTCTCCTCTACAAAGGAGGCCACAGGAGGCTTAGCAGAGACTGAGTGGCCTGTGGTCACTAGAATCTCAGATATGTGTTGGAGATGGTAGAAAGATAGCAAAAAGACTCCAATGTGACAATGTGTAGGGAAGGTCTATAAGAAGCTCTGGAAATAGTAGGGATTCTGGGTCAAGTTAAAATCCATAGGTTTTTAAACATTAGGTGTGATACAGGTATTTATGCTACTAAGATGGATTTTTAGAAATCCACTGGTCACCTGTGGTTCAAGTGATATAGGAAATCAAACTCTACTATATACTAGAAAGGATCTGAAATACTTTTAAATAAAATTTTTTGATATTTTCCTTTGACCCACAAAACATGAAAAAGTAATAAAATTTTTTTTTAAAAAAATGAAGACAAACTTACATCTGAGGTGAGGGAGGGTCAAGGGAAATAAAAAGCTAAATATAAGTATTTAAGACATAAGACAAAATAAAATTGTCATAGTGGGTCTTTGATTTTGGCACCAAGCTTCCTGGCAACTAGGACAAAGTGAGAATCTTGAATAGTTCCATGGTTTTCAATACTCACAAGGGGATACCCATTCTAGTTCTTCAAGGGAAACATAACTACTCCTCATGGTAAAAGTCCATGTATATTTGTATTAGTATCCTGTACTTGTGCAAAGTCTAGTAACCCACAGCATTCACTGTCTAAAGCTGCCCTTTCCCCAGCAGTCAATCCTAAAATGAATTTCTCTTGCAGAACTTAATTCATATAAGGGACCCTGGGAGATTCAATGGGTAGTCCGCTTAATAATAAGCCCAAAGTAAATGACCTGTTTCTTGCTGTATGAGGCATAACACAGAGCCATGACCCAGGTAGCAACCAGAGGTGCTGGTGGGATGTCAAGCTAAACAGTGAATGAACTAATACTACTTGTTTCTCAGGAAATGTATGACCCAGAATAAGGTCTACAGTATCCATGAATAGACTCTGTGTCCTTTACATGTCTACACATATACCATTTCTCTCCACTGAACTTTTAATAATAATTGCATGGCATGTGATAACCATGGTAACACAAGGTTATTTGCTCTGAAAGGGCCAGAGGAGCAGGTGCTCTCTGTGGTTGATTAAGAGCAGACGAGTAGGCTTCTGTCAGGGGATAACACAGCAGTATGGGGAAGTCTAGTCTCTACTCTCAAACCTCTGAAATGGAGGGTGTGCATCAAACTCTGCAAGAACAAAATAGAAATAGCTTAAATGGGAGGCTGCTTTTCTGCCAGGGTGGTCATCTTCATTGTCAGCTGGGGAGACATTCATTTCTGTAGAATCATTGCCCATGTGCAAAGGGACAGTGATGCTGAGAACACCACACTCTGGGAGTGAGCTCAAACCTTGGAAGGCTGTCTGTTTGGTGATTGGGAAACGGTGTGTGGGTATGGGTGTTACAAGGGCAACAGACTCTGGTGCTTCTAAGTGGCTGTTCCTTTTTTTTAAACCTTATGGTTAATGTCACACAATGGTGGAGTTTCTTCAGTAGTAATCAGAAGGAATCAGCCCTTTAAATTATGATATTATCAGAGCAGATGAAGCAAATGTCTCACTTTTGCCCTGGCAAATGAGCCAAATGAGCTGGTAAGAGAATGGAGATTTCTGTCTGCCTGGGAATAAAGTCTCCAAGCACCTATCATCATCATGCCATAACTCAGGGCTCACTCTGTGCAGATGTGGTCAAGGATGACTCTTATCATCCTTAGATCATGCCATTACCTTGAATTTCTCCTCATAGTTCTCGAAAGCTTCCATGACCATACACACGGCCTCCATTGAGCGCTCAAGCCGGCCATCCACTCCATTGAAGCGATACATGCTGCCAGACACATCTACCACCAGGCGCAGACGCTTGGGTTTCTCTTGTGGGCTCCCCAGCTGAGGGAGGGAATGACAGAAAAGAGCTTGTGAACTACAATGTCATCAATGGCTGCAGTCCTGAGGAGCTCACACAGGCACCAGAGTGCTAGTCATGAGGTGGGCAGATCAGCTGCAGACTTGACCCTGTAAAAGGTTGATCAGGCTGGTGAAAGATGACTGTAGATTGAATTTCAGTAACTGAAATTGCATAAGGTAGTTAGGATCATATGAAAAAGATTTTCCTTTGGAATAGAGCCCTTGCAAGGCCCAATCTAGTCTAGTAAAGTTGCCTTTTGGAGACTGGTGCCTTAAAATAATTTGGAAAGATACAAATCCTAACATGTCATTTTCTCTCCATGCCTGGAAGTCAGTAATTCTAGCAAGAGTCTGTTATTTTGGAGGGAAGCCAACATCAATTTTATTTGTATCTGTTATGCAGTCAGTTGAAAACCATTTCCCATGTAGGTTGCAAGAAATACTAGATTTTTAAAACAAGGTTGTGGGAGAGGGAGTCTGGCAAATAATCTAAGGAAAATATTTTTTAAATGGTTTTTGTCCTTAGCAAGCTTTCAAATTTCCTTGGAGTTAGTGAACTAGTGCTTTTTTCCTTTTTTTTTCTTGGCAGTTTAAAGCATGAAAGTATCATTAAGCTGATGTATAGAAGCAACTATCAATTAAATGTGAAACTTGAGAGATTCAGTTTGATTTTGGACTCCTATCTGCCAATGTGAAGGATTTTGAAAAATCTTGTCAGTTTTACTAAAAAAAAAGAAGGAAATAAAGAAAGAAAGGAAGGAAGGAAGGAAGGAAGGAAGGAAGGAAGGAAAATTCCAGGTTATTTTGTTATTGTAAACTTTCTGACATGCATAAACACTAACGGCAGAGCCAGAAATTTCAAAACATGCTCTGGGTATTAGAGGATAATGGTTTGGAGCCAATTCAATATATTTCTTCAAAACTTTTGAGTGTGTCCAAATGAACAATAGTGCCACACAGGCTTTCATGACTGCTCACAAAATCATATATATCCAACCACATTTGTTGACCACAATGAGTCAGTAAAGAACACAGTTGTTGACTCATCCCAGTGACACAGAAATAAGAACTCCCCAAAGCACCACCAGATCCTCTCTGAGAACACATTTAAGTAGATGGACTCTCCCTGCTCTCTCCAGGCCCTGCTCCCCCAGCTCTCAGTGGGAACTTGGCAATTCTGGTTATGTAGGATATAGGAAATCAAGAGACTCAATATTTCACTCTGTTGCCATTATATGGCAAAGTTTTCAAAACTATAGCTAACTGAAACTTGACTTAACACAATGAGAGTTAAAGGAGAATTCCTTATTTCCTAAAATTTTCTTAAATCCCAGGATGGACACAGATCTTTAAAGGTACAGAATAGTAGAAAACCACCAAGATGGCTCTATTGCTCTCACTTGAGGAATACTCTAGGATTCAGAGACAACAGGGTACCCTCAGTTTCCCTTCCAGGGCAACTGCTCTGTGTCCCAGGAGTGGGATGGGCCAATGGGCAGCTCTCTTGGCTACTGGCTTCCAGAGTTTTCTGCCAATGGGAGGCACTGTCAGATCAGAGTGAGAGGCTGGCGGGGTTGTTACCTCAGCTTTTTCTCTGCTGTTGCCCAGGGGTGGGCTCTACCTCTACCAAAGGCCACAGCTCCATGAACTACTTTCTCCAGATTCCAGAACTGCTCTCCTGCTCTGTGTGTTAGACTTCAGGGCAGAGTCAGATCCCCGCTGATGTCAGCCTGGGTTATCACAGTGAATCTTTTGGCTTTCCTAAATCCACCCTTATCTTTGTAAATATGCTCTAAATTCTTCTGTATTCACTGCTACTTAAATTACCCAGTCTGAGTGTGCCTTGTGTTTCTTGCTGAGACCTTAACATGTACAATAAATAGTATAATATTTTTGTTTTTTTCTTCATCATTATCTTTTTTTTTTTTTTTTTAGTATAATGCACCAGGGTTTATGATGTTTTGACACACAACTCAAGAAAGTGAGTTTCTAGAAACAAGGCCAAACTAAGCAAGTCTGATGCTACCAGTCCTCCACTACTTACTTGTGGCTCCAGCTCACCCCGACGTTTGTAGATGGTTTTCTCTCCAGTCAGCCCATCAATGATCTTGGCATCATCTAGTTCTCCAGTAGCTTGGTGTTTTAGCCACTGCCTTTCTTTACCTTTAGCCTAGGACACACAAACACACACACATAAGTCTTTATTTTTAACGAGTTCTGCAGGATCTTTGACACACTTTCTGCATGAATAACAGGAAACACACCAGGGAACTTTTCAATACGTGATGGTTCTGCATAAACACAACTGCAGAAATGAACTGGTTTCTGTTCTGCTGACAAAGAAATGCAATTTATGTGTATTTTGTTAGTTTTAATTGTTTTAACATATGGAACACTTGAAGGGCATATGGACAGGAAGACAGTATGAAAATGACCCCCTTAAGAAAGTTCTATATCTGGAAAGGTAATGATGATACATTTCCTATGGGTTTTCTGTCTCTGTTCTTCTAGAAAATTTATTAGGTACCTAAATAATCAGCTTGAACTTGTTGACATTGTCAGAAATCCCAGAGAGAATGTGATCTTCAGAAGTCTTCCTTTTGGAAAGAAATTTGCTACTCAAATTCTCTGTGTCTTATTGTGTACATGGAAATAGCTGGAAACAACAGTATCTGAACATTTTGTACCCCACATGTCTCTGATTTTCTATATTCTGAAATTTTCTGAATTATTTTTCTAAGGTATTTTCACATAACATTTTGCCAAAACACAACTAGATCAGGTGATAGTTAAATGATAAAGAACTGTAATATCCCAATAAAGGCATGTGTTTATTGCAATCCATGAGTATAATTACCATAGAAGGGGGAAGAATAGTTAAAATGTTTTAATGCATGTAAACAAGATTATAGGATGTATTTCATTTCTAGAAACACCAAAATATGAGAGGAGAGTGGACTTATAGTTAGAATTTCAGCATTTTATAATTCCTCCATGGCAAAATGATGGGGTTTAAATTTAATTTTATAACAATTATGATCTGCATTTAAAAATCACAAAAATTACTTACTGGGTACCCTTTACAACAGTGAAACCATCACTGGTTAATAAAAGCATGTAGCAGCCAGGAGGACTGGGAAGGGCATGATCAGGGCATTGCCTTGTCAAAATTATTTATGAAACTTAGAAAACCAATGTTTGATGATAACAATGGCACATGTGTTACCAAACATGTTATATAATTTTATTCTTATACTAATTCTGTATTGCTCTTAAACCCAGCTCAAAAATTAACTTCCATGCCATTTCGATGGTGGCTGACCATTGTGACCATGTTTTCTTTTACTTTCTTAACTGCTTATTTTTCCATTTGACAATCCTGTGAGAGTCTGTCTTCATCTATGAGAGGCATTAGAAGACTGAGCTCTGCAGCTTGGTACCTCCAAGAGTATTAGAATGTCACATTGAAAGATACCTAAATGGTCATCCATGGTGTTGTTTCCAAGCATAAATTATCCTGGCAGTCTGAGGGATCACCCACTCCTGATTCCAGAAATGACAAAAAAGAGGAGACAGGAGTTAAGTCCCAATTTTTGGTATGGGGAGGATGGCACTGTGCGATCAAGGTTGTCTTGTCTGATTATTGAAATGTGGAAAGTATTCTGGAAGTCTGTGTTTACTCGCTCCTTCTACCACCTATAGCTCTGTATCAAGTTTTATATGACAGCAGCTTTGCTCCAATATGCCCCATTTCCATGTGAGATCACGGGGTTCTTATGAAGAATATACATCTGGGAAAGATACACTTCTAATATTTACCTGGTACAGTGGTTCCAGGACCTGCCCATCAAAATTAAAATCTTATGCTGGTGACCTAGGGGTTTCCATTTATTTACATTAATACATCTACATTAAATATGGTAATTTTAATAAAGGATTAGTATCTAAAAAACTGTTAAAACTCAACAGTAAAGAAAAAGTTTTAAAAATGGGTAAAAGACTTGAGAAGGCACTTCATTAAAATAGTCACATTGGCTGGCCGTGGTGAGCACATGCCTGTAATCCAGCGGCTTGGGAGGCTGAAATAGGAGGATCATGAGTTTAAAGCCAGCCTCAACAATTTTGCAAAGCTCTAAGCAACTTAGTGAGAACCTGTCTCAAAATAAAAAATATTTAAAAAGGGCTGGCAATATGGCTTAGGTTCATCTCCCCTGGGTCCAATCCCTAATACCTGCCAAAACAAAAACAGATTGATGGTAAATAATCGTATGAAAATATCTTAAACATATGTTAATAGATGTAACATATGTAACATCAAAATAAAACAACTATGAGACATCACTCCAAACGTATTAGAATGATCAGAACCCAAAACTCTGACAACAACAAATGTTGTTAAGGATGCAGAGTCTCTCACTGTGCATGGGAATGAAAAATGGTGTTTCTACATGGGAAGACAGCTTGGCCGCTTCTTCTGAAACTAAAATATTCTTACTGCACCATCCACCAATTGCATGCCTTACTATTTACACAAATGAGTTGAAAACTTCTGTCTACATAAAACTCTGCTGTGATATTTATGGCAATTTTATGTATAACTGCCAAAATTTGGAAGCAACTAAAGTGTTTTTCGATAGGTAATGGATGAATTAAATTGTTGGTACATCC
Source organism: Marmota marmota marmota (assembly GCF_001458135.2). Taxonomy (NCBI): domain Eukaryota; kingdom Metazoa; phylum Chordata; class Mammalia; order Rodentia; family Sciuridae; genus Marmota; species Marmota marmota. The sequence goes on along the minus strand of NW_025999932.1, from coordinate 44,687,468 downwards.
AGACAATAGAATACTATTCAGTCCTAAAAAAATGAACTAGCAAATCTATTTATAAAGATCCCACTGTAATACAGTGATCTGAAGTAGTTTGTTATTTTAGACATTCTTGTATGTGACTAACTCATCCGAGGGAATTTAAGTTTTTATTCGATTTTCTTTAGTATATTTGTGAGAAAGAAATCCTACTGGTCAGCTCTAGTCCTTGGTATTCAAGGTTAATTTATTACGAGGCAGGTCTTCTAGACCACAAAGTGAACAAATGTTAACTCCTGTGTGAGCTTTGTGAAGTCTTGACTTAGTGATTTCAATTCCTAACCAGCATTATAGGGTCCGGAAGTTGCAATAATAGATTCACAGCACAAGAAGGGAATTATAGGTGACATGGAGCTGGGATGCTGAGGGGAAATGGCAGAGTGATGAAGAGAAACAGAGCCATCACCCGGTGGAGTTTATGTAATAGTTCAACAGCACCGTGGAATTCTTCTTTTAATATTCATGTTAATAATACTTTGTAAAAATGACAGAAGGGACTTCTGTTTAGGGCACATGTTCCTATTACTTTCCTTGGTAAAGGGGTTACTGAATTGAAAATATTTTACTCTTAGAATATGATATTTTTGCAGCACGAATGAAGGGGAGAAATATGCTTTTTCCAGTAGTCTGCTACCTTTTCTTGCCCTTCCTTCCTCCCTCCCGCCCTGCACCTTCCTCTTCCTCTTTCTCTTCTTCTTTGGTCAATTTCCTGTATGATATGCTTATAATAAAGTACAGAAATCATAAGTGCAGATCTTAACGAACTGTTGTGCTGTGAAAACACCATTTAACTACCTATACCTCTGAAGTCTCCCAGGGCCCTGTCCTGGATTTTACTCTTTGCAAAGGTAACACTTATTCTGATCTCTAATAGCATTGAATAGGTTTGTCTGATTTTGAACTTTATAAAAATGGAGTCAAGGGCTGGGGATGTGGCTCAAGTGGTAGCGCGCTCGCCTGGCATGCGCATGGCACTGGGTTCCATCCTCAGCACCACATAAAAATAAAGATGTTGTGTCCACTGAAAACTAAAAAATAAATATTAAAAAATTTTCTCTCTCTCTCTCTCTTAAAAAAAATGGAGTCAAACAACATACACTATTGACTCTGGTTCCTTTGGCTCAACAATATCCCATGGGGTTAGCTATGTTGTATCTTGCGGTACTATATTCTCTCTCACAGGTTTAACATTATTACATTATATGACTTGCACAATTTATTATATTTATAATTCCATCTATAATCCTGCTGTATTCATTTTTGGACTTTTTTTTTATTGTTGGTTGTTCAAAACATTACATAGTTCTTGATATATCATCTTTCACACTTTGCTTCAAGTGGGTTATGAACTCCCATTTTTAGCCCATATACACNGACTCTATGATCTTGAAATGTCCCGATCACTTTCCAGTCCCTCTTACAGGAAGTGGGAGCCAGGAATAGCACTACTGTTAACAACAGTTGTACAGTGTCTGCTGTCCACTTTGACATCTATAGCAATAATTGCCACCTATATAGGAATGTTGAGGTGAGCATCAGTGCCATCAATACCAAAAATAAAAAATCATGAACTCAATCATGAATTAAACAGCAGGTGTCTACTACGTCGTGTATTCTATCAGTATCACAGCAACATGAATGGGAAAGAATTACATTAACTATCTAATTCTATTAGATAGTAGAATTAAAGTTTCTTAAGTAAAGAGAAAATAGGGTAAGAAGGCAAGAAAAGGTTTGAAATATGTTAAAAAGTAAACAAAAGAGAGTCAGGAGATACGTAGCTGAGGTTGACTATAAAGCAGGAAGAACAAAAAATAACTATATGTAATTAAAAGAAAAAAGAGGAGAGGGAGCATGAAAATTTGGTATTGGGGTGGGGAGAAACTAAAGAAATGGTACTAAGGACAAAAACCAGTATACAAACAAATAAGCAAATGTAAGATCAAAACAGTTAAAGCCTATATATAATTATATCCTACCTAAGTCAAAACAAGGCTAAATCATAAACAGGTGCAAAAGAAAGCAATTATATGAAGTAAAATTACATAAATATATATTTTCAAACCTATTCACGCAGTGAGAATACCCACACACACACACACATACACCAAAACTTGCAGAAAATGGGAAAAAAAATACAATAAAAATTTAAAATTTTTAACCATGTAAAAATTAGGGGAAAAAAAGAAGAGAAAAAAATTAGGGAGAATACATAGAAAAAAGGGAAAAACGGAGATGAGTAAAAACAGAAAAAAAAAAAAAACTTAATGGGAAATAAAATGCTTGTTTCCTCTGAGGTGGTCAAACTCTTGAAAGAGATGGGTTTGCATTCTTTATATCTATTGTTGGCTCTGTAACCCTTGGGTGAAGAGCTGGGGGTTGTTAGGACCCACATCTTTGTGTCCTAACCAGCTGCAGTCCTTGTGGCTAGGGGGATCTCTTAGCTTCCAGTCTCTCAGTAGAGGGTGGGATCCACCAGGGAGGCTAACAAATGGTGTATTCCTGTAGTGGGGGTGGTGCAGAGTTCAAAACTGGAAGTTGCAGTAGTTGGGGTTTAGTCTTGGCTGAACTTTGGAACTCTGGTAGGTATTTGAGATTTGCTGGAGGCCCCCTATTGTTGAGGTGATTCTGATCTCTGCTGGATGTCTGGATCTTGAGGTTTTCATTAAAATCCACTTTCAGGGTATAGGGACTAAAGTTTCCAATCCACCACTGTTAATATGAATTACCAGGTACCCAGCCTGGGATGCAGAAGTTCCTGTGTGGCCCTTATTAGCATCTTCCCAGAACCTCTGGTGGGGTGGCAACAACAATGGGAGTCTTTGTCCTTGAAATTAGGAGGCTGTTTGCTCCAGGCACAATTTTCTGTGCACCTATTTTAGTTACTGTGGTTGAGTCACACTCTGGGATTCATCAGAGATGACTGCTGGCAACTTCCTTTATAAGTTCCTGATCTACTGTCTGCTGGCTGCCACACAGTGCTTATACATAAGTCCTGTACAGGGGTTATCCCTAATTCCTGCTGAACTCAACCATGTGCCAAGTGATTTGGGGTTGGATTTCACTGAATTACTTTCCCATTAACTGGGTCCATTAATATGAGCCACCCTCTCTATTCCACACGTTCCCCAAATTCAATTCAATTTAAAAAAAAAATAAACCATGCTGTCCTCTCTCTGCCTGCGTTCCCCCCTTACCCCCAGCGGTCGCCACCAGCCAAGCTGGCCCCCCTCTAACATAAAATTTTTCATATGATTTTTGAAGTTTCTCCCTTCCCATGTCTCTGGTTTCTTTTATGCTCCAGTATAAAGTTTCAGTGAGTTGTGTGCTCTCTTCTCATTTCATTCCTTCCTCAGACACAGCATTTACTATCCCAGCTATCACTGCCTGCCCTCTGTCTCCCCAACTAGGGTCTGTAGCTTTTTCATCTTTTTGGGTACAGTGCTTAGCACAGTACCTAACAGGTAACAGATGCTCAAAATAGATTCAAATAGATGACTGAAGTGAAACAAGATTCAGGATTATTTAAGAGAAGGCTTCTTAAATTAATCTTAAGTAGAGGGGTCTTTCTCTGAGAACCTCTTGGGTTTTACAGTGTTGAAGCCATAACACACTAATTTAATCACACATTTACGTGCATAAATATTTAGGTGCTAATATTGGCCAGGGAATAATGAACACACCTCAAAAGCCTAATCAAAACACAATCATCTAAAGTACTATTTGTGTATGTGTGTGCATGTGTGTGTGTGTGTGTATGTGTGCAATGTTGGAAGAAAGGATCACAAGTATTTAGCTGAAATTCTTATGTAAAGTATATTTATCATGTGGGTTGGAAGAGAAACCTCAAATGCTGAGGAAGAATAAGTGTTTTCTATTCTCTGACAGGCACTGGGAAGAATCAAAATTAGAGTGCTGGGGGCTTATTAGAGCCTGACAATGCTGGGCCAAGACTACCAGGGGGCAGATCGATCATTCCTGCCTTACCACCCAGCTCTGTTGGTCAACACCAAAATGTTTCAAGTTCCAGTTCAAAGGCCACATCTAGGAAGTCTTGCTTAATCTCTTAAGTAAAACAGTCCATTCCTTTTCCACATACTTTTACAGACGTCCATCATGGAATCTTATGCTTCATTGCTTTAGGAGTTAGGTCTATTTCCCTCTCTCACAGCATTTCTCAAACTTTTCTCTTCCAAAGTAGAAAATATGCTTCACATTTAGATCCAGTACAAACAAATGCATAAATATTTATGTATACAATTGGAGAAAAGATTTAATTAAAAATACTTATGTGTAATGCACTTTGATGCTTTCTATTCTATTTCTCTGGAAGAAAGACCACATTTTCTTTTAATATCCAATATCTAGCAAAACACCTGGCAAACAATGGTACTGAATAAAAGCTATTAGATAACAATTTGAAAACACTATCAATGAGTAACTATAGACAAAATCATTATAACATCTGAATGGTTGTTTCTCATTCAGAGAAGGAATGTGTATCTAGGACTTGACCTCATAACAATACCTCTTATGTTTAGCTTTGGCAATCTCTGAAACTTCTTTATAAATTTTCATTTTTTAAGTTACATCTCAAGTATCAAGCCTGACAGAAGCTGGGCACAGTGAACCCTGTAGGATATGCGGCCTATTCACTTCATGTGTTGGAAGTCTGTATGTTCTCTCTCAAAGGAAGGAGACTAGTGTTGACTAGAAAAAAAAATGTAGGCATAGCTTGTCCTTGTTGGGGAGGCAATTAGGTGGGAGAGGGAACGGGGGAAGTAACACACACACACACCCACACACACTTAATACATACATAAATAGAGAGATATAAATACATATTAGGGAAGGAGTCAGGCAGTTCTAAGTCATCCGGGGCAGAGTAGTCTGTAGCCAGATCAGCTACAAGTATAGCAGTACCTTTGGTATGATCACATAGCACCTAAAAGCACATCACATGCTGTCTAATTATGAGGAAATATGGAAAACATATTCCAGATTGTGTCATCTTTCAGAACCTACAAGATTCAAAACACGTAACAAATTCTGAAAGACTGAGGAAAGGAATGAAGAAAGAAAATAGGAAATTTTAGCTCCTGGTTTAGATAAGCTTCTTATTCGTAATATTCTCAAGCCAACAAAATGCTAAAAATATATCATTCTGCTTCTTTACCTCTGATCAAAACTGCAGGGTACAGCTGCTTAACATCCTGGTTATCTCTGTGGATCAACTGGCACAGTACATTTTTAAAGGGTGTATTTATGGGTATGTAAGAGTCTGGGTATTTTGGTTCTCATTTTATTTTTTCTTACAGGTTACAGTTAAATACTATGATTTTAAATCAATTATGAGGGAAACATACATTAGCTGTATGTATGTATGTACATACATACATATATACATAATATATGTATGTACTAATCAGCCCCATATAGTAGTACATACAGCTAATGTATGTACATACATACATATGTACATTACTGTATGTACTACTATATGGGGCTGATTAGTTTTGCAAATGGTAGCTGATGCAATTTCCACAGCTGACACCCATCCTAAATGTTTTTCTACGTGTGTACATGTTCCTCACTCTCTATTTCATTCACTTTTTGTTGATGTAATGTTTCTGTTGCATTTTATGCATGTCTCATGCTTGTTTCCCTGTGTTGTTTTGCCTGAATCAATCAATTCTTGATATATAGGAACCAGTGTCTGGGTTAAAACCAGACTCAAATGAATGCTAACTAAATGCTATGCTAATGATATGAGGAACCCATCAGTACTATCAGGCTATTCAAGGCAATGAGTGGACCTTCTGTTGGATGATGAGGACTGTCTAGTGTTGGCAAGTCTCCAAATCAAGTACTAAAGGGTGATAGCTTTACAATTGACCCTCCGTATCTATGGGTTTTATATCACTGATAAAACAATCTTGGATCCAAAATATTTGGGGAAAAAAACCTATGTTTCTAGTGAATTCTTACAGACATTTTTCTCATCATTATTCCTAAGCAATAAAGTATATAAACTATTTACATAGTATTTACATTTACTAGGTATTATAAATACTTTGGAGATGATTTAAAATACATGGGAGGCAAACAGCACCCACTCATTTTTAAAACACAGAGAAACTAGGCATTAGAAGAAACTTACCTCAACATTGAAAATACTATGTATAACAAAACCCAAGGGCAACACTATTCTGGATGGAGAAAAACTGAAATAATTTCTTCTAAAAACAGAAACAAGCAAGGATACCCAGTTTTACTATTCCTACTCATCATGGTTCTTGAAACCCCAGCCAAAGCAATTAGGCAAGAAGACGAAATTAAAGGGATCCAAATAGGAAAAGAAAAGCTCAAATTATCTCTGTTTATTGATGACAGATTGTATATTTAGAAGACCCTAAACACTCCATCAGAAGACTGTGAAAGTTCATAAATGAATTCTGCAAAGTAGCAGGATACACGATTAACATTCAAATCACACGATTAATACTGAAATCAACAGCATTCCTATACTTCAATGATAAATCTGCTAAAAAGAAATTAGGAAAACTATCCCATTCACAATAGCCTCAAAAGACAAAAGTCAAAACAAACAAACAAAAAACTTGGGAATCAATCTAAAAAAAGAAGTGAAAGACCTCTACAATGAAAACTACCTAACACTAAAGAAAGAAATTGAAGAAGACCTTAGAAAGACCTCACATGTTCTTAGATAGGCAGAATTAATATTGTCAAAATGGCCATAATACCAAAAGTGCTAGACAGATTCAATACAATTCCAATCAAAATTCCATAACATTCTTAGAAATAGAAAAAGCATTCATGAAATTCATTTGGAAAAATAAGAGACCCAGAATAGCTAAAGCAATACTCAGTGAGAAAAGTGAAGCAGGAGGCATCACAATACCAGACCTCAAATTATGCTATAATGCTATAGTAACAAAAACAGCATGGAACTGGCATAAAAATAGGCATGATGACCAATAGAATAGAAGACACAGAGACCCATAATGCCTATCAACAGATAAATGGATCAAGAAAATGTGATATATATAAAAAAATGGACTTTTACTCAGCCATAAAGAAGATTAACTTTATTGCATTTGCCAGAAAATGGATGGAATTGGAGACTATCATGCTATGTAAATTAAGCCAGTTATAAAAAGTTGAAGGTAAAACAATTTCTCTGATATGTGGAAGCTATTCCAAAATAAGGGGGCAGGTTAAAAAAAAATAGAAGGGAGATCAGTGGAGTAGACAAAGGGGAATGAAGGGAAGGGAGTATGGATGAGACAGGGAAAGACAGTGGAATGAATCTGACCTAAGTTTCCTATGTATATACATGAATATTCCACAGTGATTCTCACCATCATATACATCCACAAGACACTAATGTTAAATAACATAACAACACTATAAGTAAATAGAAAGAGCAGTAGAGTAAAGGGAAGGAGTAGTGGGGGAGGGACAAGAGAGAGAAAAGGGAAATAACAGGGACTGAATTAGAACTAATTACATTCCATTACATCAAAATCAATCCTATTGTTATATATAACTAAAAAGAACCAATAAATAAAAAAGTTCATGGCAGGATATATGTGTATTATTTACAAATATTAGGCTATTTTATATGAATGTCTTCTTATGGATACCAAGGGATGAATGATAAAGACACCATTACTTTTATGCACATGAATATTATTTATTCCACAAACGTGTATGAATATCTGCCATCTACCAGGTTCTGTTCTTAAGAAATTCATAATCAGTAGAGAGATGATTAACTACTCACACAAATAACTAAATGAGAAAGATTAATAATGGCTAAGAAGAAATGGCACAGGGTGCTATAAAAGCATAAATGGCAGGATTTGACCTCATTCTCCATGTGCCCAGAGTGGTAGAAAAGAGCTGTAAAACTAATTATTTGATGATAGTAAAGATTATTACCTTGTAAGTACATGATAATAGTGTGTTGTGTTTGTGGTTTTGTGTTCCTATATTGTAGAAAACACTCAGAAATAATTATGATGAAATGACAGAATATTTTGGATTCACTTCAAGATACTCCAGGGGTGGAAACTAAAATTGTTATTATTATTATTATTTTGGTACTGGGGACAAAACCCAAGGGCACTTAACCACTGAGGCACATCCCCAGCCCTTTTTAATATTTTATTTAGAGACAGGGTCTCACTGAGTTGCTTAGGGCATTACTAAATTGCTGAGGCTTGTTATTGTGACCCTCATACCTCAGCCTCTCGAGCTACTGGGACCATAGACATGTGCCATGGCACCTGGCACTGGAACCACTTTCTTCTTGCAGTTGGGGTATCATCTCACAGGATTCATTGCATATTTTTCTCTACTTTCAATTCATGTTTGAAAAAACCCATAATAAAGAATTAAAGAAAAATTTTCAGCAGAACTAAAGGAAATACTCATCCAAAGCAATGAAAGTCCCATTTCTACATGAAAGTTGAAAGAGCATTTTTCATGGTGTTTTGCTGTGCCTCCATCTCTCTCAGGATCATTGTGTGTTTTGATTTATCCCCTGCTTTTCATACCCTTGCTCACCTTCTCTGGATTTCAACCACGTTATGGTATTCTTTTTCTTTGATTGGGATTCTTCTCTTCAGTATGATTTTGTCACTAATTCCCTCATATGCATCTTCTCTCCTCTTTATATCCACTATTCATTCAGCTGTCTTACCACCAAGGCCCCTTGACCTCATTCCCCTGGAGGGCAATGGTCCTCAACAGAACCAGGCTCCTTATCACTAGTGGCACTCAGAGAGGGGTTGCATACCTGTGCCCATGCACCACTGCAAGACTTACCTGTCTCCCTGCAAATGACCTGTGTGCCAGAGCACTCTGCTTGTAAAGCATTCAGACTAGATAATTACCTGTGAAGAACTGAGAGGGGCAACAATAGCAACTGGTTGGGGGAGAGGGGAGAGTAATACCTATTAATCTTTTCCTAAATGGATATTTTACTATTGATATGAAACAGATCAATTCTTTTTAATTCTAACATGACTTTTCATTATAGTATAATTTTTCTCCTGCCTCTTTTTGAGAGATTTCAACTACTTTCATTCCAAAAATAGTTATCTGTCCTAATCACCTCTCTGAGAGGAAGGAAGAGTGAAGTCTCCATTCTCCAGAAGAGCAAATTCAGATTCAGTAACTATAAATAAACTGTGCTCACCTGGGAAGCCAGCAGGAGGGCTGAGAGCAACACTTCTGCCTCTCAGGCCCATTCTGAGGCTCACAGGCTTTCCTGAAAGTGTGGCCAGCAGTTCTTTATTGTTCTGTACTGTTTACTTACAGATGTGAAAGTACAGCACGTAATGGGAGGAATTTCATCAGTCTCATACACTTGAGCATGCCTTCAGCATTTATTAGAGGTGTATAATTTTGTCACTAATTCCCTCATATGCATCTTCTGTCCTCTTTATATCCATTATTCAACTGCACCCAACTCCTTTCATTGAGCACAAAAATGTGAATCTGTTTCCCAAAGTGCTACCAAGTCCATCAATAAGAAAGGAGCTATTGCTGGTTCTTTGGTGTTTTTCTTTTTTAGCTGAAGAACAAACATGGAAGTCTAGAGAAGCATCTAGTGGATGGGGCCAATGAAGTGGCCTAAAACAGCTGTGGAACATCAGAAGACCACAGGTTCCTTGGCCTGGTTTCAAAGACCCCACCGGCCAAAAAAGCCTCCCCAACCAACCTTACTGCTCATCTCTCTCCAGCTCTTACCCTTTTTTGTGGGCAGGCAAGCTGACTCTCTCCCTCATCAATATTGTGCACTCTATCCTGGTGCCCTCTTCATTTATCTTTGTCTCATCTCCAAATCCTGGCACAGAAATGGGTGCTTCCTCATATTAACCCACTGATCTTGCCATTATCTGCATAGCTGGAGGCTACAGGCTCTGTACCATGTGAGTTTAGCACCTAACAGTGTGCATGCATACATGCGTGCAAGTATGTATGTGTCTATTAGTCAACAGCACTGTTGTAGATATGACGTGAACACTCACCTCTGTTGAAATGCTCTCTGGCCCATCTCTCTTGCAGCTCTCTTGACCTCCTCAGGAACGGCGTCCTTCTCAGCATCAGAGATCTGGTACACTGTGTGACCTGCATCCAGCCGATAAGGACCTCCTTTCCCCCCCAGACCTGCAGTGTCTCTTCCTCCTGGAAAGAAACAAGGAAAATACAAATGATAAGTCTGAACCTGACTACAAAACAAAAATTAGATTATGGTTTTGCAGATAGTTCTGAGAAGTAGCAAGACCTGGTGGTAGACACCCATAATCCCAGTGGTTTGGGAGGCTGAGGCAGTAGAATTGCGAGTTCAATGTCAGCCTCAGCAAAACCAAGGCACTAAGCAACTCAGTGAGACCCTGTCTCTACATAAAATACAAAATAGATCTGGGGATGTGGCTCAGAGGTCAAGTGCTCCTGAGTTCAATCCCTGGTTACCCAACCCCACACACAAAAAAGATAGTTCTGAGAAGTATATTAATTGTACTTAACAGTAATTAAAAATTCAAATAACCTTTTTCTTAAAATAAAGGGTTTTCCCCTATTTAGCATGATTTTACACTTTTCTTATCCATCCAAATCTACATGTTTTTCAAGTTCCGTTACGAATTCTATGACACACACTTCGTCTGAGGCCTATACCTCATAGGGATTGATACTCAGGTGTACTATTTATTACTCTTCATTATTTTTCCTTTTCCTAAAAATTATGTAATGGATGGGATCATATTTTATTTATATTTTTAACTCTGCCCTAATTGCTTGAACAATATAAATACTTACTATATATCTGCTAAATAAATGAGTAACTCTTCCTTCACTTATTACCTTATTTTCCCACAAAATAGAAAAAGACAGTGAAGCTATAGATAAAATTTCTTTTGTTTTGAAAATAATGAAAAACAATACACAGAGAGGTTAAGTGACCTAATGATGACCTCTGGCTTAACTAAGATCTGAAGCCAATTATTATATCAACTTTGACTTTTAGCTTTGAATAATATACAATGGATAAATATTATCAGTTTCAGAGCAGCCTTTCAATGTAAACCCACATTTACATATTTATAAGTATATGTCATGTAATACTGTATGAACAATTTATGTTAAAAATGAAAGTTAAATGGCTATAAGGCTAGGTAGGTACCATTACAAGAAGTGGTGGTGACATTGGCTAGATATATTCCAAATGAAATTATTTTAAAATACTACATTGGCCGGGAATGGTGTTGCCCACCTGTAATCCCTGGGACTCCGGAGGCTGAGGCAAGAGGATCATAAGTCCAAAGCGAAATTTAGCAACTTATCAAGGCCCTAAGCAACTTAGTGAGACTCTGTCTCAAAAGAAAAAATGAAAAGGGCTGGGGATGTACCTCAAGTGGTTAAGCATCTTGGGGTTCAATCTTTGCTATAAATCAATCAATCAATAAATGCTACATTGACCAAAGAAAATATATACATATTTTGGCTAGAATTGGCCAACTTATTATCTTTGCTTTATAAAGATTAGACTATTAGTAAACAGTATATTTTGTTTGTTCACACATAACTTGAGAACTCATGATGAGACCTCAGTTGAGGGACGGTATCATATACTGTAGTAAGCACAGTATTGTATACTATACTAGTTAAGGCAGACTGCCTGAGTTTGAAGCCTGATTCCAACTCAATAGCTGTGTCTTTCAGGAAATTATGCGAATATTCTGTCTCAGTCTCTTCATTTATAAAACAAGTACAATAATATGATTTACTTCATGAGATTGTCATAAAGCAAAAATGTTTAGAAAAGTATCTGGCAAAAAAATAAGAGCTATATAAGTTACCAATCTTACAATTATTATTTAAATAACTCCCATGCACAGAAGGAGGTAATTCTAGATTTATTAAGTGAAATATCTGAAAGCTTTTAGACTTTGGCTAAATTATAATAAATTATTTTTCTACTTTGAAGCTTTAATTGGTCTAAATAAACTAAGAAGGAGCACTTAGCATGAACCACTTCCTTTATGAAAGTCCAGGTAGGTAATTTCCTTTTGGGAACTACCATGACAACAGCCTATTAAATACAGCATCCTTTGACTGAAGCACATCTTATATAATTTTTATTTAGAATTGGGTGGTGGAAAATTACTTCTTGGATTTGTGTGATTCCTGGCTCCCATTCACAATCAGCCTGTGGCAGAGGGAACAGGAACTGGGTAGTGACACTGAGCTATTGATGGGAAGGTGTGTTTGGGACCTCATTCCCTTCCTCCAGAGGCTGTTCTTAGCTATGCGGGGAGATGAACTGGAGCTCAGCACTTCTTAGATACTCAGAGGTCATCATTTGGGAGAAAGGAGGAAAGGACTTGCAACTGGTAGAGGCTGATGTGAGTGAGGGCCAGAGGAGTCACATGGCCCCTAGGGAAAGTCACCCTGGGGTACAAAGGATATGAGTGGAGAGTTCTTCATGATTTCTACTTCCCAGAGCTTTCAATTTGTACTTTTAAAGTGAAAACTCTTGCTGGAGGTTCTGCAAGGCGTAACTTTAAAGCTAAGCTTGGACATCCCAAACCAGTCCATGAGTTAAGGGACAAAGTGGGCAAGGGAGGGGGACTTTGAGGACTTGTTGGGCCAGAGCTAAATTCAATGTACAGAATTTTGAGGGAGAAAAATGACAAAGATAAAAAGACAAGTTGAAGCCAAGGGCTCTTGATCAACTGAAAAGTAAAAGGGGAAACACAGGTATCATCTGGACAGATATTGGAGCTAGCAGATGCAAGTTGAATAGTAAATAAGAACTTTCACCTGGGAGCAGTCCACTGCTGGGGAGCCTACTTCTGACCTACTAGTTCCTCAATGCATTCCATATGGATTAAATCTTGTTGGCTTGACACTACCTTCTAGATAAAAGGACATTTCTAAAAATAGCCTTTCTTTAAAGAGCTGCTTGATGAATAAACAGAGCAGGCAAGAAGCCTACAGCCTGTTTGATAGCTCATTGTCTCAGCACAGAAACCCATTTCCTGCCCAGGCTGTCAAGGCTAAGAGGTGCAGACTGTCCTCTGTGAAGGTGAAGCTTGGAATCCCTGCCAGCTCTCCTCAGGGCTCAGATAAGCTCAGGCAGTGCGCGGTCTGGCCCTATTCCAGTGGCCAAGCAGATGTGTTGGCTCCAGCTGCCCAAGGAAATAGGAAGACAGCAGTCATGGAACAATGGTAGGGTCTGGCAGCTGAGAGGAAGGAACAGACTCGTTTGCTTACTCTTGGCATCTGTGCAAATAGTAACCAACCCTCCTCTCTCAAAATATTGCATCTTCATCACACTCACTTCTGAGATGTGAAACACAAGGACTATTTCTTTTCTAGATCAGTTGCTTAAGAAAGAATATACTGTAGATTTCTGGCAAAAACCCAAGTGCACACAGTTTAAAAGAAGGGACTAACACTTGAATGAATACCATCCTCAGGCCAGCCACTGAGCTCAGTGCTTTTACTATCACAATCTTTTTTTAGTCCAAATCATGACCTGGTGAGGCAGTTAGTATCACCCTTTTACCAGTGAAGCAACTCCAAGGGGGTGATAATGGTGTTAGGTCTTGGGTTAGTGGAGCCTGTGGGAATCAAAATGCCAGGTTCTTCTTATGTCTTGATGCCACACTGGAGCCAAGGGTAAGAACACATTGACTGACTAATAGGGAAGGCTGAGAAGCACAGCTGGTCTCTGAGTCTTCTTGGGGAGTTAATGCAGAGCAATGTGCTGGCCTGATAGGAAGCCAGACCCACAAGAATGCCACGTCTGTGCTACCAACCTGTTCCACCAGCCCAAGTATTGCCACCCACATGGGGCATGTTGTCTGGGTCCTCCTTCCCGTGTTTAGGGGAGCTCACGTCTTCTCCACTGTCTCTGTTGATTGTTATCTAAAAATGAAGAATTGAAATATTATCACTATCCTGGGACCAACACCAGAAATTGCATGACAGAAAGAATTCTTTTCCTGCAAGTCCTTAAGGTATCTCATAATCTTAGGCTATATACACAACAGATGCTGTTTGTGTCTGGCAAAAATTTCATTAGTTAGCCTCCATCTAATTGGAAAGGAGATGAAGTACATTTTTAACAAATTCTTTTTATAAAAGAAAAGGAAATGGGTGGGGTTTCAGCTTTAGAATTTCCCTGGTGCAGAACATGCTACATTTACAAAAAGAAGAGACCTCCGAGACACAGAGTAAATGGATCTCAACAGTTAGACACTTTCCCAGCCATTTAAAAAAATCACCACCTTGATGATCAATCTCAGTGAATAAACCTACATTTTAGTCATTTCATTTTTAAAGAAATTCCATTACTTTGAGAAATGCTATTTTATATAAAATATGTAGAAACAAAACCAGAAAGTGCATATATATGTGGCTCAGTGGTAGATTTATGTTCTATACACCTACATATATTAAAAGTTGCTTGTTTATTTTCTGGACCCACTCCAATGTTATGGTGTTTTATATTTTTCCTAATTTGTCTTTATTTTAACACTGAATTTATGATTCTTGCAATTCAAACAGAAAAACTGGCACTTTAGTTCCCCCTATTTCATTTATTTTAAAGCAACATATCAGAATATACACACCCCAAAATGAGGAATGGTGTTCAGAACAGTTCTTGCAATAATACTGTCAGTGCTCAGACCATTTTTGGAACTTCCTCTGGCACTCTACCTGGCACTGACCTCCTGTGGTTGATTCACTGGACCAAATCTGGTTAATAAGGTGATGAGGTGGGGTTTTGTGCAATTCAATAATGAGACTAGTTTGCTTACATGGGGTTTGACTCTTCAATAAGCCAATTATTAAAAAAGAAGTTCCAAAAATAGTCTCAGAAGTGATAGTTTTATTGAAAAAAATGTTCTTAAACCATTCCTCAGTGTGTGTGTGTGTGTGTGTGTGTGTGTGTAAAAATATATAAAAGAATTTGGAAGAGGTGAAATGAAAAGCAAATTTCACTGTGTCTTGTACTTTCATCAAACATTATTTACCTCCTTTAGACATTTCACACACTCCAGTCAGTCTCCTCTGAGAAAATAGATTTTAGGTACTGAAATTAATGGCCTAAGGCAAAAGAAAAAGCACCACTAATAGCTTCCATAGTTACCTCCAAAATCATGCTTTTGAAGTTGCAAAGACACCTGTAGAAGCCATCAGGGGGGCAGAAAACAATGTGTAAGTGCTGAGAGAAAGGAACTCTGTGCTCTTTGTCACCTGTGTGTCTTGCCATGTCATCCGCTGGTAAATGGTGCTGCTTGCACTGACCACAAGGCAACCCCAACCAACCTCAGGTGGGGGCCTAGACATGTTGGAAAACTGACTAATTCTTGACCAAACAATCATTTGCCAAACCCTGATTTATTTCAGAGAAATTATGCCATAAAATTCTAGAAATATTTAATTAAAAGTAAGTTGATTTAATTTTGGGTCATCTTATGAATGCTGTTATACTCAAGGAATATATTTCTCTAGGTGGATTACATATGTACATGTCAAGGTTTGGTCAAAGCCATTTTAAGGTCTCTCTGACATAAATAAAGTTTCATAAAAGGGGCAAGCAGAAAGGCTCAAAGAGTTCAACTCAGAACAGAAACTCAAACAGATACCAAGGAAGGACTGTCACTTGAGGAAGTTTATTTCCTGGAGACAGATGTGTGCTACAGAGCCACTGGTCATTCTGAAAGTTGTTAATTGCTGTCTGTTGTCATTCTTGTGTTGAGAAACATTTGTAATGCATTTCCCTTGAGAAGTGGTTTCATCCAGAAAAAGCTCAAGTAAGTCATTCTAAAGACAAACATAGACACTACTGAATTAACTTAAGGGAATCAAAATTTTCTTCAAATCAGAAAATACGGCCTTTTTATAACTTTTGATAGAACCTGATACACAAGCTAAAATCCTTGACGTGTTTCCTAAAGTGGACACCCTCTACTTCCTTTGAGGTATGTGCGCAGTGATCCTAAGAATCATTATCCTCTCACTTATGAATTTAAATGGAAAAAAAAACATGGATTTTGTAAACTACAAGTCGTAATGTTTCAGAGTAAAGCAATCCAAAGCCAGTACAGGGAAGAGACATGACTCACTGAAGCCCTATAATTCTGGGCAAGGCCCATATATTTTAAACTCTTTCTTGAGCACATCCTTTAAAAAAATCAATGAAATGATATAAATAACCAGGATATAATTTTAGAAGACAAGTTAGCTCTTGTCTACATAGTTGCTTACCATTTTCCATCTAGTTGTTACCAAGCAGGAATTTCTACTTGCCTACACAACATCTATTCTTTCTTTCTTTTGAACAGAATCAGATGAATCATGGAATTAAGCAGCAAAATCCAATTCCCCTGTGCAGGTTCTAGAGAATTGGTCTAGGGGAAGCCATGTGACCTGAGATGCCAGAGAAAGTCTGTCAAGAGGCTTCTAGGAAAGCTTTCCCTCTCAGGTAAGAAGAGAACATCCTGGGGAAAGCTTCTGACTATCCTGAATGCATTATTTTCTCCTACCTCCACTGCACATGTGTGCACACCGATACACACACATACACCCACTGCCTGCCTTGGGACACAGGTGAGTTAGGACATGACATACAGAGCTGTAGCCTCCACCTGGAGACCATGTAGTGACAAGAAGGTGGCAAAGAGTGTATTCTTCTTATGACACTTTTGAGCTAGGTATCCTGCCCTGGAGTCACTCAGCTTTTATCCTCGACATAAACAAACAATAAGTGTCCTTAGAGTTTAAGTCACTGTTAGTTGGGCTTTCTGCAAGTTGGACCCAAGGGCATGAGAACTAATTGATTCATCTATTAAGGGATGAATGAGAGGCAGCAGGGCAGAAGCTACTGTCTTGACTTTCTGAGAAGGTTCTACTTTTAAGAAGATATACCTTGAATTTTCTGACATTAAACACTTCCATAATTATATTAGATCAGTGATTGTACTTATTACAGCTGCCTACTATTTTCTTGATGGATTAGCAACCAACTGAATGTTATCTATCCATTTGTTTTATAAGCACAAACACTCCTGTGCCTATTTGGAGGTGTATTTACAACTCACTAGGATACAGAGATGCATGAAAAATGATCTTTGCTTCTATTAAGATATTGCATAAACGGAAGCAAAATCATAGCATGGGGTGATACAGGCCGTCATATGGTACTGACCACATCTGCCTGAATCATATTAGAGTCTGAGGTTATTCGTACCCACAGACCAGAAAGTTCTCTCACAGTTACAGAAAGGATGGAAGTTGCATTAACATGTACATAGGAATGATGATCTTTCATATGATGTCAGCTGGCTAAAAAAAATAAAAAGCTAATCACCAGTTTTTAAAAGACTCTGTGCATTTACAATGACAATGCATGACAAAAATACCTTTGTCTCATAGGTAACTTTTCCAATTTTCATCTCTGGCAAAGCCATCAAATAAGCAATTTATCTTCAGTTCTTGCCTGGCCTGTTGGTAACATTTGCTTTCAAATACTCAATGAACTTCTGCCCTCTTTAATCCCTCACTATCTCTACAAAGCAGAGAAGACTCTGACTTTTGATCACTAATACCCATTAATGACACTGTAGCTGACATTCACTAGCACTAAATAACTAACCCTAGAAGGCAGTCATATTCTAAGTGTCTTTATTACTAATTGAAATTTGAAATCTTTTTTCCTTTGTTAGAAAGTCTAGGAATCAGAAAGCAGGCAGAGATGTTAGGATGGGGCCTGGGGTTTATGAGGCCTTCCTTCTGGCCCTGAAAAACCAATGCTGGGTGACTTGTGACATTACAAGTGATCAACAGTGGCTGGTCCCTGGTGTGTCCTGTACAAGCCCTGTCTTCTGGTGTAGATAGCTTTCTGTCCTTTCTCATGGGCTTCTTCAAGTCAGCCAGCAACCTCCCCCTCTCTCTGGCCGGAGCCCTTTGCCCACAGTCCCTACCCAACCCCCTTATCTTTCCTTCCTACTTCTTTCTGCCTACAAACTTCCAAAGACTTATATATATGCTGATTTCTGGCACAAATGTGTTTGGTAAATCTTTTTAAAAATTTGAAACTATAACTCAAAACATCCACTGTCCTCTATCCCAGTGCTCTGGAATGTTCTATGTATCCTGATCTGAGTTTACAGAGTCTTAGAGTACCTTCTCACTGAGAAGATGTTCTTCACTAGGAGCCATTAATATGTAACAAAAACACCCAGTCCAAGTTAAAATGACAGGTTCCACAGGGTTGGCCTAAAAGAAGGGCAAAATACCAATTTACTAATATTTGACTATGTTTTTTATTCTCTGAGAAGTGTAGCTAGTACAGTGGCTTTTACTTGTAGCCTTGTATATAACTGGTTCTTAATAAGTATGTGCTAAATGCATCCATGGGAGGATATTTGGTGACAAAATATTAATAGTTTAATTTGAATATAACTTTCACCATAATAAGCTGTCACCTGGGTACCTGGTGAGACTCTTTCCTGTCTTGCCTGCCAGTCCATGATTGGTACCTGGCAGGCCACAGGTTAGCAGAGAGCCATCTTCTAATAAAATCAGAATACATCAGCTCTCAATTGTTCTTTAAATTCTTGACTTCCATTCTTTTTTAAAAATTAATTAATTTATTTATTTTTATTGATTTAAAAAAATAAATGACAGCGGGATGCATTACAATTCTTATTACACATATAACCACATGTTTTCATCTCTCTGGTTGTATATAAAGTATGTTAACACCAATTCGTGTCTTCATACATGTACTTTGGATGATGATGTTTATCACATTCTTACCACTGCCTCAACCCAGTTTCTGGCCAGAACCCTCACTAGTCCCTGGATGGGCTTTCTACCATGGCCTGTGAGTCTACAGAGATGGCCTCTTTACTTGCTCGCTCCCCCAAGCACAGCAGTTTGAATGGCTGTCCAAAATATTATAGGGTTGCAAAACTCATTCAAAACAACTTTTCACTTGACTAAGAGTATATACTTATTTCATTCAATAGGAAGAAAGATAAAGATTTTTTGGAAATCTGGGAATACAGAATGCAGAATGCTGAAAATAAGAGGCTATTTCATGGGTTAAGATGTTATAAGTACAAATTGTTATGGGAAATCAAGTGTTGTTATCCTCGTGTGTAGGTGAGTGTCAAAAACAAATGTTCACAACCCACAGATACCAGGGACACCAAGAGTTTACTGGCAAGAGATGTTCCCCTCCTGTCACCACCTCACAGGGGCACATTTAGTATTCCAAACATTCACAGGAAAACAACTGCTAATTAAATTCCAAGACAGCAGGGGTGGGGCAAACTGTCAGTTCTTCATATATTCTACTTTTTCTATTTTGGCCTCTTATTTTTAACCTTCAAAAGGTTAACATTCTAATGCATCATAAGAAAATATGGGTGGGGGGACTATATTTTAAAAAAGATTAATATTCAGTACTGGGATCAATCAATGACCAGCCTCAGACCTCCATAGCCAAGGGAAGGGTTAGACACAAGGCAACCTTGGGTACAATGTGTAACAGTGTACAAATACTTTGGTTTTGCAATGTTCAAGGTGGTCCCGGCAACTGACATTTCATACCATATACTTATATTATTATTGAACCTGAACTACCTCTCCTGGCATTTCCTGGCTGGGTGACTTTAATCTTATACTTAAGTTTTGTGCTTTCTCCAAAGAAGAAAGCTGATTTCTCAATTTTTGAAGCTTCTTTCTCCAAAGAAGAAAGCTGATTTCTCAATTTTTGACAGGTTATTGCAGCACAGTCCCTATGGAGGGGCATTTCTGGCTCAAAACTCAGCACCTGGTTTTCCATTTTCTTTGTTTCTACTGAAGTCACACTAGGCCCCTAGCTAACATTTCTACCAGCCATGCTTTACCACCTCAGGTAAGACAGATATTTATGAAGTTACTGCCTGCACTTCACAGGTCAACAGACTCCTCTGAGGTGTCAAGGAAAGCTAGGGAGAGAAGGGTGGATACAAAAGCCACTCCCATCATTGCCCTGGGGAGAAGCAATGGGGATTTTTAATATGACCCAGGTCCTGAAGGTTCTTGGAAGCGCCCATCATGACTATGTGCAACAGCATTTAGCTGGGTAATTATTGTCAGAAAAGACACTGACTGAGCATCTCTGGACAGGTTATTGCAGCACAGTCCCTATGGAGGGGCATTTCTGGCTCAAAACTCAGCACTTGTTTTCCATTTTCTTTGTTTCTACTGAAGTCACACCAGGCCCCTAGCTAACATTTCTAATAGCCATGCTTCACCACCTCAGGTAAGACAGATGTTTATGAAGTTACTGCCTATTGATGTTTACCCTGCATGTCCCTAGCCATTTCCTCAAGGTACTCAGAGTCCCTTTAAAACCTGTGTTGTAATGCCAGAGATAACAATCCCTTTTGCTTCCCACAAGCCCAGAATTGTCACTTACATACTTATTGGCAGTTGCTGTGCATTAAAACTATTAACCAGAATACCACACAGCAGCATAAGGCAAGGCAACAGAGAAATGAGCAATCTGCATTGCACACACACAACTTAGGAGGGGGTGGAATAGCACTCAGTGGCTGAGAACATTCACAGTTGTATTTTGATGCTCACTGTGGGAGGGAGCATTTCAGGTTGTTGCATTGACTTAAAAGGCTCAAATCAGCAAAAGGAGCATAAGCAGGAGTCATGTATTAAGTAATGGCAATGTACTTTTATTGTAGTGCAACTACGTATGCCTGTATGTGCATACTGCATACATTCACACACATAGTTTTGTTTTTTTTTTTCTGGGCTGCTAAGTCTCCTCTTTTTTAAATTTTTTTAAAGAATTATTTTAAAGAACATATTTCAGTGACAAAATCATACTGCAAACAGGGTGTGGCATGTAGGAAGAGGTGGCTAGGCATGTAAACTAGGATGAGCTCTAGATGCCAGTGTCAGACGGTAGGAACAGGTCTCATTCTCCTTGTCATATGCAGCCCTGCACAGACCTGGTGCAGCACAGAAGCTCAGAGACTCTGGTGAGTAAGTGAATGACAGTTACTGACATTGCCACTGTAGCCATGTCAAGGACACAGAATGGGCGCACTGGTACACAAGGCTCCAAGAATTTGTAAAAGCTTGATATTTGCTCTCCTGAGACTTAAGGAGGCAAGTTGCAAAGCAGGAATTTGGGGATAGGAGAAGAGTCTTATTAGATCTGGGGCTTGGTAAAACATTCTTCTAATTTTCAGTTGTGAAGGCTCTTGCTATCTGAGCAACAAATTTGGAACACTAAATACCATGTTACCCATTTCTAATTAAATTTAGCACACAGTTAATGACACAGATTTATATTATGGATCATTGGCATTGAGCTACACACTAATTATAAACAAACAAATGGCATAATGACTGTAATCAATTAAGGATTCATATAATCAAACATTGAAGAGTTGGTCATTTTATCCTTTGTTTCTTCACCAGTCTGAATCTATCAGGTTCCACTTATATCATGAAACTCTTACTCCTAAAATGTCTGAAGTTCTGGGTGTCCTTTCAATTTTCCATTTCTGCCCTCAGTGGTTCCTCTTCTCCTTGCAGCCCATTCCATTAGTTTCCCACTAGGCCCATCTCAGGATTCCTTCCAGAGAGCCACTGAGGCCTGGAAGGTTGAAAGCTTCAGACAGCACAGTGTTTGGTATCTGGATAAATTTGCCATGGACATCATGGAGAGGCGATTTACAATGAAAAGTGGATCATACAGAAGGGAGAGGAGAAAATACAATGTAGAGATTATAAATTAATCTAGGATCTCAGAAGGCTGAGCTGGGCAAACAGGGTAGCAGTCAGACTTCCTCTGTATCCTCCCATGGTCTGCATTGCTGTGCAATTTTTTTATGACACTTAGGAATTTTCCACTGGCATCACTGGACCCCATGACCTGACACTGTAATATTAGGGTTGCACAGCCATTTGAGGTAGCTTAAAAGAACCCTGGTTTTCAGAAACACACTTTGTCCCCCACTCCTGTCTTATTTTGATATGTCTTACTATCATTTTTCTGAGTCTGAAATAGAAAATGAGGTTAGGCCTCTGTAAGACACAGATGGTAAATGAAGGAAAGTGTCTGAGAAGTATAGGAAATGTTTGAGAGGAAGGGGTATATAGCAGAGACAACACAGTGATCCTGGTTTTGGAATTAATTGGTGAAGTGATTTGGGACAAAGTTACTTATCTGCACTTTACATTCTTCACTTAGAAAATGAGGAGGATGGCTGCAGAGATATAACTCAAGTGAGTTACAGGGTTCTCCTGACTCGTAACATTTTACATAGTTATTATAACATGAAACCTGAATACTAGTCTAAATCAAATTCTAGTGTACATTTACTGGGTGAGGAATGCATCACATAGTAGAATGGAGAAGTGGAAGCTAAATCCTGAACTCCGTGATTGTAGTCAAAAGACAATGACCTAATATGAGAAAAATCAAGAAGAAACATGAGTACACTGGTGGAAAATTCAAAGAGAGAGAGGGAGATGGTGGCAAAAATGATTGTTTCTGAGTTGTTTCACAATAAGTCTTAACACATTTAATTTTTAAACTATGTACATCTATATGTACAACTTGCCTGTCAACCTTCTACCTTCATGTGGTACAGTGGTTACCCCTTATTTGCAAGGACCTGTTTCTAGACCCCAGTGAATGTCTGATACCACAGATAGTACTGAACTCTATACATTTGGTGCATTTCCTATATACTCATAACTCTGCTACAGTTTAAATTTAAGCATGCTACAAGACTACTAATAAAGAATAAAATGGAATAATGATAACAATATATGCAACAATATTACTAGGATCACTACTCTTGCTCTTTGGGATCATTACTAAAATAAATTAAGGATCACTTGGACACAAGCACTATGACACCACAACAAGAACAGCTACTAAGTGACTAATGGGTAGGCAGCACCTACAGTGTGGATTCACAGATATACTGTAAAAGGGATGATATTTGAGTGGGACAGAGAAGAATGGTGTAAGATTCCAGCATACTACTCAGAACAGTGTAAAATTCATAACAAATGAAGTGTTTATTTCTAGAACTTTCTATTTATTTGAATCACTGAAACCTCAGAAAAATGAAACATAGACAAGGGGGAAGGTGACTATAGTTTATTTAATAAACAGTGCCGTGAGTCAGACACCCTGCTAAGGTGCTTGGATACAAAGTCAAATGAGACCTGGTTCTACACTTCATGGAGTTTTTAGCAGGGAGTGGGAGGGGATCTTTAGTCAATACCAGTGCAGAGAGTTGGTAGAGTACCAAGCCAGGGGTCAGCACAGTGTGTCAGCAGAGACAGCTGGAAGGGTCTCCAACCCAGGCTGGGGTCAGGACAAGCTTCCTAGAAGAGGTGATGACCAAGGGAAATCTTGAATGAAGAGTAAGAGTCAGACAGCACAGGAGTTTGGAGGACTCAGGCAGAAGGAGCATCAGTGAGTGGGGGCTGAGGTGAAAACAAGGGGTGAAGTGACAGTCTACACTGAGAGCACAGCTTCCCTGTAGCCCTCACCACAATCTGTGTACATGACACATATTCACAGAGGTTCGTGATTATGAGATGCCTCATTCTCAAACCCACTCATTCCACTGAGTCAAAGTGGAATAAACTGATCAGAGCACATAGAAAACCCCAATAACCAGAGAAGAACTTAGGGCTCTTTACTGCTAAATTCATTTTCCTTATTGAAGAACGTCAGGGAGAAATGTGTTCATCATTGTGGCACTGCTTCACAAGTAATCAGCATGTGCATTTATTAAAAAAACAAAAAACACCTAGCTCAGTCTTTACATCTGGATAAACACTTAAAATGTATATTACTTTGCAACTCCTCCTCTCTGCCCTCCTCCCCACAATCCTGCCAGGCTGTAAGAGTACTCACTGCATTTGTTGTGGGTTTGCCTTTTTTAAAAAGATATTTTCAGCTTTCAAATGTGATTTACTTGCAACATTTCTAAAGTTGCAGAGAAGCATATAAGGTCCATGCCAGCATCCTAGAAACCAGTGGCTGGTGTTTAGTTCTTGTTCGGCAACTTTGGAGCTTGGAAACCTTGTATAATACTCAAATTCCCAGAACCTCAGTTTTCTCATCTATTAAATAGTTATAAATCCATATACCACCATCCCCCATTTTAAAATTCCTGCCATGTCTATGACTATTTTTGTTTGTGTACTTGACAACCACCAACCACCTGAAATCAAGGCAGCAAATACGTGGTTTGGAAAGAGAATTTAGAATGAAAAGGACAGTGGCCCAGGAGGAAAATGAATCCGGAAAGGAGACTGAGGTGGAGCAGTCAGGAAAGGCAGGAGGGAAATTGGAATGAGATTACCATGGAAGCCAAGGAAAGAATGAGCTTCAAAGCAGTGTACTGAGTTCAATGCAGCTCAGGGACCAATAAGATGATGACCAAAAAGGGCACACTGAATTTAGCAACATGGAGGCTACTCATGACATGAGCAAGGACTACTCTGCAGAGAGGGAGGAGGGGTTGAAAGTCACAGATTGACAGGTGATGAATGGAGTCTGGCAGTAGCCACGTGCATGGGGACACTTGTGTGAAGAGGCTTTGCTGTGAACAGGGTTGGAATTACATAAGTTAGAGTGACAGTAACAGGAGATTTGATCTTTGGGAACCATGAGATTAATGTCTGAGAATTTGGGGGAGAGTGGTTTGAGGCTGAAGAATGTGAAGACCATGTGAGACTGTCAAGACTAGGCTTAAAAGACTCCTCCTTTTTATCTCAAGGAAATTTCCAAATATGCTCTTTGAAATGGAAGTTTTGGGGGTGAATAACCATCTCTTTGGAGATATTAAGTGCTAGATGGAGGGGCATGGTCTGAGAAAGAAGAACAGAGACTAAATCAGTGGAACCTAACACTACTTTCTGTACAAATTGCAGTGTACAGAAATGAGGGCAATTACCCTGCAACTGGTACCTCCCAGTAGACGAACCTGAATTTCCCAAACAAAAGATGCTTTCATTCCTCTGGGCTTTCACAGCACTCTGTAAATCTCCATGTTTTCCTCTGGGCTACAACAGTCTCATCAATCCATGTAAGCTAGATACACTGCTAACCCCTAGGTCCTCCAAGTCAAGAGTCCCTAGTTCACAGCTGAGTTGTACAGTGTGTCTTCCACTAAATGCAATCTATGAAATGGCTATTTAAGTCAAAGAGAAAGTGTCATCTGGTGTATACAGATTAACTTTACACATGGCACTGAGTGACATATCTTTGCAAGAACAAAGGTGTTCAGAAACAGCAACACAACGACATGTGGGTGAGTCATGCTTGGAAGCAACATGCTCTTTGTGAACTGCATGGCCACTCTGTTTTACAATTTCAAGAAGGCCCCCAGCCTAGCAAATAAAATTCAGGGAAATGAAGCAACCCCCTCCCATGTTCCTAAACTTTTTAGGTACAAAAGACAAATAATCACCTAAAAGCATTTCTCAAAATGAACAAAATGGAAATGTGACCTTTGAGTCTGTGACAGCCTATTCACAACAGTGTTTTTAGCATGTCCAGGCTTAGAAAGGCTCACAGGAGCCAACTTTTGCTCTCCCTTATGTACATACACCATAAATTAAAAGAACTAGTTTAACAAGAAGCCAGAGCCCAATGGCTCATAGTCACCCTGGAGTAGTAAAATTCTCCTGCTGGTAGACTTACATAAACCAAGATGGAAAGAAATGTTTTAAGAATATTCCATTTGCAGGAGGGGTCAAGATGGCACAGTAGAGAAGGTTATACTTTCCAAACTGCTCCATGGTTTAAGGTAATTAAAAAAAATCCTACTGGGATTTAATACTGGACTCTCAGAATGGCCTAGGGAGGAAGGAAGGAAGAAAGGAAGGAAGGGAGGGAGGAACCCATGACAGGCACTGGTGCCTACTGAGGTAGATCCACTGTGGGCAGGTCAGAGAGAAAAACTAAGAAAGTCCAAAGACACTGAGGTGTCTCTTGAAGGGAAGACAGCAATTGTGGACATTGTTGAGCTGATCCAGCATTTTAGCTGTACTTTATTTTCATAAGAGGGGACACTGTGTGTATCCCAGTGACCTCTGGTCAGCCAAGATCTTTTCCTTCTGTGCTACATAGTCGGCAGGTGTGGGTCCAAAACAAAGCCTCCAGACCTGGGTAATTCCAACTGGGTCCAAAAACATGACCTGGCACTGGCCCACCCCACAACCCAGAGTGTGACTAGAAAACCAGGTGAAAATCTGCCATGGACAGTGTCATACCTAGGGGAATTCGAGACACTCACACTGAATCTCTGGGTTCAAAGGACCAGCTGGGGACTATGCAGGACTTGGTTCCATTGGCAGTGGGCCAGGGAGCACTTTGGGACTGAGCCCAGGTAGAGGAGATACTGGTGCGGTGGAGGTGTCAATGTACTGGTTTCTCCACCTCTCAAGCAGAACCAAGGGAGATTTAAGCAGTACTGAAGACCTACTATGGAACAGAAGCAGTGGGCTCTGGAGGTGTGATGATTTAAAAGCTTCACAAAACATCATTCCACAAAGCACTGGGTTGGGCATCTGGCTAAACCCAAACCCCACCTCTAGGAGCTTCACCTCTAGGAACCCCTTTCACAGAACTCTACAGCAACCCCTTGCTGTAAGTGAAGTGAACAACACCCTCCAACCTGTCCTACCTCATACCTCTAAGAAGGGAAGCTGAGAATGGGCAACAATGAGAAGAAGCTCCACAAAAAGGAGGAACTGACAGCAACTGATAACTACTCTTGTGCACAATACATATCTCAAGATAAACCATAAATAAAAACAATTGGGAACTGACAACCAACATATAATATTATAGACAATTTTTGACCATCACAAGGAAACAATTTTTTAAAACTTTTGTGTGCTGAATGGACTAT
Organism: Marmota marmota marmota; assembly: GCF_001458135.2. NCBI lineage: Eukaryota > Metazoa > Chordata > Mammalia > Rodentia > Sciuridae > Marmota > Marmota marmota. Next base: position 44,660,421 of record NW_025999932.1, on the reverse strand, counting down.
GGATATTTAAACATATACATATATTTTCACTCTTCTTATTTCAAGCATTTCTGTCTTTTGCCCCCCCCCCAAACATTTCTTGAAGGTAGTTGACTAATATACCTTGGTTTTGTCTTACATTATTTATTTATTTATTTATTGCGGGGGAATCAAGGATTGAACTCAGGGGCACTCGACCACTGAGCCACATCCCCAGCCCTATTTTGTGTTTTATTTAGAGATAGGGTCTCACTTTTGCTGAGGCTAGATTTGAACTCTCAATCCTCCTGCCTCAGCCTCCCAAGCTGCTGAGATTATAGGCATGTACCACCATGCCTGGCTTTTTTTTTTATTGTTTAACATTTTTTAATGTTAGTTAAGAAAAAGGTTAAAACAATCTCTTGCTGTTTGAAGATAGCTTTTATTATGACGTCTCACAAAATGTCCAAGAAATTTTAATCAAAACACATAAATATCAAACACAAATACATAGCTGACTTAATATACTCCAGAGAAAATAATTTTAGCCAACTTGCTTGTTTTTCTTTGGTTTCCCTTGATTCTATTCCTCTTTGTTCTTTCATTAACAGCCAAATTTCACTGTTCTCTCTTTCACTCTTGATTTAACTCATTATTAATACTCTCTCATCCTCCCTGCCAATTTTTACATCCTACATCTCTGCATTCTCCCTCTTCACCTTTTGAAATAGCAAATCCTTTTATAAGCATAATATGTCTACTGTTGGCAATTGCTTACCATACCATTTCTGCTTATAGTGCCAATTAACATTGTAGATGCCCAAATTAGAACAAAGTATTTAGTTTATTGCTGAGTATTGGTTGTATTGGTTGTTAATATTTCTCTCCCCTTAAAACATGAGGTAATAGAAATCTTCATAAGGTAAAGTCGTTGTCACCTCAGATTCTTAGTGATGAATGGGTAGTCATAGAAACAACATGAAAAAGCAAGGGAACAAACCATCCCAAACAAATCAAAGTAGCTCATTAAAAGAATCCAATGATATCACAATGAAGGAAAGGTAAGAGAAAGGGTGTAGAAAATTCTTAGTTAAACTGATCTTTGAGGTAAAAGATGATCTAATGAGTGAAATCAGAGAGAAAATCCAAAAAGTGAAAGATCACTTCAGTAAGGAAATAGAAATCCCGAAGAAGGATCAATCAGAAAGTCTCAAAATGAAGGGGTCAATAAACCAAATTAAAAACTCAATGGAAAGCCTCACCAGCAGGCTAAAAAACTTGGAAAGAGCGTTTCAGGCAACAAAACTAAAATGTATAATTGGAAAATAGAGAAATACAGGATAAACATGAAAACACCACATTTAAGACTTACCAAGATAGAACAAGGCTTGGTGATATAAATGAAAAAATGCACAGTCTTTTCAATGAAATTATGTCAGAAAACTTCCCAAACCTTAAGAATAAAATGGATAATTAAACACAGGAAGTATACAGGACCCCAAACATACAAAATTTCAATAGATCCACATCAAGTCACATTATTATGAAAATGCCTAACATACAGAATAAGGATGGAATCTGAAAGGCTGCCAGAGACAGGTCACATTTAGAGGGAAACCAATCAGGATCTCAGCTGATTTCTCAACCCAGAACCTAAAACCTAGGAGATCTTGGATATTATATACCAAGCTAGGAAAGAAAATGGATGCCAACAAAGAATAATATAGCCATCAAAATTAAGCTTGAAAATTGACAATAAAATAAAAACCTTTTATGATACAAAAGTTAGAAAAAAACTACAAAGCCTGCACTATAAAACATACTCAATAAAATATTTCATGAAGAAATGAAAAATAAAAGTGAAAACCAGTAAAGGGAGCAACTACACTAGAATACTCTTTTGAAGGAAAAACTAAATCAAATTAAAAACCAGAATTAAACCAAAATGACAAGGAATAAAAATCATTACTCAATAATAACATTGAATGTAAATGGTCCGAACTCATCAATCAAAAGACATAGACTGGCAGACTGGATTAAATATGTGGTCTCCAAAAGATTCACCTCTTAGGCAAAGACATCCACAGACCGAAGGTAAAAGGACAGAAAAAAATGTCATTCACATGGATCTCGTAAACAAGAAGGGGTTTCTATCCTCATATCTGATTAAGTGGACATCAAGCCAAAGTTAATCAGAAGGGAACAAGAAAGTCATTTCATACTTCTTAAGGAAATTGTACATCAACAAGACACAACAATCCTAAATACTTATGCCCCAAACAACGCAGCATCTACATAATCTAACAAACCCTTCACAATCTCAAGAATCAAATGGACCACAACACAATAATACTATGTGACTTTAACACACATCTCTCAACACTGGATAGATCTTCCAAACAAAAAAACTAAATTAAGAAGCTACTGAACTAAAAAAATACAATTAATAGTTTAGACATAACAGACATGTATAGAATATTTCATTCATCAAAGACTAAACACACTTTCTTCTTAGTAGCACACAGATCATTTTCTAAAATATGCCATATATTAGGAGATAAAGCAACTCAGTAAATAATAAAAATATAGATAATACCTTGTATTCTTTCAGATTATAATGGAATTAAATTAGAAATCAATTATAAAAATAGAAGTTAATATATCACCTGAAGATTATGCCATTGAATGATCAACAAATAAGTAGAAGAAATCAGGAGTGAAATTAAAAAATATTTAGAGGCAAATGAGAATAGTGACACAATATATCAAAATCTCTGGGACACTATAAAATGGTTCTAAGATGAAAGTTCATAACATTGAGCTTATTCATTAAAAGAATATAGTCAACAAATAAATAACCTAACATTACATCTCAATGCCATAGAAAAAAGAAACAACACCAAAAGCAGTAGAACACAGGAAATTATTAAAAATCAGAGCAAAAATCAATGAAATTGAAATTAAAACAATTCAAAAAAATCTATGAAACAAAAAGTTGGTTCTTTGAAAAAATAAATAAAGCTGATAAACTCTTAGCCATGCTAAGTGTGAGAAAGAGGGAAAATACTCAAATTACTACAATTCATGTTGAAAAAGACATGTCACCATGGACACTAATGAAATACAGAGGATAATCAGAAAATATTTTGAAAATTTTGACTCCAATAAAAATCCTGAAGATATTGACAAATATTTAGAGGCATAGGACCTACCCAAACTGAATCAGGAGGACATACACAATTTAAACAGATCAATTTGATGCAATGAAATAGAAGATGCCATCAAAAGCCTACCAATGAAGAATAGCCCAGGATCTGAAAGATTCTCAGCTGAGTTCTACAAGACCTTCAAAGAATAATTAATACCAATACTCCTCAAATTATTCCATGAAACAGAAAAGGAGGGAACCCTTCCAAACTCATTCTATAAGACTACTATCACCCTGATACCAAACCACATAAGGACATATCAAGAAAAGAAAACTTGAGACCAATATCCCCGATGAATATAGATGCGAAAATTCTCAATAAAATTCTTACAGATTGCATACAAAAACATACTAAAAAGATAGTGCACCATGACCTAGTAGGTTTCATCCCAGGGATACAAGGTTGGTTTGACATAGGAAAATCAATAAATATAATGCACCACATCAATAGACTTAAAGACAAGAATCACATGATTATCTCAATAGATGCAGAAAAAGCATTTGACACAATGCAGCATCAATTCATATTCAAAATACTAGAAAAACTAGGGATAATAGGAACATACCTCAACATTTTAAAAGCTATCTATGCTAAACCCAAGGCCAATATCATTCTAAATGGACAAAAATTAAAAGCATTACCTCAAAAAACTGGAATAAATTAGGAATTTCACCATTTTTTTAAACAGCATCCTTGAAACCATAGCCAGAGCAATTAGACAGAATAAAGAAATTATAGGTATATGAATAGAAAAAGAAGAACTCAAAATATCCCTATTGGCCTACAACAAGATGCTCTATTTAGAAGACCTAAAAAAGTCCACCAGAAAAATTTTAGAACTCATAAATGAATTCAGCAAAGTAGCAGGATATAAAATTAACACCCATAAATCAATTGTGTTCCTATATACCAATGGTGAATCAGTTGGAAGAGAAATTAAGAAAAATATTGCATGCATAATAGCCTCAGAAAAACAATACCTGGAGGGGCTGGGGGTTGTGGCTCAGCAGTAGTGCACTTGCCTAGCATATGTGAGGTACTGGGTTTGATTCTAAGCACCGCATATAAAAAAATAAAATAAAGGTCTATCAACAATTTAAAAAAATAATACCTGGGAATCAGTTTAACAAAAGAGGTGAAAGACCTCTACAATGAAAACTACAGAACACTAAAGTAAGAAATTGAAGACCTTAGAAAATGGAAAGATCTCCTGTGTTCTTGGCTAGGCAGAATTAATATTGTTAAAATGGCCATACTACCAAAAGATTTAATGTAATTACCATTAAAACTCTAATGATTTTCTTTGTAGAAATTGAAAAAGGAGTCGTGCAATTCTTTTGGAAAAATAAGAAACCCAGGATAACCAAAGCAATCCTTAGCAAGAAAAGTAAAGCAAGAGGCATCATAATACCAGACCTTAAATTATACTACAGAGCTAAAATAACAAAAACAGCATGATATTGGCACCAAAACAGACATGAAGACCAACTGAACATAATAGAAGACCCAGAGACAAACCCACATAAATACAGTTATCTCATACTGGACAAAGGCACCATAAATATACATTGGAGAAAAGATAGACTTTTCCACAAATGGTGCTGAGAAAACTGGAAATCCATATATAACAGAATGAGATTTAACACCTCTCTCTCACCCTGCACAAAACTCAAAGTGGATCAAAGACCTAGATATTTAACCATAATCCCAACATCTACTCGAAGAAAATACAGGACCAACAATCCATCATGTTGGTTTAGGACCAACTCCTCAATAAGACCCTTAAAGTGCAAGATGTAAAATCAAGAATCAATAAATGGGATAGGCTCAATTAAAGCTTCTTCACAGCAAAGGAAACAAACGAAGAGAGAGCCTATAGAATGGGAGAAAATCTTTACCACCTGCACCTCAGATAGAGCATTAATCTTCAAGATATATAAAGAATTCAAAAATCATAATACAAAAAAACCCCACTTAATAAGTGGGCAGTGGAACTGAACAGATATGTAACAGAGGAAATATAAATGGTCAATAAATATATGAAAAAGTGTTCAACATCTCTAGCAATTACAGAAATGAAAATTAAAACTACACTGAGATTTTATCTCACTCCAGTCAGAAGGGCTACCATCAAGAATACAAGTAACAATAAATGCTGGTGAGGATATGGGGAAAAGGTGCACTCATACATTGCTAGTGGGGCTGCAAACTGGCGCAACTGCTCTGGAAAGCAGTATAAAATAGAATCTAGAGCTAGAACCACCATTTAACCCACTCATCCCATTCCTTGGTATAAACCCAAAGCCCTTAAAAACAGTATACTACAATGACACAACCACATCAATGTTTTTAGCAGCTCAATTATCAATAGCTAGACTATGGAACCAACTTAGGTGCTCTACAACAGATGAATGGATAAAAAAAAATGTGGTACATACATCCAGTGGAATATTACTCAGCCATAACACAGAATGACTCTATGACATTTGCCAGAAAATAGGTGGATAGAGACTATTTGCTAAGCAAAACAAGCCAATCCCCAAAACCCAAAGGTCAGATGTTCTCTCATACGTGGATTCTAACACACAACAAAGAGGATAGGGGAATAGAAGTTCAGTTTATTAGAGAAAGGGGAATGAAGGGGGAGGGGGAAGAATAGAAAAGACAGTGTAATGATGCTAACATAACTTCCCTATGTATATATATGAATACACCACAGTCAATATCTACATCATGCACAACCACAATACTGGGATCCTAATTACAATAAGATGTACTCCAGGTTGGATTAAATAAGTCAAATTATATTCTACTGTCATGTATAACTGGGAAATACAACAACAACAAAAGAATACTCTCTTTGCTCAATAAACCTGAATGTTTTAAACTGACAGATGACTAGACTAAGAAGTAACAGAGTGTTGGTAGGTTAATGAAAACATAGGATCACGTATTCAGTGAAGTAAAAATTCTATGCTTGAGGTAACCTGCTATTGGGTCCCCTCTCATCTCTGCACGAATTCTGTTTCTATTCTTCACTCTTGAATAAATCTTACTCCTTTCACTCTTAAAAAAAAAATCCTATGCTTGCTAGTTAAAAATCTATTTCTAGCTCTTTGACTATTTTTGTGTATTTAAAAAGTACATGAGAAGAGCTTTATCTAGTGATTCAGCTACCGAATGCTAAGATTGGGGCTTCTGTCTAATCTCTAATTTGTCTATATTTGAAATAGAAGTAAATTTCCAAGCCTGAAGGTTTTTTTTTTTCAGATTTATCTGTTGTTGATGGCAATTTTTTTTCAAAAAGCACTTCCCCAGATAATGAATCAATTGGATTGATTCAGTTGATCATCCCCCAAAATAATGAAAAATTAGAGGCCTTTATTCTTTGAAAGTGACATTTCTAATTATTGAAGTTAAGTATCCCAACAATTGATTGTTTTATTTAAAAAGAAAAAAAACACAAAAATGATGGAAACAGCTAGGAAAAAAGTAGATTGGGGAATCTGTTTGAGAATTTCTCCTACCCAGTCCTGACCTCTCATAACCACTGGGATAACAACAAATTGCTAACATAACAGTAGACTTTCTCTTCTAACTAGCTCTTATTTAGTTTCTGCAAGGTATGTATAAAAACATTTTAGTCTTCAAGCACATGCTTGAATGAAGACAAAGGACTAGGAAGACTGGAAAGTACTTATGCTGTTTGTGAGCAAAGTATAGATAATCAACAGGTTGGAAACATTTTCTACAGAAAGAATGTACTAGAGTGGACTCCTGGAATAAGACCTACAGTTCTTACAGAAAAAGGTAATTTTAAAAACTAATGAAACAAAACAAAACTAAAATGTGAATTCTATGAATACTTTCCAAAGCATTTAGAGAGACTTCCTGGTTCTTGAAAAATGAAAATGTTAGTGTTAATAGATTATTTTATTTAGAAATCTCTTTAGAAATATATCATTTGGGGTACTTGCTTAAGGTTATATGTAGCCTGTCTGGAGCTGTTTGGAATTCTGATTTGTCTTATTCAGAAGTTCAGGCTCAGCTTTTTTAACAGTTATAATGTCTACTGACTGGTGAGGAGCCCATCCTGCTGAGTTGCTTAATTATTATTCTGAAAATGCCTACTCTGTACTTTACTTATTAAAAGGTAGCAATTCATCAGTCTTGGGCAATGCTGACAAGGGAATGCTGTCTGCCCAGCAACCACAGTGTCATAGGTGGTAAAAGAGTCATGTTAATTTGCTTCCATACTGTGTGCATAATGTTCTTTAAAAAAAAAAAACTTTATCTTATTCATTTATTTTTATTCAGTTGTGAGGATTGAACTTCATGCCTCACATGTGCCATGCTAGCACTCTACCACTGAGCTACAACCCCAACCCCATCATAGGTTCTTAAAGCAAAGAAGACTTTATCTAAAAAATAGTATATGAAATGGGGAAACCTTTCCTTGGTATGCATATGTCTTATATAATCATATATTTAGGAATTGTATTTCTAAAACACCAAAGGGATTCTATAAAACTACCTTCTAAAATAAATAATATAAAAGTCAAATGATTAATAAATGATTAATAACCAGTTGTAATAACATATGTCCTGTTGTGCCTGGAATAGTTCATGTTAATGCTTGTTATGCCAGTATAATTATTAAAAACACTCCTTTCAGTCTTATAAGCACAATTATATGGTTGCTCTATAATAATTGAAGATGTAGACAAAACCCAACCCTTTGGACAAGTTAATCATGCCATTTGGGTATTTAATTAAACTCTGTTTCTTGGCAGCAATCACCAAGGGCAACACTGGTGACATATATCTCCCATTTGGTAAAAGTGCATATTTGCCTAAAAAAGGTTTATTCTCAGTGCAGCAATGTTTTAAAAAGTGAAATATGAACTTCAAAATTCTGAATTTCATATCAACAATTTACCAATAAATTTTCTGGGATCTGTTTCTTATGGTGACTATTCAAACAAAATAGGCAATGTTCAGTTTTTCAAGGTAATTCTCTAAGATCTAGGCTAAGATGGATTGGACAGCTGTGGCCACTTGGCCCCAAGTGCTGCTTGGCCTACAGTTAATCCTGCTCTGCTCCCATATTTTTTATGGGTGCATTATAATTTTATACATAATAGTGGGATTCAGTATACAATACGTGTACATGCACACAACAGTTTGCTCACTCTGATTCCTCAGTACCTTCCCTTTCCCTCCCCAACTCCCACCCCTGATTTGCTTGTTCTATTGTACATATCTCCCTTCTATTATTATTATTATTATTATTTATTATAGTTAATATATTAAAATTGTATATAAAACCTGGATTCATTTTGGCATAGCAGCACAAGGACAGATAGATTTCATTCCCTATCCCCTCTCTCCTCTCCCTCTCTTAATTCCCTTCCTCTACTCTGCTGATCTGCCTTCTACTTTCATGAGATCTTTTTTAAAATTCCCTTTATTTCCCTCTCTCTAGCTTCTACGTATGGGAGGAAGCATTTTACCCTGGCTTTCTGAGTTTGCCTTAGCATGGCGTTCTCCAGTCCCACCCATTTAGTGGATCCCACTCTTTGCACTCCTTGTGTCTAGACTGACCTTTCTGTAGGGAACAACACCCCTATCTTGCAATTCTCTTCTAGAAACTGGCTTCCAATTTGTTCCCCTTTTAACCCTTTTGCCTGAACCTGAACCTCTCTGACCTGGACTCTCAGCTACTGTGAGGCATCCTGAATCCGTTTTGCTTGTATTCTCAACAATAAGGACAGACACTAAGGGCTTCTATTCTTTGAAGAGCTGACACCTAGTACAAGGCCTGGCACAGAGTAGATCCTCAACAAACAGTTGTTAACTTAATGAACAACCAATGAATGCAGGAGCTTCCTTTTCATTGACTGGAGCTGGGTTTCCTTCCAGGGGCTATTTCCACCTGTGCTTTCTCTAATATCAGCAGGGCTTGGGGAGCCAATGTTCTCATACTTTAGCCTTGGTTGAGTTAACACAGGTGCAGAACTTAAAAAAACAAGGAGATTGCTGTGTTCTTAATGGGGCAGCTGCCTCGGGTTGTATAGAGAGGGTTTCACTGTGTGAGCAGGACTGAAAGTTACACAATGCCTGTGTCTAGAACACCAGGCTCTGGAAGGCAGGCTAAAGGAAGCAGTTCTTCATTATTTCCTTTCTAACTAATTTGCCCAGAGAGAGCCATTTTGAAACCATCCTCCTAGTGAGAACATCCTTTCCTAACTTCACACAGTGCTCATGTGTGATGGAAGAGCCCTAGTATGGCTAACTCTCCCACAAGAACACAGTATGAGTGAGTTTTGGCAAGTGCAACCTCAGGAACAAGCATAGAGACAGGAAGGAATCTGCTCTTGCCTTTTGTGCTTATTACAGGTAAATCCCAGTATCTTTCCCTTATAATTTCATGTAGACAGACTTCATCAGAATTTGAAGAAAGCACTTACATAGTAGCTGACTCACTCAGATGTATTTTTATTGTATATTATATGAAAGAATTTTTTCCCAGGACAACATAGAATGTAATTTTCCCATTTATTTCTATATTTTCTGCATGCAGATGAAAAAAAATGCTCTTCCAAGACTGCAAAGAAAAGAATGTATACTATTTTCCCTTTCACTAAAACTTCTTACACAAGTTTCCTGATTTTCATGTATAGAGTTCAATAGGTAACCTAATTTGTCTTCTATGAAGCACTCACTCACTCATTCACACTCACTCACAAGGTGACTCAAAGAATGGAGGGAGTATGTTTTTCTATAGAACAAAGGATTCTTTCAGAGAATTTCAAAGACTTAACTGTGAACTTTCCTGAATGTAAACCCTGTTCAAATCACCCAGAAGAATATCTTATACATCTATAAAAGGTCTCAAACAATAGTTCTTGCTGTATTTGGTAGGCACTAAAATTTTTTCTTCTATGTCTGTAGACCTACAAAAGCTTTTATCAACTCAGGAGACACACAATTATAATGATTTTATAATAGCAATAATAACACATAGACCAGAATACTATTAATGGCAAGTAATATCACAAATCACACACTTAGAGTCTTCAAGAAAAAAGCAATGCTTTTAGAGACAGTTTAAAATATTAGGCTGATGCTTTCCGTTTTGTATATGAATTTCAAAGTTATGGAGCCATTGATTTCTTTAAATGGGTTTTATTATGATCACAGATCGGTTCAATATTTTAAATTGAATGGAATGACATCAGTTAGCTAAAATAAATATTTTTCCCATTTTAAAGTTTTATTCTTTTAAACCACCTAATGAAAATAAATTTAAAATTGATGCTGGTAATTATAAAATTTAATGTAGCTATATGCTAACCAACCAAATTATATAATTATTACAGAAATGCCACAGGTCTTTCTTCATCCATCTGCAGACCTTGTTTTATCACTGTTATCAGCCTGTTTTTATACAGTAGTCAACCCCTGGGGTTCTTTCTTCTATCACTACAGAAGGATTGTGCATTTCTAGGGAATTATCTATGAAGAATACACAAGAGGTCAGGGGATGCTGAGGTTTTATGTGGAATTTTCTGTTTTCAAATAATGAGTATAAAATTAGAATGAGATGTTCTTCAGGCCCTGTGGGGTGGAGTGAGGAAGTTAAGGAGACAATAGGGGATGGGGCAGGGTTTCTGTGCCTGAGTTCAGTTTCTGTGTGACATCCTTTCTTGCACGTCCACGTCCACGGATGTGAGCAAGGTCCACTGTCCCCAGATCACAAGGACACTGGAAGTTGAAGGAATGTCTCAGTCAAATCCCTGAGAAAATGAGCTTGTAGTTTCCTCAGAGCTCCTGGGATAGAGGAGAGCCCAGAGGACTTCCTAAAGGATTTATTCCACATGAAAAAAAAAAGGGGCCTAACATTTAGAGGGGGCAGGGGTATTTTCTGGAGACCACCCATGGCCACATGGGCCCAGAACTTTTGGAGGAAGAGCCTGAGGTTTCAGGTTCCTGGAAATAGCTGAATTGGGCAGAGGAATTAGAATAATTCCTCTAAGAATAGTAAGAAAAAAATAAAAAGTAATTTTTTCTTCCTCAGTTCCCTTTTCTTAAGGAAAGAATTCTAGAAATGCAGACCTGACTTTTCAAGTTCTAGTTCTAGTTCTGTCATGAAGTAAATGTATAATTTCAAGTCAGTCATTAACTTCTTCTGGAGCTCAGCTTATTTAAAATTGGTGATGGCATTGATTACTTGTATTTTAATATTTTCCACACTGAAATATGTTCTATGTATGGTTTATCTCATTTATTTTTATATTTTTTCTTTTAGCTCTTATCATTCTTATTTTATCTGAAGAAACTGAGGCTTATATAAATATAGTAAATTGCTCATAGTCACATAGCTAGTATAGAGGGGACCCAGATTTCAAAGGCTGCTCTGTCCAATTTCAGAGTTGGTTCTTTTATGAATTATGCTACATTATGCCTCCATTCTATGATTTTCACAATAATAAACAGGTATGAATCTTTTTTTTAAATGAGCCATTTGTTTAAGACTAGAATAATAAACTATATTAAATTATATCTATCTAAAGCTTTGCTCATTGTAAATGGCTCCTTAATGCCAACTTTTGTCTGCCATATCTTCCTTCCTAGCATCTGATTGCCAAACTAACTGGTCAAAGACAAGGACATCCATTGACCTACATTTCATAAACAGGCAGCGTCACTGTGCATTAAATATGTAATAGGCCTCCTGGTACTTCTCACTTTGGTGAAGTGAACTGACTGGTTTATGGCTTACCTTTGGGAAGGCTTAGCTTGTCTTGCACCTAGGAGGGGTCGAATTGAGTCTTCTGCAGATATGGCCTACAGAGCCCGAGAGCAATGAAAGAATCCCACCTCTGACCTTTAGGACCAATTTTTCTTTCTGTTTGTACTATTCCTTGAGGGTAACTGAGGACTGATTCATTAACTAATAAAAGAGACAAAATACATTGGTACTTTGGATCCCATTTTGTTGATCATCTTGAGTGTGAAGTTCTTTGATTTGGAATTTCAAGGAGAGAAGACATAAGTGATAGTAGACATTCCTAGGTCCTAGCCTATTATCACCTGACATGCTCAAATCCCAGGCTTCTTATGACAAGTACATAGATTAATCAATAGCTAAAAACTACCAAAAAAGAAAACTATTAAGACCAGATGTCTTCACCTCTGAATTCTTCCAAACAGGTGAAAAATTAATGAAATTTCTCACAAACTCTTCCAAAAATAGAAAAGGAGATTTGATAACAAATCAGTAAAAAGACAAGCCAGTTGAAAAATGGGCAAAGTATTTAAACAGATATTTCTCCAAAGAAGATAAGCAAATCACCAATAAACTTTAAAAAAAAACATTTAATATCATTGTTATCAGGGAAGTGCAAACCAAAACCACAATAAGAAGCCACTTCATACTCACTAGGATGTGTACAATAAAAAGATGAATATTAACAAGTGTTAGCAAAGACACGAAGAAAATAGAATCATCACCAATTTCTGGCAGGAACATAAAACACTACAGCTATATTGGAAAACATTCCAGCAGTTCTTTTCTAGGTTAAATATAGAATTTTCATATGACCCAGTTATTCTACTATGGTGTACAATCAAAACAATTGAAAACATGCTGATACAAACCATGTATATGAATGTTCATGGTGACATTATCCACCATAGCTCCAAAGTAGAAGCAACTCATATTTTCATGAATGGATAAATAAACAAAAGTGGTAAATCCATACAATGGAATATTATTCAGAAACAAAGAAAATAGAAATATTGATGCATGCCATAATATCAGTGAACTTTAAAAACATTTTGCTAAGTGAATGAAGCTTGCATAAAGAACCATATATTTTAAATTTCATTTTTGTGAAATGTCCAGAATTGGCAAATCTTCAAAGACAGAAAGTAGACTAGTGGTTCACTAGGGTTGGGGAAAAGAGAAAAATGAGGTCCACAGTTTCTTTTTGGAATAATAAGAATGCTTTGGAATTAGTTATGAGGGCTGCATAATTCTATGAATATACTAAAAACAACAAGGCCTACATTTTAAGTGGGAGAATAATATTTCCATAACATTGTTTGTTAAAGAAGGGTCTCAGCTTCAATTCCTAACACCAATTATTGCTGGAGATTAAGCAGTATAATCTTTGAAAAAATTTTGATAATTAGCAATGTGTAATATGTACCAGGGCCTAGGAAAAATAAATATAAGGAAAATAGTCTCTGTATTCAAATACTTTAAAATCTTATAAGAAAAATAAGATGACTGCACAAGTAAGTAGAGGAAGGTTGTGATAATTACTGTACAAACATACTATGGGCTGGAGTCAGGAGGAAGAGGAGGAAGATGAAGACAAGGATGACAATGATAATAACATATCCACTTGGGAAGGATGGGGTTAAAGAAGTGGCATTTGGGATAGACCTCTGAGACTGGATGACTGTGTTTGGCAAGGAGAGGAAGGAGGGGCTGGAAGAAGGGAGTATACCACCATGGGATCTACCTGGACGAAAGTGCAGGGGAGAGACAGGCTGGGCTATGCTGGGGAGCAGGGAACGAAGGAGAGCTCTGGCAGGCTGGGGTGTTTATGGGAACTGAATGCCAGGAGGAGCAGTTCCTATTGACAATGCTTTAATTTCTGAAGGTTTTTGATCAAGAGGGACATGTTCAGAGCTACTATCTACGATGATTGAATTTAGCAGTTTCTATAGAATACGTGAGATGAGGAACTCGGAACCTCCCAAACTTCCCTGGTTAGTCAAGGGTTAGGTAGTCAATCTTCAGGGTAAATTATTCTTCTCTTTAGTTACTCAAGAATACTAGGCTGAGCATCTCTAATCTGAAAATCTAAAATCTGAAATCTATAGTATAAAATAAAAGTTCTCCAAAATCTGAAATTTTTGAGCACCAACACAATTCTCACAAGTGGAAAGTTTCACATTAGACCTCTTTGAGTCGGTCACAGTCACAACTCAGGTGCACTAAAAATACTGTATAAAATTGCCTTCTGACTGTGTGAAATGCGAATATGAAAAAATTAATTTCTTATTTAGAAGGGTACTATCCCCAAGGCATTTCATCATCCATATGAACCATTCCAAAATCTGAAATCTTGAATACTTCTGGTCCCAAGTTTTTAATTTTAAGATAAGGGATGTCCAATCTACATAATAAGATGCAAAAGAATAAATGGATTTTTGTAATAGATTGATAATCTATGAGTTATAACTATGTAGATAATCATATATTCTTCATTTCTGTGGGATAATTTTATTTTATATGTGTTTCTTGGAAAATATTTTGAATGCAACAGTTTTTATGAATATTTTGAATACTGCTTCTCTTATATTGTTTTTACTTAATCACAAATTCATTATTTTTTTCCTTTCATTGTATAATTTCCAAAAATTCATTGTTGAGGGGGGTATGCTAATTTTTTCTACTGAAATGTATCTCTAACTTTACACTGTCTTTTAGTGGCAAAACAGAATTTACTTGTAGCAACAAGACATATCAATTGAATGATTTTGGTTTTTATTTATTTTATTTTATTAATTTTTGTGTTGTGGGGATTGAATAAAGAGACTTGAACATGCTAGGCAAACATCTATCACTGACTGAAATCCCCAGACCTATACTACAGAAATTTAGAACTGGAAAAAAATATACCAAAAGTTTTATGCCCACGTTTGTTTCCACATCTCAGAAGGATGACATCCTATCACTGGTGGGAGCTCACACATGTTAGAGACAAATGAAAATTATCATTAAAACAAGTGTTGTGCCATTATAAAACTAGTGGGAACAGGAAAGAATCTTAAGTCCTTGGACTGTTCATATTTTTGGTGGAGGTGGGGAGGTATTAGGGATCGAACTTAGGGACACTCGACTACTGAGCCACATCCCTAGCTCTATTTTGTATTTTATATAGAATCAGGGTCTCACTGAGTTGCTAAGTGCCTCCCTTATGCTGAGGCTGGCTTTGAACTCAGATCCTCCTGCCTCAGCCTCCAGAGTTGCTGGGATTACTGGTGGGTGCCACTGCACCTGGGTAGACTATTCATTTTAATCTATGTAAATTATGAATAAAAGTAGTTCCCCCCAGGAGGGTTATTACACATTCTTAATAAGTTCCTTAATTTTTAAAATTTAGTTCAATAGTTCTTTTGTGAATTTTAAAATTAGTTCCCTATACTCTATAATCTTTCTTCCATTTATTGTACATATTTATTTCCATAAATAATATAACATATTGATGTACTACTTTATTGTTCATGAAGCTATTAAACATGTATTATCTCATTTGGCTTCATAACTATCACATGAGGTTGTACTATGATTAGTTTCATTTAAAGTGGGGAAATGGAGCTTCTCAGGGGTTAAACCACTCACTAAGGCCACAAGACAGAACTGTGAATCAAACTCAGTTCTGAACACTGGTTCACACCTGTTCATTCCATAGTCACAAACTAACCAATGTAGAAAAGTAAAGGGTATAGGGCAGATTGATCCGATTGAGACAATAGCCAGAGAATAATGAACTCATTTACAGGAACAAAAGATTTAGCCTTCTAGAAAACACCAAAGAGTATTCCAGCTTTTACCATTTCTACATGGGACCTCTGAAAAGCTTTAAGTAACCAAATAAATTATACATTAATTTATTGATTCACTGATGCACCAAGAATTTGAGCACCAATACGGTATCAGACTTCCAGATAGTACTGGCCATGCTAGACACAGTGGGATATAAATTCTGCTCTTGGGAAGCCTGCCCCTTCTGGCATGCGTCAGAGTTCGAGACCACAATGTGATCAGGGCAAGGGGTGCCAAGCAGGGAGGGAGGTGCTCTGCTGGGACAGGCTGGAGCCTCAGAGGACTTGACACCAGTCCTTAGCGGTGTAGGAGGAGACATAGACGGGGTGTGGGCTGTCCCATAGAGGACAACGTGAGTGAAGGTGTGCCAGGCCCAAGAGTGCATGTTTAAGGACTGCATGGACAGTGCTCCATTTTCATTCTTCTCATTCTTCTTAGAACCATAGAGTTTTGCTTTGTTACTTATAAAGTGCAGAAAAATAAACCCACTCTGGGACTGATTTGATTTTTCTCTAAAGTTAATATAGTTCTGTTGTTGATTGTTGTGACTTGAACAGCATATAAATAAGTATATTTGATATAATCTGGGGAGAGAAACATAATTTTCATCCCTTCCTACCTGTAAAATAATTTGATATATTTATGTTTATTTCTCTCTCTTTATTTCCCCCTTTCCTTCCCTCTGACTTAAGCAGATTGTATTTTAAAACTTAGATTAGGTAGAAAGCAGAGGTGGACTGCCCATTTTTATGGCTTCTGTATTCTAACACAGCTAGTTTGCTAAATCAGCAAACTTTTTATGTACAGGAATAAATAGTAAATATTTTATTTAGACTTCATGGGCCATATGGGTCTTTGTGGAAATTAACTCAGCACCACCCTCGTAGTGCAGAAGCAACCATAGAAAATACTGTGTGAGTGTGGCTGTGTCTCAATAAATCTTGACACATTGACACTGAAATCTGAATTTCATATCATTTTTACAGTTCTTTTAATTTTTTTTCAACTGTTGGAAACTTGAAAAGAAAAAAAAATTATACTTTGTCGGCCCTACAAAAACAGGTTGCACAATTTTCCAGTTATTTGGCATCTTTAGGAGAACCTATGAGAGTTTAGAGCACAAGGAAGCAAATTCAGCAACAGAGCAATCTTGAAAAAGTTTAGAAGAGAATGGTGCTTCATTTCTTGACCCTGCTCCCACCCAGGTCAGAGAAAAGAGAGATTTATAGGTTTTACAGTATTTTGCCTTTCCCCTAGCTTGAAAAATTCCAACATTGCTGTCAAAGTTTCATATTAATGAGATTTCAGCCTTCTCTTGAAAATTAGAGGCAAAGGCTAAATTGGGCCAGTGGAATCTGCTTCTAGGTGGGGCCCAACCTCTTGTTCACCTAAGTTCCTCCTGGCATGGGTCCCTCATCTACATTTCCTATACACACACTGGTAAGCATTTGGTCTGAGCTCTACTGGGTAGAAAACTATCTGTATTCTTGTCTAAGAGCATAACCTCCATTTGTTTAACCAAATGTTCAAAGTTAATATTACCTCTCTCCTCGGGCGCAACCTCCATTAAAACTAGTCTTTTGGTGCCAGGGAAGCCATCTGATAAAAAGGAACACAAACATGGGCCTCTGAGTTAGAGACCTAGAAAGACCTCTCAGCCTTGGGTACATGATTTAACTCTAACCTCAGAATGGGAACAGTAATACATATACCTAAAGTAGTGGCTGTAATGATCATATGAGAAGCAGCTAGTGGCTACTGAGCAGTGGATAAAAGAAACAAACTGCTGGGATGGACAAATTCTTCCTGGTGTACTTTTAATGTTCTGACCTTGTCTTTATTGTTGCTTTCCATGGAAGGGCCTGAAGATCAGTTTATCATCTACTTTGTGTTATAGAAAAAGAAATGAAGACCCAGAGAGCCGAAGAGACAGCTCAAAGTCACATGTGAGTGGTGGCATCAGGACAGGAATTTGGCTCTCTTAATTCTGGGAAGATTTCTTTGTGCTCTGCTACTTCAATGAAAGTTCTGAATTCTGTTCATAAAAGCCTTTCATTTGATCATGAGAAAGAACATTGACCCACAACTCCTGGCCGGCCTACTGCCTGTATTCTTTAATTATAACTTATAAATACAGTGAAATGACAAGAATTTGTCAGTAGTTGTTGAAGTTCTCAGACTGGTTTGTCTGGACTATTCCTGTTCTAAGCTCAGTGACACCCTCCTCTGGTTAGCAGAAACAATAACTCCAGTCAAATGAACAAGAAAAGTGTGAAGCAATTTATTGCTTAAATTTAACTATATAAGTGCCAAATAACATGACAAAAGTCATTATATTATTTGATACATGGCCAAAGCCTATAGGAAAATGTTTGTCTCTCTCTGACCAAATCTACTAGATTATAATGGATACTTTTCTTAGGCTTCTTTCACAATACATCTATGTGTTACAATGCAGAAAAATGCTTAACTTAAGTAGTGGCTATATAATCTTAGGTCTCTTTAGGTTTTCCTCCAAAATACACGAGTTTGAACAACAGAGCATTCTGGGACTCTTTGTGCCTCTAGAATGTGTAGGGATAAGATTCCCAAGGGATGGCTTCCAAGATGTCCCCTACCCCTTGGTAGGCTCATAACCCCTCTGGTGGGAGTGCAGGTGTGAAGACACAGTAGAGAGAAGCTGATGAGCAGGGCACACGCATGGTTAGGGGCTGTGCACATCCATTCAAGTGGGTGAACTAACTTAGTGAGTTGGAATGCTTCTTTTGTATTACCAGGTTGGCCTAAGTAATAGTCAATGCTAAACTGCCCCCCAAAAATGGTATAGATAGCACTACAGAATATTAGGTATAAAAGTAATTGGATTTTCTTTTTGTGTCACAAAGTAAGAAAGTATTTAGAAATGATAGAGGCCTGTAAAAAGGACAAGGGAATTGGCCTGAAGGGATTCCCACTGGCAAAATCTGAAATAATTTAAGTATTAAAAAAATAAGCTCAGGGCTGGGGTTGTGGCTCAGCGGCAGAGTGCTTGCCTAGTATGTGCAAAGCCCTGGGTTCGATCCTCAGCACCACATAAAAAATAAATAAAATAAAGGTATTATGTCCAACTACAACTAATTAAATAAATAAATAGAAATAAACATATTGTGTCCATCCACAGCTAAAATACATTTTTAAAATAAGCTGAAAAATATATTAGAGCCTATTAAATGAGACAGAAACCCATGAGTGATATTAATAAAAAAACCAATGGAGAAGGGAGGGCAGCTCCTTACCTTAGAATGCCAACTAATGAATATAGAAGGACAATGTTGGAAACAGAGAAATCATCAGGGGCAACCATAGCAGGAATAATTGATTCAAGCAAGAATCATCAATGAATGATAATGGATAAAAGATCAACGAAACAAGATATTTATATAGTCTTATAATACATGTATAAATTATAAAGGGAAATAACAGTAACTTCACAATGGAGAAATACAGCATATAAAATAGCTTAACCAAATGTGCAAAGTTAACACTGCCTGTAATGGGACAATTTGCCATAATGTGTCACCTAATATGGCACACTAAGAAGAACATAGTACATAAACTGAATCCAAAGGGAGGAAACACCAGATGAGACCAAATCAAAGGGTATTTTACAAAATAACTGACCTAAAATCTCCAAAAATGTCAAGGTCATTAATATGTTTATACACATATATTTTCATATTCTCTCCATCCATCCTTTCTTGAGTTGGGCCTGAGTGAGATCAGAGCTATGTTCAGAATCATGACACAGGTTCCTGTTTCACCTGGAGAGCAATCTGAGTCTTATTCAAACCATCAAGCCATAGGTGTAACAGAGATATACAACTGTTTTTTAAACTTATAAATAATTATGGGCTACAAAAAGGGAATATATTATATTTTAGGATTAAGAGAGCCAGAATTATAGTAAAAATCAGCTACTACTGATTGCTGTGAAACAGTCCTTAAACATTGTTAAGGATTCTATGGGCTCAGGTAACCCAAACAAGGCTAGAACACATGTTTATTTCTGATGTTATGTCAGGTTTTCTTTTTATCGGTGGTCTTAGATGTCAACATGAAGTTGATGTAATGTTGACTTACAATTCAATGCAGCACTTTCCTCTTTGCCTAACACAAAACTTATTTAAGTCTCGAATTTTCCTACTAGGGCTTTATACATGTTGTTCTTTATGGAAAGGTTATTCAACCAATGTCAGCAATGTGAAATTGTAGGCACTTTAACAGTCCTAAATGTACTTCTTTAAACAAATATCTAAACTAATGAAAATTATGCAGTATTAGTAAGCTCTTTTTTTAGGGGAAAACCCACTGAATCCCAATGATACCACAGGGATGTCAGGAAAGAACTGGCTTCATATTTCTTCAGAATCCTGGAAAGTCTCATAAGAAGACTGCGCAAGCATGTTTAGTTCTTCCCTACATAAAGTTGGAAAATGAAAGATGTATTTCTTAATTCCATTCCAGAAATTAAAAGAAAGATAAAATTATTGGATGCTAAACTACCATTGGCCTAATTACCCAACTGCATTTGGTAAGGATTATTTTTTATGAATATTGTGCTGATTGCAAAACAAAATAAACCTGATAACAGTCCTGGATGGCAAAAATTCCTAATCTGAAAGAAAGATCTTCAGCTATCACCTGGAAGTGGCTGGAGCTAACTATCAAAAACACCACAATCCCCACCACCACCAAAATCACATTGTCAATTTTTACTTATTCAGTATTGGTTGGGGGAATTTCTGTCTTCCCTCTCTATTTCCTATGTTTCCGGTGAGTGGGACTAATGGAGATCTCTTTTATCTCACACTAGGAGTAAAGACATGGCCTACGACTGACCTATTGCAATATTCTATTTCTTAGCCACAGTGACTGGCTTAGAGGTAGGCATGTGACCTGACCAACCTACCAGAGCACTCTGCTGAAATTATAGGGAGCGACAAGCCCCTTCTGTTGGGATTACCAATTGTGAGAACTATGTACTTGATGAAGAACTGCGTTGTGAGCAGGAAGCCACCCCAGAAAAAAGCAGGGCAGAGAGGAGAAAGAATAAGTATCATGACATGTGTTCAGCCCTTGGTTTGGTCTGTGCCGTAGGTCCTAGAACTTCTTGGTTCTGTGAGCCAATGTACTCCCTTTTGTAACTTAAATTATTGTGAGATGAAATTTTTGTCATTTTCAATGTTCCTGACAAACATCATTTTACATACCTATTCGTTTCATAATAAATCTGGAGTTAAAAGGTAATTAGGTACTGGAGAAAGTTATTCTTTTAACTAGTAGCCTACCTCTCACATACATTCCATATTTATTCTCTGAAGTCATAAATGACACACAACCTGGCTGCATCATGAGTCAGGATGACAATCAGCACAAAGGTCTTGTCCTAAGAGATCTACTACTAAACAGAGTCCATGGTGAACTGGAGCAAAGAAAACAGGACTAGGAACTGGCAACTTGCAGAAGTATTTTTTAAATCAAAATAAATTTGGGGCCTATTAGGTTAAAGAGGTTTCTTTACAGTGCAAATTCTCAAAATCAGATATTTACTAGTCATAAGTACATCTCTTAGAGGCTACCAAGTTTAACAGTGTTTCCCAATAGCTTAAACATAGATGCTTATGAAGAATGTGTCTGAGAACATACTTGAAGAAACATCAGGCTCTATGTATTTCTAAAAACAATATGTTTTGTCTGGTCCTGAGCATTTTGCCTCTTCTCCTTGGCATCTGACCATTTTCTCTCTGGTAAGGATCTTCATAACTCTCTTGCTTGCTTACAATTCTAGTTCCTTATTTCAATTACTGGCTGACTATCTACCATTATCTCAAACTCAGTGTCTCCTCTCCAACTTTCCTGATTCCT
Source organism: Marmota marmota marmota (assembly GCF_001458135.2). Classification (NCBI taxonomy): domain Eukaryota; kingdom Metazoa; phylum Chordata; class Mammalia; order Rodentia; family Sciuridae; genus Marmota; species Marmota marmota. The sequence goes on along the minus strand of NW_025999932.1, from coordinate 44,638,722 downwards.
TCAATATTCTGCCTTTTGCCAAACACTCAATCTAGAAACATCCATAGCATCTGCCTCCGTGGCCCACACTCAGCCAATCTCTATCAGCTCACACCCAGTCACTATCTTGGACTCACAGTTGCCCCACTTCACTGGGGGGTCTTTACCCCACTATCCACCTCTCTTAAGTCCACCCTCCTAATACAGCCTCAGCATCAAACCTTTCCTATGCAATGAGCTTCAGCAACTGCCAGTCTTAGGGAACGTGAAGACCTCACTGGGCTTTCACACAGTCTGCTTTCTCCTCTGCCTGTAGCTCCTTATTGAACCACTGCCCAAAGAGACCTTTGCTTTGGTCAGGTTCCTCTTAAAACAGGCTAAAGGATGCACTGAGGACAGACCTGGGTTGCCTAGAAGGCGAGTGTCCTTTGCTTTTTTTTTTTTCTTGGTAGTGAGGGGTGCTTAACCACTGAGCCAAAACCCCAGCCCTTTTTAAAAATATTTTATTTAGACACAGGGTCTCACTGAATTGCTAAGTGCCTTGCTAAGTTGCTGAGGTTGGCTTTGAACTCAAAGACTTCCTACCTCAGCCTTCTGAGCTGTTAGGATTACAGGTGGGTGCCACCACACCTGGATCCTTCACTTTTAGAAATGCCCTGTGTCAGCAATTCTGTACTGAAACGAATTCTCTGTTTTCTCCAATTTGCTAGCTCACAGGTTTCTATGCTTAGACCCAGAACTCACCCCCATCTCTGCTCTAGCATGAGCTCAGCTACCTCCTTGGGATGGTCGGTGTTGAGCCTGGATTTGCCCTTGGGACTTTGTACTTAGCTGGATTTACTCACTACTCCTGTGGCAACTGCTCCCAGGTCATCACTGTATTTGTGGTGACCCAAGCTGTGGCACAAATCTTTCTTTTATTAAGGAAACACATCGTGCTCATTCTTTTAGGTATGTTTGCAGTCGTGTTTTTTGGAAGGCAATGCTGGAATGCCTCTCCCTCATCTTTTAACTATCTAAGTACATCCATTTAAAAAGCACAGCCTAAGCTTCAACTCCTTTGCTTATAAAATTCATCAGCACAGACACCTCTCCTGTGAAACACTACAGCACAGGGACCCAAATCACCTCATTAAAACATTGAACTACCCATTGTTTGGCACTTGCTGCTAGTTCACAATTTTCAGTTTTGTCTCTCCAAGTATATAGTCTAATCTCCCCAAGAATAAAAACCATGATGGGTATTCTGGTATTTCCCTGTAGGGCCTACCTTGGCAGGTCCACAGTAAGTGCTGCACAAGAACAAGCTGGCTAATGATTTTCAAAGGACTCAAATATCTATTGTTTGTCCAGAACCTCTTGAATTCAATAGATGTCAACTTGCCAATGACACAGCTTGGATCACCATCATCTCCCTAGGAAATTATGGTTCATTAACCTTACTGGAGCCAGGCCTAGATTATAAACACTGTTGTTATATAGTTATAAATAAACTAGAAATACTGGGACAGAGGGAACCAACAGAATTTTAAAGAACTGAGATTCTAGATAGGACAGAGGGGTGAGAGGGAAAGGCAGGGGACAGGAGGTGAGCAAGGATGGTGGAATGTGATAGACATCATCATCCAAATTACAAGTATGAAGACACAAATTGGTGTCAACATACTTTATATACAACCAGAGATATGAAAATTTGTACTGTATACATGTAATAAGAATTGTAATGCATTCCACTGTCATTTATTTTTTATTTTTTTAAAAAATCAATTAAAAAAGAACTGAGATTCTAAAGATAAAGCCATAGATTAAAAATATGATGACATGACAGGAAAACTTATCCACCAAAAAAATTACTTGTGATGACAAACAAATGTAAATATTGTTCTTCTTTATTTTTTAATTTTTTTGTGCTGGATTAAATCCAGGGCCTTGTGTGTGCTAGGCAAGTGCTCTACTCCTGAGCGGCACTCCTAGTCCATGTGAGCATATTGGATGTGTAGGCATTAATTACGGCTTGGGACTGCTGGAAGGCTATTCCCTAGTATAGAATTTTCATTGAGATTGTAGTTAAAAGTTTATTTATTTGCAGAGTATCAATGATAATTCATTTTTTTAATGTCACAGTTATTTCATGGGTACACAAACATGGCTGAAATAAAATGAAAATGAAACCACGGAAACAAAGCAGTTTGAGAAAGAAAAGCAACTCTAAGTGAATGAGATGCCAGCTTCCTCTGGGACAGACCAGCCAGTCTAGTTTCCTGGCTTTGTGCCCCAGCCAGGCTTCTGTTGTGCCCAACAGCTCAAGGGCTTCACCTTTCCATTTTAAATGCATTGCATCTTTCTCTCTAAGAGCCAATGTTTTCTGCTGTTTTTAGATATGAGCAGAGGGCAGGGGTGGCTCTGATATTGGGCCATAGGCTGTAGAAGAAATATGTGTGCTGTGCTCTGCCTGGAATGTGAGCGATAATTATATTGGGAAGACCATTCTCATACCTCCATCTTCCCACCAGAAAATTCTGCAGAGGCTCAAATAAACCAGTTCTAGAAAATCATTTTAACGCCTGTCAGGCCTTGTTTCTTATTATCATTTGAATGTCTATTCCCTCTAAAACTCTATTAAAATTTAATTGCCACTGTAACTATATTAAAAAGTCAGATATTTGAGAGATGATTAGGTCCTCAGGATTCTGCCCTCATGTATGGGGCTACTATTACTATAGTAAAGTAAATTTAGTTCTCTTTTGTCTCTTTGCCCTTCAATCTTAGGTGATCTAGGGATAAATAAGGGCACTACCTGGGAATCAGAATTGCTACACCCTCTGGAGTCTTGATATTGGACTTCCCAGACTCCAGGTCAGTGAGGCAGTAAGTTTCTGTTCTTGACAAATTATCTAGTCCATGGTATTCTGTCAAAGGAGCACAAATGGACTAAGATATGTCTCTTTAATCACTTGTGTGAAACTTTAATTAAAAATTTTAATTTTGCATATGTATGAACAAAAGACCAAACTTTAGTATTATTTTTAAATTCATATTCCTTAAACTGAGGGTAGAGATCAGTGGGCAGGAGCAAGGTTTGAAACAATTTCTGGAAAGCTGATCAGTAACAATGTTACCTATCACAACCTTGATATCAACAGGGCACAGAAAGGTGAGTTCTTTTCCTACCTCTCTGGGCAGAAACATATAAGAAGGTGGATGCAGTTAAGAAAGATACCCTTAAAAACAGACCACCAGGGCTGGGAATGTGGCTCAGTGATAGAGCACTTCCCCAGTATGTGCAATGCCCCAGGTTTGATCCCTGGCACCACATACACATGTGACACAGCAGACAATTTTTCTACAAAGATTATTACTTAAAAACAAAAACAAAATAAAGTGATTTAACTTCTGTGATTCAACTCCATCCTTGAGGAGAAGCTACATACCTGTGGGACCTATCCTCCAAGGAGCAACCTTGTGTCCCATCATCTGTTCCTAGCCCCTAAAGGCAACTGCTAAAGCTCTGCTTACTATGACTTGTGCTATTTACTCCCATATTTTGGAATAATATTTTATTTATTATTACTATTATTATTATTGTTATTATTTTATAGTCCTGGGGACTGAACCTAGAGGTATTCTAATAGTGAGCTATATCCCCATCTCTTTTAGTTATTTTATTTTGAGACAGGGTTGCCTTGGGTGACCCTGAACTTCAACCTTTCTGCCCTATCCTCCTGAAGGGATAGGTATGCACCACCACACCTGGTTTATGTTATCTTTACTTTTCAGACATAATCTATTGACTTCCTACTATGAAAGGTAAGGATTATTTTACCCTTTTCACCTCAAATACATATCATTTTTCCTCCTCTCATCTTCCTAATAGAGTAGTATCATGAACAATAAAGATTAATTATTTAACTTGTTACTACATAAGTATGATAGTATGCTTCAGTGTGGAAAGAAATGTGTAATTATATACTACTATATATATTTCCATTAAAATAATACACATTACTATATAATTAATATACTGTTTTATATATATTACTACTACATACTTTACTTTTTCATTTTCCCCACTAATCAATGTTCTATTTAAGGACTCTTCATTAATTCACAACTCTATTTTATATATCTATCTCTAATTGTTCCACAGTTCTTCACCAAACCTGTGAGCTCTTCTCATGTCACCAGTCTATTACATTACTAGTTCCTTTCTATTGTTAAAAAAGACATCCAACTGGGCACCATGGCACACACCTATAATCCCAGGGACTTGGGAGGCTGAGGGGGGAGGATGACAAGTTTGAGGCCAGCGTCAGAAACCTAGTAAGGCCCTAAGCAATTTAGCAAGACTCTGTCTCAAAATGAATGAATGAGTGAATGAGTGAATAGGCTGGCTGGCGATGTAACTCAGGATAGAGAATCCCTGGATTCAGTCCCCATACCAGGAAAAAAAAAGATATCTACTCTTTCTAGATCCTGTGTCTTCCCTCTTCATGTTGGAGAGGTTGTTTCCAGGCCCCCTGCACAGCTAGGACACTCTGTCACTATCTTAATGGGAATTAATTACATTTGCCTCTTTCACGGTTAAAGCCACTCTTTGTACCCATGTCTTCTTCTTTGTTGGCTACATCCTCTTGTTGTACAGTGAGTTGCTCTCTGAGAAAGAATGCAAGTTTTTTTTAGATTTGCACATTGGACAGTGTTTCTACAATATTTCCTACCTGCACACACGACTAACAGTGTGCAGCTAGATATAAACTCTATGTTGGAAAGGATTTTCCCTTTGGCTTCTAGTGCTGCCAAGAAGGCCAGTGCCATTAGAATTTCTCTCTCTCTCTCTCTCTCTCTCTCTCTCTCTCTTTCTTTCTTTCTTCCCATATATTTTTAGTTGTAGATGGACATAATATCTTTATTTATTTATCTTTATGTGGTGCTGAGATTCGAACCCAGTGCCTCACGCATGCAAGGCAAGTGATCTACCACTGAGCTACAACCCCAGTACTCCCATATTACTCCCATTAGGATTTGAGACATGATAGTATGGAATTTTCTACCACATTTTATATGACCTGTTTTCCACTGCCTCCAACTTTGAAGATTTCATCATTGCTTCATTATCTATGAGGCTCTAAAATTTCAGGTGGATATGCTTTCCCACTTGTTACACTAATACCTGTTGTTCCATGAAATTTTCTTAAATTACTTTTTGTGTGCTTTTCTGCCCTCTTGTTCTCTTCCTAGAGTTCATATTAGATACAACTTCCCCATCTTCTTTTTTTTCTATTTTAACTTTCTTTGTGTTTTGGAAGTGTTGTCCAATACCTTATATCAACTTTTCTTAAACTTCTATCACTTTTTAATTTTCTAGATATCTTCCTTGTCCTTTGAAGATTTCCTACATTAAAATATTATCCATTTTCAGTTTTTGATTGTAATATATTTTCTTACCTCTCTGAGAATATCAATTGTCCTTTTGTGAAATGTTTTTCTACTATCTGTACCACCCCTATATTTCAAAGTTCTTTTTTTTTCTGTTTGTCTTGATTCCATCCATTGTGTAAGAAGTTACCCATTAATATTTTAAAATTACTTGTAAAAAAGTGGCTTTTTGCATGAGGGTAGGGCTGGTGAACAGGCAAGTCTTTTGTAAAGTTTTAGGGAAAGAACTCAATGGTCATCATTATCCAAAGTACACGTATGAAGACACAAATTGGTGTGAACATACTTTTCATACAACCAGAAAATAAAATAAAATAAGAAGATATTCTATTTAAATCAAAAAAGAAAAGAGGAAATTTAAAAAATGGTTACTTTCTGCTCCATCTTTCTAAAGCTTTTGCCCTGTATCTGGAACTAGCCAGATGACTTGACTTAATCTCTAAGAGTGTGTTTACATCATATTTAAACTATGTTTTTCAAAAGAATTGATGGGAATTCTACCTAGAATGTCCAGCAACCTGTATTGCCATTTAATGAATGCATTTTCTCTCGCTAATTATTTAGTTTGCTGTATGCTCTCTGTGGACACAGATAGAAAGATAAATGAAAATTATTCCCTAACAGTGATAAAAGGTAATTAAAGGGTTGCTTAATTTTCTACTGCCTTCAGGAAAAATCTCATGACCTTGATAATATGATATGATTAATCTCCTGCCCTTTCTCCAGCTTTTGTATACAGTCCTCCTAGTGTATCTAACCAAACTAAGCTGCTTTCTATGATTCCTAAATTCTCTATCATAATTTCAATTCCATTGCAATACATTTTACTTTTGTTCTCCCTTAAATATATATATATATATATATATATATATATATATATTCATATTCTTGTCTTGGACACGTCACTGGCAAAAAAGAATTTTGCTAATTTCCTGCCAGGAAGTGTATATGTGTACACACACACACACACACACACACACACAGATGGCAGCTTTCTTGGATCCAAGTAAGGAAAGGGGTAAACTTTATCTCTTCCTTGTATGGTCTCACTCCTGCCCTATCCTAAGCTGTAGGAGTCTCCATTATAGTTCCTGCCTTTTGTATGGTAGAGGAGTGCTGCTGTCAAGGAGCACAAGGTAGAGGAGAAAGCCAAGATGCCTAGGCGGCCTCTGTACAGACTTTTGACTAATCTTCCAAATTCTTGTGCCACCCACACATCAATTTCCAGGGCTACCCAGTGCTTTCAAGTCCTAAAGCTAATGAAGGCAAAAAACTAAACAAGAAAAGCGAAGAAACACAGCACCAAATTTGACTTGCTCTTTACTGTTCTCTGGACGTAGGCTCAATGATGTATGTTTTGCTGTGTGTTTTTTAGTCTTCTTCTAATTTGTCTTTAGAATAGGCTAAACACTATAATCCTATGCTGACAATTGTCCTATCATTGATTTCCTGCTTTCCTTCAAGTTGACAAGTTTAGGCAAAGGCCATTTTTTCAGTTCCTTTTTTGGGATTGACAAAACTTTCTCCAACAGGATTATAAACAAAGCTTTCATTTTAACACTAGGATAGATGATGAATTATGTAACTCATTGGGTCATGATTTAATGTTGGGTATTTAGGTAACACTGTTTCATTTTAATTTGCTTTGTTTCCATATAAGCATTAAAGTATTCTGTAGTCCAATATTACCTAAATCCTGTTTCTAATTTTTATTGTTTACTGAGTACTCACTCTTTCCTAGGCATTTATCATATATTTTTTCTTATATTATCTTTATATTATGATTAGAAAATGAGGTTTTGAAAGAGTAATTTATTTGTCAAAGATCCCATACAATGTTCAAAAGAGATTTGAAACCTGGTATGACCACTCCGAATTTCATGCTCTTAAACTATATGCTATACTACTTATGAATAAAAATCATAATTATGTTTGTAAACATAATGATAAGAAAGTTTATTTCTATATTCATTGTGATGTAATTTCAGCATTGTAAAAATTATAGAGCCATTGAATATGAACCTATTCATTGAATTTGACACCTCAACTTACAGTAGGTATATTCCTGAGTTAATTTACTTTCCTTATATAAGTAAAATTGCCTTAATAAAATTTTCTAAGATTGCCTTTTCATTTATTTATCATTTTTTTTCTTTTTCTTTTCTTTTTGGTTGCTCAAAACATCACAATGAACTTGACATATCATATATCATACATTTAATTCAAATGGGGTATGAATTCTTATTTTTATTTCGTGTACAGACTGCAGGATCACATTGTTTATACATCTACGTTTATACATACTGCCATACTAGTGTATCATCTTCCTCAACAATATGCGCTGGGGATATGGTAACATTCAGAATAATGATCTTAAAGCTTATCATAAGAAAAGAGAGCTAAAATATTCCTGCTGATGATTTGAAAAGAAATTTCTCAAGGTTAGGCCTTTCCTAGAGAGTGAAAGAAAGTTGATATTTCTAATTTTAACCTTAGTTTAAAAGTATATAAAACCCACAATTTTCAAAGTTTATGGGGATGTCAGTCTCCTTGTATTGCCCAAAAGGTTAATGAAAATACAGTTTCCTAAAATCACAAACTTGCTGATTTGCTTGTCTTAAGGAGGTAGTTATTGATTTAATTTTAGTTGTATTTGACAATTTCAGATAATCTTGTTATCAATGGAAGCATTACTTCTGGAAAGAATGCAATATCAAGTGGCAGGTTTTCTTTGTTCTGAAATACAATGGATATAAGAAAGGAGGCCCCTACACATGAACCCAGGAGCATCATCTCACTTGAGGACAGACTTCTCTCCAATTCTTGGCTCAAACCAAGCTCCCAGTTCAAGAAGGGCCCTGCACACCTGCAACTGGTACAACTCTAGGCAACTACATTTCCCAGAGACAGCATGACACCATCTAGTCTGTGTTCTCAGTCCTCCCTTCCCTTCCCTTTTCTTTCACCTCTCTCTTCCTATTCACATTCCATTGCCTAGTTTCTCAAAATCCTCGCTCTTAGGTAACTGTCATCATTCTCCTCAGGCAGTTGGTTGATAAAGACTTAATTAAGCCAGTGGCATGTGGGAGCCAAATGGTACCAGCTTGTGAGAGATAACTGCTCAATATTCAGGAATTTTACAAGCAAACTTTCAACTTTTGGTAGCTGGTCATCAGCCTTGGAGGAAATGCTTATCCCCAGGAAATCAGCATTGTTAACACTCCCTACTGGCCTGTGAGGAGCTGGCTTATCTGCACACCACTGGGTACTACACTGCCCAGGGGACTTACAGTCTTAGTGGGTACTCTTGAAAACCTTAAAGATTCAAAACGAACTTCCATCTCTGAGATTTCTCTAACAGGGAATATTCTCTAACAGGGGTAAATGATAAAAATAATAGAGACATTGCCAAGGGTTACCACATAGGCACACACCTAGATCATCTTGGTCCAAGTTGGCTCTACAGATACATATCACTAGGAGATATGGCAGGAAAAGGTCAGAAAGGCAATGCCTTTCTGGTCAAGAAAGATTCCCAAAGATACAAGTACACGTGACCACTATATAAAACAATTCTGTAACACTGACCTGCTGAGACAGACTGTTTTCCGAGTTACTGACCAAAACAAAGAATGAAGCATGCTTTCCAAGAGAGGACCATGTTTCTTGCACCACCACAAAGGATGTGGAGGTCACTCAGTCTGTGCACTGAAAAACTAAATTTACTGAATGCCAATTAAATAATCTAATGATTTCTAAAACTGAAAATAGGTCTTAATATTCTACTGAGATCTTCAAAAGTCAAAACTTCTAGACTAGTGGCTAAAGAAAGGCCAAGCTTTGTTACCTAAGTTGCATTGAACTGCACTATCCATAGCCCCGGAATATTTTCTTTAAAAGAGGGAATGGATCAATGGTGCTTAATATAAATTAGTCATCTTTTCCATGTATTTCTTTCCATGCTTCTCTAAGAATTAATTGTGTTCTAACTCTGTACCAGTCACTGTCGTGGCTATACACAAGAACATTTAAGTTGTAGTCCCACATTGGTTTTCAGAAGATTCTGTGCATTTCAAAAACAGATGGTGAAGGAAGTACTACTGAAAGCCCTCATAGAGATCCTACCAGTAATATATGGAGAAATCACTTTCTGATTTGCTCACTATAATTAGAAAATGACATTTGAAAGTTATCATCTTTTTCCTTTTTGTCCCACAATAAAAGTCATCAAAAGCCTTTGAAAGAATATGATTTTATTTCTAAGGAAAAATGTGATGTAGCTTTATTAGCATTCTTGAGAGGAACATACATGTAACAAATTAAAAATATACTTTATAGAGAACCCCATGAAATATAGCAAGAAAAATTTTGGTTTATAATTAACCCATGTTTCTGAAAATATAGAGTCTCATTTTAATAAATATGGATTTTAAATAATGGGTTCTAGGAACTACAGTTGTAGTAATACTTTGATTTATTTTTATAGTTGTTTACTATTGGAAAAACACATGTTCCTGTCAAAGCACATCAACTTAATGAACAAATTTTATATGCAGAGCTCAATAAATATCCTCTTGCAAGCTGTACTCATTTTCAAAATATAACAATGAATTCATTAAAAAACAAAAATTCAAGGGGCTGGGGTTGTGGCTCAGCAGTAGAGTGTTCGCCTAGCACGGGCAAGGCCCTGGGTTCAATCCTCAGCACCACATAAGAATAAATAAATTAATTAAATAGCTGTGTCCAACTACAACTAAAAAATAAATATTAAAAAAATTCAAATCAACAATGGGTTCAAAGATAATACCTCTGGAAGGCTGAAATACAGCAAAGACAGAAAGGGCAAAGGTAAAGCATGTAACTGTACTCTTTGTCTAAATATGGGCGGTTTGTTTGCTACTCTACAGAGCAATCAGGGAAAGTTGAGGGTTAATTTCTGACAAATAGCTTAGTAGGCTGTTTGTCCAGCCTTCCCTGTTGATCCAAAGGAGCATCTCCTACTCCAGAGGAATCATACAACACAGAAGTGAGTAGACCTCCCATGCAGGGGGCCTGGTGCTGACACAGACTGCTGGAATGCAAAGCAGTTCTTTCCCTTCTGATGATGTAAGTCCATTTGGCCACTAGATGGAGATCAGGTTACTCTGCCAGTGACTAAAGTGGCTTGCAGCCAGCAAATGGAAGTAAGATACCAAGAACCTATTCTCTTTTTTCACTATTTCTATGAAAGGCATTTTTCAAGCTCCCAAATCAGGAGCATACCTATATAGAATAAAGAATTCATAAATGAGGCTCCTTAAAATATCAAACAGGAAGGGAACTGTAAAAGGCAAATATTATTATTATTATCTGGATTGATTTTTATTTATGTTGTATAATCTATAATATGAACTGGCTTAAGTAAGATAAATTAAGTATCCTTTGTCCTCATTACCAAGAGATTTGAGAAAAAGTTAATACAATGGCAGATTATTTGGACAAGACAATTCTTCCTGTTCACTTAAACAATAAAGATGTATGCTCATAATTTGTTTCTCAGTTTGAGTATACACACACACGCACACACACACACACATATCTGTATTATATATGTGTATATATTTTTTATATCAGCCAAAATGGATTAAACAATCTTAGAAGTAGGAGGAGAATATTAGCAAACATCTATTCTAGTTTTCCAAGTGAAACTATCATTTCATTCTGAATTATATAACTTTATTACTAAATTTGTCTTATTTCTGTAATATTTGAATCTTGAGCTAGAGATATAAAGTTATAATATTTCCAAGTAATGTTTGATTTAGGGAAGAGAAGAGTTACATGGTTAAAATAATGAATAATGTGGTGAACATACTTGTTCCCAGGAAGAGAAGAGTTACATGGTTAAAACACATGGATAAATTTTTGTAAAATCACGAGTAGAAGTCTTTTTTAAAAAAGTTCTTTTGAGAAAAAATAAAATCATTAATTTAGGTCACAAAGATTTGACTACAGGAAAAATATCACCTTTGATTTTTAAAATATATGTATTTATTATTTTTATAACGCTAGTATTTATTATTGGGTGCCAATGACAGAGAAGAAACTAATGCTTGGAATAATAAAAAAAAAAACAGAACCATAAGTAATTAGTTTTCTAAATATTATGGATAGTAATCAACATTCATCTGCTGCTATAATAGATCCATTTTGCATTTTAATGACATGTTTATTTTAAGTAATACATTTGTTTTAACTTGATTAAATTAATAAATTTATGTCCCTTCAAAAGGATTGAGGTTGCTAGCCTAAGTTTGGTTTGAGATTTTCAAAATATTCCTATAAAACTTTTAAGAATCTTGGGCTGAAGTTGTGGGTCAGCGGTAGAGCACTTGCCTTGCACGTGCGAGACCCTGGGTTCGATCCTCAGCACCACATAAAAATAAATAAGTGAAATAAAGGTATTGTATCCAACTACAACTAAAAATAAAGGGATATTTTTTAAAAAAGAATCTAAGAAAAATATGTATTATTCATTTACAAATATATTTATTTCTCTTTTAAGGAAAAATCACAAAGTAATCACATAAAATAGTAATTACTAACCAATTATTCATGGAATACTTGGTTGAAATGTCTTATCTTGTTAGGTAGAAACCTAGCTTCCTTTTTTTTTTGTACTGGGGATTGAATTCAGGAGTTCTTTACCATTGAGCAACATCGTCCTCTTAATTTTCATTTTTAATTTTTAGACAGGTCTCACTGAGGGTGGCCTCCAACTTGTAATTCTCCTACCTCAGCTTTCTGACTAGCTAGGATTATAGCTATTCACCAACGTGCCCCTTCCTACCTTCCTTTTTGTTAGATAAGAATGAAATATAAACAAAGAAGTTTTGTTCTGAAGATTAAATAAATTAAAAAAAATATTTTATTATATGCTTTAGTATGTATGAGTATACTGCCTTCCTCATTGTTATAATTCATTCCAGACAACAACTAGACCAGATGCTGACTGAGTCATTTCTAGAGTCACTGGGTTTCCCTTTGCTCTGGTGGCCTGTTCCCATATTTCTTTTCCATAGTGTAATTTCTACTGGTCACTGCTAAATTTGCATTATCTGGAAATAAGGAAGTTGTTAAAAACTATTGGGTGAATATTTTGCTAACTTTCTAGAAATTTAGGCTTATAAGAATATGCTGTCAGATCCTCAATGTTATGAGTTCAAATTTATTTTAGTTATTTTAGCAAGTATATTTGAGTTGTTGAGCCAAAAATTTTCCTGATTGTGGCATCTAGAATGAAATTTATACCTGAATGCTCACCTTTAAGAGGTAAGTTAGGGGCTACGGTTGTGGCTCAGTGGTAGAGAGTTTGCCTAGCAAGTGTGAGGCACTGGGTTCGATCCTCAGTACCGCATACAAATAAATAAATAAAATAAAGGTATTGTGTCCTTCTACAATGAAGAAAAAACAACAAAAAAAAGGAGGTAAGTTAAGTAGTACCTGCATATGTCTGTCACTTTCTTGCCCAATCATGTTTCTCCATTCCATGAGTGATCGCTGCAGATGTTCAAGTCCAGTTTCCCAAAGCCTGATGTGACCTCCCATATCAACAGTAACAACGCCACTTTTGTCCCACTCTGCCAGCAGTGCATCTGTGTCCGAAATAGTAGATAGCCATGTAGTATATGGTGAGAGAGATTCTGAACTGAAAAAGGAAAAACAAAAACCAAAGATGAGAAACATTAAAAATAAAGGAGTTGAGTGATACTTTATATGTGTATTGTTCTTTCCTGTTTAAAAAGTATGTTCACCACATTATTCATTATTTTATACCTGACTCTTCCCTACTTCACAGCATAAGAAGGTTACAAAGGTCTGTGTTATGACCAAAGTGAGACATTGAACATACTGAGTTTTTAATCCTGAGGCAGAACAAAAATTAATTTAACAAGGATTTTGAAGGAAAAGTGTTAATAATTAATTATAATATATTGCTTATTGACAGTCTAAGTAATGAAGCTAGTTAAAAGTGATTTCAGTTCACTAAACTTGTCATAAATATTTTTTATGGACTAATTGTGTCCTCCAAATCTATATGTTGAAGACCTAACCCTCAATGTGATGGTATCAGGAGGTCTTTGGGTAGTAATTAAATTTAGAGAAGATCATGAGGGTAGAATGGCCAAGATAGGATTGTCCCTTTAAGAAGAGACCAGAGGGCTTGTGCTTTCTCTCCACAACTCTGCCCCACACATGCATCATGCTGAGATACAGTTAAGAAGGCAGTCACTTGTAAGAGCACCCTTATCAGGAGCCAAACTAGATGGCACCTTGTCTTGGACTTTCCCAGCTTCCAGACTGTGAGAAATAAATGTTTATCAGTTAAGCCACCCATTATAGTTATAGCATCCTGCACTAAGCCAGAACTCTAATTGTAGGTACATTAAAAGATCAGATACTGCCAGTAGTGCATGCCTGTAATCCCAGTTGGGGAGACAAAGGCAGGAGGATTCCAAGTTCAACTTAGTGAGGCCCTATGCAACTTAACAAGGCCCTATCTCAAAATAGAATAATAGAATGGGCTGGAGATGTGGCTCAGTGGTTAAGCATCCCTGGGTTCTATCCCCAGTAACAAACAATAAACAAAAAAAACCAATAACAGATACATTGGTAAAGAACAAAAATACAGCCATTTATTGGTTATTAACATTTTCTAATAGTCGTGGATACAAGATGACACTAGCAACTCACTCTCAGGAAGAAAGGAACTCCACACCAACTCATCCCTCCTACACCTGCATTGGTGGCCTCACTATTCAAAGGTCTCATTTCAATGCTGAAACCAATGTTTTATTTAAGGATTTCAATTTCATTTGTATTTCCTGACTTAGAAAGTGAAATTTATCTGTAACAAGGAATTTATATACTTCTTGTATTATATCTCATATTTATTTCCTTTATTACATATTTCTAATATATATAATTTTTTTGGAATGCAACTTTTATCTGTATAAGTCAACTGTATACTTCCTTTAAGAATAGTTTTCATATACAAGTTACACAGATTATAAATTCCAACTACTAGTGTTTACTTTTTAAACACAAATGATATTTTCTGTATGAAATAAAATAGCTTAAAGGGATGGTTTGCTCCGATAAGAAACACAATAAACTAACAATGTAGATTTGGGAAACCACAAAACCATTATACATGAAGTAAATTCTATGCTAAAGAATAAATCAAGACGATTTTGGTGTTTTTTCAGTATGCCTTAGTTGATACTGAACACACAGAGACCAAGAGCAGCTACTCTTGGAATGCAGATGTTTCAGGGAATGTTTACATGATGAAGGGAACAGCAGAATGGGAACAGGTATTTCAAAATTATTTTATAGGACCTCTAGAGGACTTAAATAAAGTAACCACTGATATGCTGTAGGATTTGTTTCACGGTGCTCTCTCAAAGGTATTTGGTTAGGAAAAAAATAGTAGTTACAGACGATGAAATAAAGAGCTATTCAGGAATAATGAAATCTATTCATGTGAAATTATGATGTTTGACATTCTGCCAAGAACACTGATGTTATATGATACTATTGAGCATTGTATCTATTTGTTGTCCCTCCTTGTCTCTCTACCATAAAACCTTAAATTTAGAGGAACAATTTCTTTAATAATAAGAAAAAGGAAGTACTGAAGAAATCTAAACTTACTACATTTTGCACATCAGGTCCAGAACTTCTTCAATTCTTTTTTATTTTTTACAAAAATTCATGTTTTCTTTTACATAATTAAATGAAAACACAGAATTATAGTGGAATGAAGCTTAGATTTATATATAGTCATATATGAGAGTTGGGCAGTATCATTTTACAAAGGCAAAGAGATAATACAAAAAATTTGTAGAATTAATGCATGAGCGCAAAAGTGGCACATTCATTTGGACTTGTAGTTACATTATATTTTTATTGTACTTTATGATTTGAAATTAGCCATCAAATGGAGAATTCCTGATATCTGGAGGATGCTAAATTTAAGAAACTAGCAAAAACCCAGAAATCTAGATAGGTCATTCCCTTGTATTATATACATGCAAACAAAAACAAATAGCAATAGTTAATCTCAACAGAAAGCCAGGATAATACTGACAATGAAACATACTCTAAATTACATGGCACATGAAATGTGGCAAGTCTAAATTGAGATATGCTGTAAGTACAGCTAGATTGCACAGACTTAGAAGAAAAATGAAATATAAAATATCTCATTACAGTTTTTATATTGAATACATGTCAAAATGATAATATGGTTTAAATAAAGGTATTATTAAATTTAATTTCACCTGTTTCTTTTTAATGTTTTATTGTGGCTATAAGAAATAAAATTACATTTATGATTTGCATTATATTTCCACTGGACAGCAACACTCTAAATGAATTAATTAAGGGGCTCAGCTACTACATGGCTGTACACACAACTGCTCTTCCAGAAGTTATTCTCATTGTAGGTAGAACATGTAGCTCAAACAGAAAATTAAAAAACACCAAAATAAAAAGCTCTTGAGGGAGAAAGTAAGAGAAGTATTGGAAAAAATAATCAGTGCTTTTAAATGATTTTTAAAAGTATATTATTTGTTTTTGTTAAATGGACTAGACAAGCATACAACTAAGGTGGAATAAGGAATTTCTTCAAATGTCTAAAAGTCATTTTCCATTAAACCAACACATTAACATGTTGCAAGAAATCACATATGTTGAAACAAGTAGATCTATTTCTTTGAATAGTGATTTTATGTTGTATATGTTTTGAATCTGATTAAAGGGTCCTAAGAAATGCAATTGTTATTGCTGAGTTATTTTGTATTGTCATACTGAGCTATTTTCTTCTGTGGGTTTGAAGAGGAGAAAGAAAGGACGCCTGGTGATGTTTTGGGTGATTGAGAGATTCCACTGTTCCTGTCCTTCCTCTGATATTAGTGGGTCTCCAGGGTCCTCTGAGATTTCAGGCAAGGTTTTACCCACTGTTAGAGCTCAGTTGCATATGGGAAAGCACAGGAGGGGAGTCAATCTTATTTAGATCAAAGTAGAGTAGAAAGATAAGAGGAATCAGGCTTTGGTGGCAGAGATGGGGGTCAGTCAAGAAAGGAAAAAATGAGCAACCTAGGCTACGTAGAACAAACAGTTGCAAGCTTATTAGCTCAAGAGAGAGACAAGGCATGGATATGCTCAGAAAAGGCTACAGGTGAGGATACCAATGTTCCTCAGGGCAGAGACAAGTAATTACTCTTTCTGTATCCTGAGCCCAGCTAGTTTAAAGGCTTCACTTCCATGACTGGTCAATAATAAAAGCAGTGAATGGTAATCAGTTTCATTCTAAATCTCTGGGAATCCTTTGGCTACTGTGTGGCCTTCACAACTGCACACAGTAATATATTTAGAAACAATATTAAATAAATGCTGTTTAAATTCCTTTGACATTTTGAATGTATTTTCTTCAGAAAACTAATACATAAAGTTAATAAGTATTAACATTTTTGCAATACTAACAATGCTATTTCTGGTTTAGAAAAAACTGAGCATTAGAACAGATCAAACAAAAGAGAGCAAAGGCTAGAAGCTTGTTAGACTTATACCAATGTAAAATGTTCTAAATATTTGAATATTTTTCCAAAACAAAAATAAACATACCAGTAAAACATGCAGAAGAAAGGTAAGATACAAACCAACTGTTAAGTGGGGGCAGGAGGGAAAGCTTTCATTTAAGGAAGCAAAAAATAGTTCACTCATTTTTATGACATATCAAGCTAAGAACAAAGGTGCAATGGGTTACCTGGGAATAGGGATATATCGGAGTTTTTTTGAGTGCAGATCAGTGACTTCTATATAACCAGCTGTCTGTGGGGGTGTAACACCTGCAAACAAGTCACGACATGAAACAAGTATTAATGACTGCTTGATACCAAAGCATGACCCCAAGAATGCTTGATTGCTGCTAAAAGCAGAATGAAGTTACCACTCTCCTTCAAAAGAACTGTGGGACCTACTTGAAAAGGTACTGGACAAGTCCAGCTCTCACAGCTAGACTTAAAATTATGGAGAAACACAAAGTAGAAGCATATTTGATTTACTGTCAGAAAAATAACTTGTCCTTTTCTTCATGATCTTTGATAGCATTCCAATATGGGTCAATTTTTTAGCATAGTTATTTAAAAAATATTTTATCATTTGAATTCTGTTTCCCTTCTTAGGAAGTCACAACAATGCCTAACAGGAGACAGTATAAAGTGGTAGAATTTAGTATCTGCTTTGCAATCAGACTGATCTGGTGAGTAGTTCTGGCTGTGATACTTCCTAGCTGTCGGTAAAAATATTTACATCTCTGAGGTCTGCTTTCTCATTTGTAAAATAGAGATAATAATAGCATCTGAGCATCATAAGCATTATTTTGAGGATGAGATGAAATTAATAAATGCAAAGCATCTAATTAGTAGTAGCTCAGCATATAGTATTTGTCATTATTAGGGTTCTGCAAAACAGAAGGTGAGATGAGGATGGGGCAGGGGAGTAAGGACTTAGGATCATGAAGAGTATACAAAGTTGGGGGTAGGAAAAGACAAAGATATGGCGGCCAGGTCTGTAACTGAAATTTTGGGATTGCTCTCCCAGAAAATTCCATGGCTTTCTGACTTCTATTCCACAGCTCCAAATACCTCTGCCTTCCTCAAAGCACTACCTGTCATCAGTGTGTGTCACTAATTCTACTTTGTCTTTATAGGCAAGACGCATGATTCCTATTTGAGTGAGGAAGAAGCTGAGTACTATAGAGCTAATGTCACTATAGGACTGACTTGAGGTGATTTAGCTGTACAGTGATGGTTTGAAATCCATCTTGCTCTGCCAATCACTGTACACAACTCCTACCTGAGCTGGCTCTGGGACAATGGCTATTTGTAAAATAACCCCTTTTACAAAACCTTGGACACTAAGATATCTTAAAAACAAGATAAAACTCACCCTGCCGCAAAACTTTTAAGATTTTTGTCCATCTTTGTCTGTCTACCTATCAATCATCTATCATTCTATCTACCTACCTATATTTTATTACAACTTCACATAACAATGAGATGTCCACACTAAATTCATGGAATGCAGGAAAGAAAGAGAGAGAGAAATAAATCTGGCATTTTATTTCATGATTGCAGTTGAAGGATTTTTTCCTCAGGTTATCTGAACAACTCAACATATCTCTTATTTATTCAACAGATGTGCTTGAGCTTACTTTGTATCTGAGGATATAGAGAAGATAGAGAAGAAGGAGATGCCACCTTTAAAGAGCTCACAGCATAAAGAGGTGGGCCCTGGGGGACTTTGAAAAGATTCCAGAGTGGGAATTATAACTCCGAGGTCAGGTATGAACTGAAGAGGTAGGCAAGAGGAGGGCCCAGAGGGCAAAAGGTTCAGGAGGAAGAGAAGGAAATGTACAGGGGAAGGAAGGCTAAGCAAAGAGTGTTACTATGCAATTTGACCACCCAGCTGCAGTGGCTGTACCCAGACAGCCGTTTGTATAAAATGAACATGCTTAGCATAAGTCACGCACCGTCTGTATTGTACTGCCTAGGATATAAGGTCAATCTTGGATAAAGCTTTACACCATATGTCAATTTTGACAATTCCTGCTGCTAGAACCTAGCTGAAGTAGGTTGAATTATTTATAGACCAGGGTTCTTTGCCAAAAATAACCAGTTATTGAAACTGTTGAGATGACTAGAGCTGCTTAGTGAACCAACTTAAACATTTGGGTATAGCATTTAAAAGGCATTTTTTTTTTTGAAATATAGTAAGTAGAATTAAGTTGAGCTGCTGCCATCAGCACTTTCAGGTTGCTTGTGAAAGCATCGTAAGCCAACTTATTTAAAAATATTTTTTCTACACCTTTCTTTACTTTCCCTGGGTAGATTAATTCTACAACACAGAAGGTGAGAAAATGCAATAATGGCTGTATCTGCTGTTTCAAGAAGAAAGCAAAAAATTTTACTCCTAGTACTAAAAATATACTTCCAGGTATAAGAAAGGGAATTTGTGGCTATAGAGCACTTCAGGGAAATATTAAGCATGGTGGCAGTGGTGGTAAAATAATCAAAATTTTAATGTTTACTGATCTGAAAATAAATCAGCTCAGAAAACAAGAATATTTACAAAAATAGTCTTATGGCTATCTTTGAACAGAATATAAGACTGAATTAAGGAAATGAAAACTGGGGCCAGGTTTCCCTCCAAACTGAGCCAAGTCCTTGTCCATTTAAAATGTTTCCACACTGTAGAGAGGATGAAGGCTCAATATATTTCCATTACACTTATAATCCAGGTGGATTTTAAAGATGGGTATAAACTGTATTTAGGGATTAGTCCACTAACCATTAAAGGGAAGTCATTGCTGCAATGTTTATCACATAATTCCCATGAACAGTGAGAACAGGATATATGCACAGTGCCAAAGTTAGAAGGAGGTATAAAAACTGTCAGGTGAAACAACCAAGAAGATTTTCAAAGGGAAGGTGAAATAATACTTAAAAATTCACTCCTTTTAGAAATGTAATTTGATGTACATCTGTTAACCACTAGGTTTAATATTCTTCTATTTATTCATGGATTAAAAGAATGATCTGCGCCATAATAAAAAGGCTTTTAGAGTTTCCCACTATGATATTTTCCAGTGACTTTCTTTATGCTGCTAGAATAACAATTTTGTAATTCTACTCCTAGACAGACCCACTACAGACTCTCAACATACAAACAAGGAGAGAGTTGCTAGAATATTCACAGCACTACTATTTATAATGACAAAAATTTGGGGAATAAACCTAAATGTGCATTTTACAAACAATAGAGGAATAAACTGTAGTGTGTAAAGCAGTGGAAATAAAGGTGAGCTCTCAGTATGGTAATGACAAAGATTCTTTCCTTGATCAAGCTCTACTCAGGCTCTTCAGAATCCTCTTTCCAACTAGGCCCTAGTTCTTGGGCTTCTATGTTTGCCTCTTGCACTGTTTTATAAAAAATTAATTCAAAATGGATCATAAATCTAAAACTATAAAGCTTCTAGAAGAAAACATAGGAGATTTTCCTTTTATTCAAATAGGAAAAAAAATG
The DNA here is from genome assembly GCF_001458135.2 of Marmota marmota marmota. Classification (NCBI taxonomy): domain Eukaryota; kingdom Metazoa; phylum Chordata; class Mammalia; order Rodentia; family Sciuridae; genus Marmota; species Marmota marmota. The sequence goes on along the minus strand of NW_025999932.1, from coordinate 44,618,175 downwards.
TATGAAAAATGCAAATCATCTGACACTGGATTTGTATTTAGAATATATAAAGAACACTCAAAAGCCATTAATAAGAAAATGAATACCCCAATTAGAAATGGGCAAAAGAAGCGAAGAGATATTTCACTAAAGAAGATACATGCGAACAAATGTTCAATATCATTAGGTGCTATAGAAAATGCAAATTAAATTACTATAACCTATTAGAACAGTGAAAATCTGACAATGCCAAGTATTGGCGAAGATGCAAAGCAACTATAACTCTCATTCATTGCTGATAGGAATGAACTTCCATTTGGGAAAACAGTTTCGGCAATTTTATCATAGAATGTAGAAGTGCCATTCCTAGGTACTTACACAAGTAAAGCAAAAACCTAAAAATCACTTAAAAATCTAGGCTCAAATGTTCATAGTTGTCTTATTAATTACTGTAAAAAATTATATACACACATACATACAAATTTGTGAACAGATAGGCAAACTGTGGTATATCTATACAATAAACTACCACTTGGCAATTAAAAGGAACAAACTACTGGCATGCACAAAACAAAATGATTTTCAAATACATTTTATTAAGTGAAAGCAGCAAGACTCAAAAGACAATATACTGTATGATATCATTAATGATATTCTAGTAAAAGAAAATCTATAAGGACAGAAGTCAGATCAGTGATGGGTTGGGGGTAGGTAGACCAATTGGCTGTAAGTGACATGGGAAGGTTTTTGGGGTGAGGACACTTCTCTTCTTTATCAGTTGGATGATGAGTTATACAACTATTTGTGTTTGCAAAACTCACAGAACTACACAGTAGAAAGGGTAAAATTTGACTATATATAAATTGGACCTTACTAAGAACAAACATATACATTAGAAAGTCAGTCATCTGATATGTAGAGAATAAGTAGGAAAGGAAAAGAGTAGAAGAGGCCCTGGCATTACTCCAGTGGTGGTGCATTGGATGTTGGTAACAGAACTTGATAATATCAGGAAGGAAATATCAAAAGGACATTGTGATTGATGATGGATTTGATGTAGAGAATGAAGGAGAAAAGGCATCAAGTGGAGCCCCAGGTTTCTGGGTAGATAAAGGTGTGCTAAGTTCTGGTATATATCATAGTGTCATTCCTGGAGTGCTTTGTCAAGATCCTGTACCTTTCACGCAGGCCTCCCTTTTTGTTGAACAATTCCCATTCAATTAATTCCCCCTCATCCTTCAAGAATCACCTCCTAATCAGCAGTCTCAGCTAAAAGCTTCTTTTTTTGTGTTTGTATATTGCCTTGTGAATATTCTTATCATAGCACTGATGACATAGTGCTGTAATTGTCAATTTATTAATCTGCCTCTTCTATCACAGGAAGACTGTTTAGGGAACTAGGGATTCATTTTCCTTGAATTTCAGATGGGAAGGAACTAAATATTATCATTTAACCAACACTTTTCAAATCCAGTAATAGATTATTATTATCATACATTTTAGCATTATACTTGTGAAGTCCACACCAATAGAATGAACATAAACACAGCATAAACACATTTCTACTACCACAGTGCAAATAATAATACTCAATGATTTAATGTTTAATTTTTTTATAATTACCTATTCTGATGAATGCCAGTGTGGTTCTATACAAAGAACTCTAAATCTGGAATTGGAAGAGCTTGGTATAAATCTGAGTTCTGCTGGCTACTGGTGGGTAATCCTGGGCCAGTAATTTTATTTCACTGTGTCAGAATTTCCTCACACATAAATCAAAGAGCAAGATGACAACAGGATAGGGTTCTAGAGATCAAGTGAATTTATAGAAGAAGTGATCAGCACTGCACTTGGATATACTGTGTAGTAAAAAAAACACAAGTTGACATGGAGAGCACTGATGAGTGAACTGGTCTCATGCTAAGCTATGGGCCTTTGGTCTCAGGACTCTCTATGCCTAAATCCTAATCATTTTAAAAGGCTCTTGAAAAACATGTTCTAGGTAAAGTCACTTTACAGATTGTAATGTGAATGTTGATGAGCTCTAACAGCAGTGCATACAACCATACACTGTGTAAAGATTAGTGAGCGGTTTCAAAATACACAAAGCCCACTGGGCATGGTGTACACACCTGTAATTTTACACCAGCTACTGAAAAGGTTGAGGCAGAAGGAGTATAAGTTTCAGGTCAGCCTTAGAAACTTGATGACACATTGTCTCATAATAAAAAATAAAAAGGGGATATAGCTCAATGATAGAGCACTACAGGGCTCAATTCTCAGTACCAAAAATCACAACCAGCACCTTCCTCCCAGCCCCACCTACAAACAAAAACAAACAAACACACACACACACACACACACACAAAAAAAACCCACATAGCTCTTTTTAGCTACTTATAAAAATATGAAATAATAATCATAAACTAAACATCCCCTACCAAATCAGATAGTGATAACTTCTTACCTTTTGGGTAGATATCTTTTAGAGGGACTTCTCCTGGGGGCAAAATCCTGACTACCAGATTAGTATCTAAAAGAGTCACACAATTTCTCTGTCTTGGAGCCCCCTTCTTCTTCTTTCCTCCATAAAATGCTGTATCAGTGACACTGGGTTTATGCAAAGATGATGGCCTCTTCCAAGAATAAACTTCACTGGGTGACTGAAAAAGGAAGGAAGAAAAGAAGGAAAGAAAGAAGGAAGGGAGGGAAGGAGGAAGGGAAAGGAAGAAAAAAAATTAAAGTATCATATAACACATTCACCATAACTTTTACAATATATTCCTTTAAGTATACACCAGTGGTGAACCTGTCTAACAGGAATAAGAAAATCAAATTATCTTTTTGAATTTGGTATAGGAGAGGGCTGCTTTACCAAAAATCATAATATCCAGACAAGTATGAAATATATATTAAATTTTTATTTTGAAATAAATTACAACTAAAAAGAGGGAATATGGCAGTATAGTTAGCTCAAACATAATATGATATAAAACTATGTATCTAGTATAAAGGTAAGAAAAGAACATAACTGGTATTTTTAAACCCTTGGAGTATCCCTACCCAATCACACATCTCTGGTACACCTATATTTAATTCTCCTGGAATTTCTTATTATTTTTTTCCTTTGGTTTATTTTAAAATTTTACCATGTATATTTATCATTCCAAATGATAATAAACTGTATTTTCCTATATTTTCTCTTAAAAGGTTAAGGTGTTGTCTTTTGAATTAAGTCTTTAACCCATAAGGAATTAATTTTTGTGCATGTTGTGAGGCAGGGACACATGTCTGTCTATTCTTATCTGGACAGATATTTGCCCCAATACCACTAACTTTTGCCCAATGATCTACAAATGTTTTCATAAAACAGAGTTCAATGTATGCATGCCTCTGTTTCTGGAGGCTGCATTCTATTCTACTGCATATTTTTCTACCTCTGGGCCAAGAAGACATGGTCTTAGTTCCTACAAATTTATATGCAGGCTTGAAATTTAGTAGGTAAAGTAACTTTGGTTGCTTTTTCTTCACATTTTTCTTCAGTGATGTCTTTGTTATTGTTTGTTCTTCCATATTCATAAAAATATATGGACTGTATTTACTCTGTATTCTTGTCAGTATTTTTTATTTTAGCCATTCTAATCGTATCTTACCAGGGTTTCAATTTGCATTTCACTAATAACTAACGATGTTGAAGATCTTTTCTTGGACTTATTTGCCATCTCTATATACTCTGTAACTAAATGTTGTTCAAATCTTTTGTCCACTTTCCCCCCACACTTATCTTTAATATTTTTCTCTATCTACCTAAATACATTGAAAATTGAGTTCATACAAATATATCCAATTACAATCCAATAGCTACAGGGTTCATTCTAGATTTCTTCCTTTCACGATTGCCTTCTCCAAAAGTGAGAAACCAATTTTTATTATCCTTAATATATTTTAATTATCCTTAACATAGTTCATTATCTTTATTATAACATCCTTAATATATTTATTTTCTTCTTCAAGTCCATTATAAGTGACCCATCTCTACCACTAACCTTACCCTATGGACAGAGCCCTGCTCTCTTTGCTTCATCCCCAAAGCCCACACTGGGCTAGACTCATGCATGGGCACTTTCCTCATCTTACTTGGGATCCAATTTTTCATACCAAGCTGCCCCTTTATAAGCTCAGATTTGATGCCCATCACCAGTAGTTACCCCTTCCCTGCCATGAATGCCCTTCTTACCCCACTTAGGCTCTGACCTTAATTTAACAAGGTACTAGGAATTGAATTTGGGGGCTCTTTACCAATGAGATACACCCCTAGCACTTTCTATATTTTATTTTTAGTTCACTGTTTGCCCATCTTAAAAATTGGGGTTTTTTCTCACTTTTGAGCTTTAAGAATCTTATAGATCCTAGGTATAAGTCCTTTGTTAGAAATGTAGTTTCCTAGCCTGTAGATTATCTTTTTATTATCTTAACAGTGTTAAAGATCTTAATTATCTTAACACTATTGAAGATGATATTTGCTATAGGTTTATATAACTATTTGGGATTAGGTTAAGAGAATTATATAAATTTGTAATAATCTGTTGCCTCTGATAGTTTTATTAAGAAATAGTAAGGGGTGTCACACTCCTTTGTTGATAGTTTTATGAAGAATCTAAAGAAATTCACATAAAAGCAGAAAGGCAGTATGGTATAAAAGAAAGTATATGGGTTAGCTGTATGTAGTGATGCATACCTATAATCCCAATGACTCAGGAGGCTGAGACAGGAGGATCAGCCTCAGAAACTTAGGTCCTTAGCAAATGAGACTCTGTCTCAAAATAAAAAATAAAAAGGACTAGAGCTGTAGCTCAGTGGTAAAGGCCTCTGGGTTAAATCCCTAGTTACCCCCCCCCCCAAAAAAAAAAGTTTTAAAAGAAAGGGTATGAGTTAAGGGTTTAGTCATACTTGAGATCAAATCTTAGAGCTCTTAGTTGTAAGCCTTGTGACCTGGGGGAATAGAACCTCTCTGTTTCTGTTTCGGTATCCACAAAACTGTAGAATTGTTATTTTTTTTTAAAAAAAACTATTATGCCATGCCTCATGGTGTATGCTGTAATCCCAGCTACTAAGGAGGCTGAGGCAGAGGATTGCAATAAGTTTGGGGCCAGCCTGGGCAGCTAGTGAGACCCTGTCTCAAAATAAAATATAAAAAGTACTAGGGGTATAGCTCAGTGGTAAAGTGCCCCCAAGTTCAATCTCTAGTACTAAAAAAAAAAAAAAAAAAGTTAACTATTATATATGAAAAGGCTTAGAACCATACAGTGCCTTACTACTACAGATGGGCCCAAGGAAAATATGACTGTTACCATAAAAGTCTGAAAGGCTGCCTAGTTAACTTTTTCATTAACAAATTATTCACTGGTGGTGTGTTTCATACTAAATATCAAGGATATAGCTTTTATTTTAACAAGGTTACTCTTACAGGGTAAAAGACTTCTATAGGGTTAATAGTTTATTTTACTCAGTTTTTATTTTCTAACCTTTTATGGTGATATTATATTTCTATACTAATTTCATTAATCAAAAAACAGTGATAAGATCAATTTGTTTTAAATAGTTCCACCTTCACAAAAAATTCAAGTATTTTTTTTTCTACTCATAGCATATTAAACACACCTCTTTTATTTGATCAGGCTGCTGTAGGCACTGTTTTTCAACAATATATTTCATTTTGAGTTAGATAACATAATAGCAAATGCTTTTTACTTGATAATTAGGAAGGCATACGGCAAGTCCTAAGCCACGTATTATCCATTGGGTTTTATATTTCAAATGTCTTATATCCTCAAGTACTCACAATTTATTAATCACATTAAAATTTAGAGGCATGTGAGATTGGTGTATTACTAAGTACAGCTAATACTTTCATCTTTAAAAGATTATATTGTCTGATCTAAAAGCTACAAAGGAAATTATTAAAATTAAATGTTTACTCAAAACCATGGAGTTACATCTAAGGTTAGTATACAGAAACTTGTACTAAAATAACCTTTATATTTCATTTCCCCACATTTTCACTAGGGGAAGATGGTGCCCAGTTTCACCTGAACTCAGTTACAAATAGCCTTTCTTTTAGCAATAAAGATAGATAACAGCATAAAGTCGCATCTAGGAGAAAAATAAATTAAGACCATTACCCATTACATTATTAGCAGGCTTCTGCAGAGATACGATAAATCAGAATAAAACTCAATGAGAAGTAAACATGAGTTAAAAAATTTAATCTATAGTAATGATACCCAAATTTAACCTGAAAAAATTCTAGAAGGCATACTTTATTAGTCTCAAATTGTTCCTCCTGGCAGAGTCCATGAACACACATTAAGATGACATGATTAAAAAAATCATCTTCAATAGGTTAAATGTTAAATGTGTCATATGAACTCCTACATATGAAGATACTTGTTTCTTACTAAACTAGATCATTGTATTACAATTTGATTGGTATACAGTAAAGCATATTTTTTACTGATTTCAAATGCAAACTTGATTTAAAATGTTTACCAGCTATTACATTTTAATTGTCTCTTAAATAGGCTTACAGATTTTACATCAAATGTGGAGAAATAAGTACACAATAATGTAAAACATTGGTGCTCACCATGAGATCTGGGAAGCCAACCACTATGGCAGCATAATTGTTCTCATCTGAGAAAATTCGGTTGGGAGAGGCGATCTTTTGTCCTACAGCTGAACTCAGATTTTCAGATGATAGTTGATCACTTGAAATTTTATGAGGTATGCTGACCTCCATTTCTGAAAATGTCAGACACACATTAGGCACTATTTACCCCTAAAATGCTCTAGGAATTAAATTTTTGCAAGATTTATTCTCAACAACTCAAACAGAAAAACACAGTAAAAAATAGAAAACATTCTAAATTGCATTCATGAGCTTTGGCTGAGAAAATTGTTTTTATAATCAAAGCTTCTTTCCAAAGTGATTTCAAGTATTTATGGAATTCAGAATTTTATTAGTAATAAATATCATCATTAATAACTCCCCACAGAAAAGATGCAAAACTGACCCAACCCAGTATTGGCAATAGTAAAGTTTTAGATTTTTTTCATAAGTACTGTTCACTTCCCCAAACTTGGCCAATGGATGTAGTCATAAGGGAAGGGGACTTGAAATTTACTGTGCATTCTTTATAAACCAAGTGCCATACACTGCCATACACTGTGATGAATTAAGTAGAAATTCTGATGGCCTGTGGAAAACAGAAAAGATGTTATCCTAAATTAGACTTGGAACCTAAATGTAAGTGAAAATTCTTATTTGACAGTTTAAAATTTTCAAGGACAAGACTTAAAAGAGTGGGCTTCCTTATAATACTTTGAAGGCAGATTATTCCTTTTTCCAGGGTAGTAATTACTTTTTCTTTCTTTTGGTGTAAATATCACATAATCTTGATTTTATTGTTCTTCAATGAATCTAGAGAATAATTTGTGAATAAGCATGCACCCACACAGCCATAAACACAGACAACATAGTATTTACCTTGTGTAATTCCAAACCCTGTGCTAGGCAGCTCCTCTTTCAACATATACAACTGGCAAACCCCACTGTTCTCAGATTCAATGTGTGCAGGTTTAGTTAAAAGATATTTTCTGTAAACAAACAAGACATTCAACTTAAGTGTAAAGCTTCTTTTTTGAGAAATCATTAGGGCAAACCAAGAAAAATTAGTTGTTTGCTCCAAAAGCCTTTTAAAAAATAGTTGAGTATAATTTACTGTTTCAACATTTCATCATGAATTTAAAAAATAAATTCTCAAAACTATTAACACCATTATAAAGGGTAGTACCCAATGACAATGCAGTGATGAAGGCAAATCAAACATTCAAGGCTTCCTATAAGAGAAAGGGCTATTAAAGCAAAGCAATGCTAACAGGGCACACCCTTATAATCTTGGAGCCCTCTCTTAATATGTCTGTCTGGTCAGGCAGAAAGTGAGAGCATGAACTCTGACTTTGTGACCAGCTAAGGGTCAGAAGTCCTCACCATTATAATCTTCTTGACGGATTTATTTTTAAGCTGTCTAAAATGTGGATGCATGAATAGCTAAAAACTGTTTGTAGTGAGCCACTTTTGCTTGTCATCAGAAGGACAGAACTCTTCACTTAGCCAATGGATGTAGTCATAAGGGAAGGGGACTTGAAATTTATTGTGTATTCTTTATAAACCAAGTGCCATACACTGCCTTTGATCAAAAAATATACAGTCCCAATGGGGGAAGGCAACACAAACAAACAACCATAACCAAATAAGACGACGAAAGATGAAAAGAAGAAACTTCTAAGGTATGAATTCTGTGAAGTTACAAAAAGGCAATAGCTCTAGGATAGAGTCTAGGGCTCTTAGAAGGGAGAATAAACTGAAAATCTACTTTGAAATACCTACTGCTTGGTAGAACACTGTGAATTCTCAATGTGCAAATAAAAAAAATTTCAAATCAATATGGATCATATGTAAAAGTTATTATTTTTGCTGTTAATTTCAGTGTCATACTCTGAGAAGTGATATTTATTTTAATTTTCTCCTCTCTCTTCTTATAACTTTTCACCAATAGAGATGGTGCCAAATACAGAAGTTGTTAAAAGAGATAAAAGGAAGATGGAGTAAGGGTTTTGGATAATTGATAAATAAGGTTAAGCTATGGCATATTGCACAAGATGGTACGCAGTACAGATTCACCCACTGATTTGTTTCACTTTCCACCAGAAGCCATTTGTCCTCTGCTACAAGGAAAACTCTCTCGAGGTTGATGGGAAGTGAGATGGTATGAGCTCGCCCTTCCAAAACATCCAGTACAGTCAATCTGCTCCTAAAAAAGGAAAAGAAAACCATGTCTAAAAGGAATGATAAGGATAAGTTGAGTGGCATAATCCTTTCATGATATATTATGCACTAAGTAATAACATAGAAAATGTTAATTGAGAAAACACATAAACAAATTCTAAACTGTCAGGATGTGAAGGAGAAAAAATAAAGGAAAGTGACAGCTGCCATATTAGTAGTGTTGCATTATGAAATTTTTAGTGCTCTTTTTTTCTATCTTTCTCAGTGTTCTACAACGTGGGCATAGTTACTTTCACACTAAAACATTTATAATTTGATTATATTAGTTTTGTACTAAACAAGTATAATTAAAACAGGAAACAGGATTAATAAAATAAGTAACCCAGTTTGTCTTATTCAATAAAGAGCTTACCCTTTTTCTTTGTAGAATACTAGCCAGTTTTTGTGTGAAAATTCTTTACACATTTTATAATTTTCCTAAAGACAAAACAAAATATTAAATGTTTCAGATGTAGTCACATTTCTTTAGCTGCTTCCCCTTAAATAAATTTCTTCATTGTGTAGAAAGAATACATAACTCTTGGAGAAGATATATAATCACTTCAAGACTTTTACAATAACATGGATTAAACTATACTTCAAAATTTATTGTGGACTATGTACTAAAACCTCCATAGAATATTTTTTTTAAAATAGGGTCAAGTACTATTTGAAATAAACACGCTATTTGGTGATTAACTGTGGAATTTAAATTATAACATAAACACGTCAGAAATACTTAGTAGCATTTTTTTAAAAATCTCTTTTTTCTCATGGTCTATTAAGACCTAAGTATGCTGTCTTATACAGTACTGGATAAACCCTATTTTATATCAGAATCAATTCTCTTGGGTTGGCCTTCAGTGTTCATTTATTCAATTTGGTTAATAAACTGAGACATTTATTTATCTGGTGAGACAATTAGGTATTCTACTCATGGTTTTATCATATAAACCTAAAAAAGAACTACATAACTGAAAAATAGGTTAAATGATGAAGAATTTGTTATTAATATCATAATCAAACAGTTCATAATGTTCTTTTATTATTCTTAGTTAGTCCTGGCAATCTTCAACTCAGTATAACGTATACCAAAAGAAGCTACTGATATTTATTTATAGGTTTATCTTTATATATTGTATCATATCTCTATATATTAGATGTTAAAATCCACAGATGTAACAAGAGGTCTCTCTTGTGCATTATAGTTTGTTTTTTCTTTAAGCACCAAAAGGAATGCGCAAGCTTGCATTTTCATGGTGAGAAAGCTACAGAAAATTGTTGGCAATCTGCCCAACAGAGATCTGACATTCCTTACTTTTTCCTCCTTGCTCCACCAGGAAGATTTCTTAGATGCTACCTCTTCTAAAGGAAGGATGAGACGACGAAGGACCTGGCCAGTGGTATCTAATAAGAGGATGACATTACTCTGGAAATAAAGAAAACAGTATTAAGTTCAAAATTATTTTTAAAGAGCAGTAAAGGTTAAAGAGAGTAAAGGTTAAATAAAGAAGAACCCAAAAGGAAGACAAAAATATTGAAATAATTATAAGATATCATGAAGACATTCAGTGATTTTCCTTACTATAGAATTTAAAGTTTTGAGTGATTTTATCAGGATATGTCTAATTGTGTAACCTTCTCCTAAAAGATTTTATCTTAAAATCATTCCCTTTTAAGTATAAGGCAGCTGAACTATGTTTTATTATATAATAACAAGGAAATTAAGAGGATTGATAGTTTTTAAAAGTTCATTTACTTTTATCAAAATTACACTTAGAAAATGTCCTGTTGAAAGCTCTTTTACACTCTGCATTCTTAAATCTCATTTATCCTTTTCAGAAACAAAAGTTCAACTTAGAAAATAGGTACTAGATACAAAGATGGGTTAGCAAAAATATAAAGGACCAAGAGCCCAGTTAGTAATGAGTGTCATCTTGAAATTCACTGAGCTTGAAGGACTTTCATTACTGGTGCTGTATTATGAAGAAAATGTAGTGCTAAGAGGTTTTAGCAAGGTGAGAAAATGGATTTGGATGAAGGAGACATTTTCTCATTTAATTTTGTAAAGGGTATCAAAGAAATTCAAGTTTTAAGAAAGGAGCTATCACTTTACACCTACAAGACTAAACAACATTATAAAGCTGGACAATGCTGAGTGTGGGCAGTGACACAGGGACTTGTGACCCTTTTGTACTATTAGTAAGCATGTACAGCCATTTGGGAGAACAGCTGACACCACCTGGGAAAATTAAGTTTATGTGCTGATGATGATCTAACATTTCTATCTGGGTTTTTATTGCAAATAAATTCTTATACTAATCCATAAAAAAACTTGTACAAGGGAAAAATTATATACAAATGAAGCATTATTAATCACAGCTATGCAGTGAGGTAATAATCTCTCAGTAAATAGGATTCTTTTTCAAGAAAAGAAAGAAACTTTAAGCATTATAATACATGAACAGAAACAAAAACATAAAATTGAGAAAGTCAGAAAAGATTAGATATTTTAAAGAGATGTAAAGAAGTTGGCTTTCCTGGTTGAAACATTAAAATGTTTTAAGATTAAACTAACAAGTTTGCAAAACAGACACCTGCAAGTTGTTTGTCAGGCCTCATTATTATGCAATTCTCCTTTCTTGGTTTTTTTTGTTTTGTTTTGTTTTAATTTGGGCTTCTCCAGTTATCCTAACCCTTATAATATTTCATCTTAAGAACTTTATTTGGGGAAAATAGAGTCACAAAGCATCCAAAGAATTAAAATATACTTAGGAACCTATAGAAAAACAATCAAATATGAAATATTTGCTCAATTATTCCATAATGTCAATGGGGCAGCTTAAATTTAAAGCACAAAGGAGAACATAACCATAAGTTAATCATGATCCTTGCATTCTATTATGTTATGTAGTTGGGGAAGTAAAAAGAAATATAAAAATATTAATGATTCAGCTGCAAATCTAGTAACTTATAGTGTGGTTTCATATTTATTTTACAAACTAACTTTACTGAAGTGCTCAAAATTAAATAGCATTTGTACCACACAGTTCATGTCAGACCATATATTGAAACATGATTGTATTACAAACTTTACTGAGAATGTTCATAAAACTTTAATTTTCCCACAAACATCACCCTTGAAATGTATCATTCCATATAATATGTAAGCCTCCACTAAGAAAGTATGTTAGAAATATAATTTTAAAAATTAACATCTAATCAAGAAGTATTGTTCGTTGGTATTCTAAAGTTTTAAAAACAGTAGTGATAAATTAGAATTTTTCTTAAGAAAACATACAAATAAGTAAAAAAATTATAAAGTCTCCATTTTAGTTCAACTATTTTTTGAGTATGTTTTAGTAAAGAAGTCTTTCTTGGATGATAACTATATATAACATTTACATAAATTCCTAGCACATAAGCAATTTGAGAGATATTAACTTTTTTTAAAAAAAAGAGAGAGAGAGAATTTTTTAATATTTATTTTTCAGTTTTCGGTGGACACAATGTCTTTATTTTATTTTTATGTGGTGCTGAGGATCGAACCCAGCGACGCGCACATGCCAGGTGAGTACGTTACCGCTTGAGCCACATCCCCAGCCCCAACATTAAATTTTAAAAGATGTCCTAATGTTTTGTCCCCTCAAAACAACTAAACCAACAAATAAGCAGATGACTAAAGATATGCTTAAGCAGAAAAATAAGTTAGTGAAGTTTCCCATTTATATTCTTTTTTAGAGTCTAAAACTTATATATTCATAACCTGGTATAAATGAACTGAAAAACTGTATCTTTCCAAGTGACAGAAAATGTAGAGGATCCAACATGGCGGCCGGCAAGGAAGCAGCACTTTCAGTATCTCCACATTAACCGGATCAGAAACACCCATTAAAACAGCTATATTCTACCTACTGAGGAACTTCTAGCAAAATTCCGCTGAAAGGAGACCTGCCAGGAAGTAGTAAGTTATATTAGAGGTGACAGTTGGCCCCAGACAAGTGAATCTTGGCCGGCCACGCGGGCGCAGAGGTCCAATCCCGCAGCCACCGCCCAACTGGCTCTGCAAGCGGCCCCCGGCGGCCCGGGGCAGCGAGAAGGGTCCC
>NW_025999932.1:44472714-44602519 GCF_001458135.2 Marmota marmota marmota | reverse complement strand
GGGGTAGAGAGGGAAGATGAGAGGGAAGGGGAGGGGGGATAGTAGGGGATAGGAAAGGTAGCAGAATACAACAGTCACTAATATGGTATTATGTAAAAATGTGGATGTGTAACCGATGTGATTCTGCAACTTGTATTTGGGGTAAAAAATGGGAGTTCATAACCCACTTGAATCAAATGTATGGAAGATGATATGTCATGAGCTGTGTAATGTTTTGAACAACCAATAAAAAAAAAAAAAGAAAATGTATATATTTCCATCTATGACTGTATTTAGAATTACTTTTATAAGTAATTGGCAACATGAAGGAGTTCTATGGCTCCATCTTTTAAGATGTTAATGGTTTCCTTCTGTAAATGACTAATGATATATTCTGTCTGAGTTTAAAAATAGAATTTCACATCACACATGAGTACAAGTTAACTGTGGCTTTGGCGCTCTTTTAAGCAGGGCAGGGAGGAGAAATAAGTGAGCAATTTTATTATGTTTGTATTTGACTGGGAGAAAAGTAACCTCTGGATGACCTCCATGTCCCCAAGTCTGAAATTCTAAACTCTGCGCAGATGTAATAAATAATTCCATGGGGGGTGACGGAAGGGGAGGGTCTTTATTTTTAGGCATAGCAAAGTTTTCCTTTTTCACTAAAGATTTTATTTTAGCAAGGAATTTTTGAACAATTTTTTAAACTAAAGGAAAGTGCATCTGAAGGCATAGCTTTATTTTAAGAAGACAAGGGATAGGTAAACTCATGGCAGTACAATATTTCAGCTTCATTTTCAGTGAGGACAGGTTGAGGAAGAAGAAACTGATGGCAGTCCACCCAGTTCCCATTCCACTAGAATTATCTACCAGTTGTTAAATTTCACAGCTGTGAGCTGTTCATATGGAATCAACAGGTCTGGCATCCCAATAGGCCCATCTTATAAAACAGACAGCCAACATATCCTCTCTGGGAAAGGATGAGGCAGTTTGGAGGACAGGATAGTGGAAGCATCCACATACTGCATGTCTGCTCAGGATGCTAAGCTCCTTTCTGAACAACTATTGACACTGTGGCCAAAGGGATAAGTAAGACAGTGTATAAGATGCCAGGAGACAAGATGCTGGCTGTGGATGCTGAACATAGCTTCACAATGAAAGTCATTGTAATCAAACAGAATATTAATCAACAACATTGTTAAATAACTGGATTTTTTGAGAAAATGAAACACATACTGAGAACATAAAAATCGGATAATGTTAGAGAATTTGTATGTATGTAAAACTGACAGAGAATTTGTCAGCTAAAAATTTGGCAGAACTGTTTGAATAAATATTACAAATTTCATTTCTTTTTAAAAAATATCATTTATTTATTTTTTAATTTTTAGGTGATGCTAAGGATCGAACCCAGGGCCTCACACATGCTAGGCAAGTGCTCTGCCACTGAGCTACAGCACCAGCCCCTACAAATTTCATTTCTCATACAAATTTGATTGACTTACTGAATGAAAAATCACAAACATATTATGTGCTTTTAATGATTCTTATAGGATTCAAAACAGACACTGATATTTTGTTGTTTACACTAAAATAAAACCCTTATTCCAATTTGCTGGACATGAACTTTTATAAGCAATATCTGGATATGGATGAACTCTGTTTCTATTAGAAAATGAAAATGGGAAAAACAAGCCCAAAACTGAACCCAGAAAAAAATCTTAACTCAGAATTTATGATAATTATTTAGGCAACAACTAAGTTAATTTATTTCCTCAAAAAGTTAGTGACATTTTATTTATCCAATATATTCCTCTTGAAATAAAATCTAAAAGTATTATTTCTTGGTAGTATTACTTACAGGTAACAATGCTGCATTTCTTTAATATTTTCTTATTATGAACTCTTTTCTTTATTAGTTCTAATTAGTCATACATGACAGTAGAATGTAATTTGATACATCATACATAATGAAATATAATTTCTCATTCTTCTAGTTGTACATGATATTGAATCACACTGGTCATATAGTTATATTATGTAAACAGGGTAAATAATGTTTGATTCATTCTACTATCCTTCCTAACTTCATACCCCTCCCCTCCTTTCACTCCCCTCAACCTAATCTAAAGAAACTCTATTCTTCCTTAGCCAAACCCCTCCCCTTATTGTAAATTAGCATCTGCATATCAGAGAAAACATTTGGCCATTGTTTTATTTTGGAATTGGCTTATTTCACATAGCATGATATTCTCCAGCTCCATCCATTTACTAGCAAATGCCATAATTTCATTCTTTTTTAAGAATGTCATATTTTCTTTATATATATTCATCTGTTGAAGGGCACCTAGGTTGGTTCCATAGTTTAACTATTGTGAGTAGAGCTGCTATAAACATTGATGTGCGTGCATCACTATAGTATGCAGTTTTTAAGTCCTTTGGGTATAAACTGAGGAGTGGGATAGCTGGATCAAATGATGGTTCCATTCCAAATTTTCTGAGGAATCTCCATACTGCTTTCCGTAATGGTTATACCAATTTACATTCCCACCAGCAATGTATGAGTGTACCTTCTACCCCACATCCTTGCCAACATTTAATGTTGCTTGTATTCTTGATAATTGCCACTTGGACTGGAGTGAGATGAAATCTTAGAGTAGTTTTGATTTGCATATCCTTAATTGCTAAAGATATTGATCATTTTTTCATATATTTGTTGATCACTTATATACGTAAAGAAAGAGCCTACAGAATGGGAGAAAATCTTTACCACATGGACCTCAGATATAGCACTATTCTCCAGAATATAAAAAATGAATAACCCAATCAATAAATGGGCTAAGGAACTGAACAGACACTTCACAGAAGAAGAAGTATAATCAATCAACAAATATATGAAGACTTTTAAATTTTTCACACTATAGTATTCTTCTTCCAAGTACCTGCAGTGAGTAAGAGAATGGGTATAGTTTAATTCTTGTGAGTCAATCCAATTTGATTTGAATCTCAATCCTGCTGTGTATCCACAGAAAAGGTTAAACTCTCTGAACTTAGTGTTCTCATATGTAAATATGCCTTACAGCTACCTCACTTGGCACTTAAAATAATAACATAAGATAATGTAGTAATTTCTTACTTGACACACCATCACTATTTAACAATCCATCTTTCTTCTTGAGACATCACTTGCCTTCTGGGATACGGCCCTCCCTGGTTTACCCATATTCATCACCAGCCACTCATTCTCAATCCCTGCTGTTGATTCCTTCTTCATGTCCTTGATTTCTTGACTTAGTGCTTAGACTTTTCCCACCTACATTTACTCCTTGGTGACCTTTTTCAGTCTCATGACTTATGTAACATTTATATACCAATGACTCCCCAATTTATATTTCTATTTCTGACCTCTCCATTGAACTCCAGTCTCATCATTTACTTGGCTGTTTAACAGTATCTCAAATTTAGTCAAATGTCATCTGAGTTTCCCTCGTAACTGATTCCTTCTCCATTTCAATTAATGACAACTTCTTCCAAGTTGTTCAGGCCCTAAATCTTGAAGTTGCTCTTGAGTTCACACTCTTTCACCCCATATATTTGCTCTGTTAAAAAATCCTGTTAACTCTACCTAGAGAATATATCCAAGATCTACCATTACTTAAGACCTTCAACCTTTTCTAAACCACCATTATCTCTTGCCTGGATCACTGCAAGAAATCTCTGAACTAATTCCTCTCATTCTTCCTTAGCACCTATAGATTATTTATCACTGAACAAACATAGACATTCTTTTAAAATATAAGTCAGATCATGCTCTCCTCTGCCAAAAGAACTTCTAATACCTCCTCCTTTTACTCATAGTCAGAGATCAGAACCTTCCATGGCCTATAAGGTTTTACACAATCTACTTCCCACTGCTCTCTCTTCCTCATCTCTGAATAACCTCCTTACCTCACTTCTTACTTTTCCCGTCATTCAATCTTCCATGTACACTTCTCTATGTCATTTTTTTTTTTTTTTGCAGCGATACATGCTAGGCAAGCCCCCTTACCAACTGAGCTACTCCTAGGCTCCCACCTGACTTCTTTAAACATAAATAGGCATGATCCAGTCTCTGGGACTTTGAATCTATGATTCCCATAGAACTCTCTTCCTCCAGATATCTGTTCTCCCTTTTACCTCCATCAGATCTTTGTTGCCAACCCTTCAGTTAGGTAAGCTCTGAGGACCTTATTTTAAATGGAAATCTTCTGTCTCTTGCATCTCAACCTCTAGCTAAAGATATAGTTTAAGTTGTTGTTGTTGTTGCTATTATTATTATTATTATTATTATTATTATTATTTTGCTTATTGTCTATCTTCTTGAACTATAATATAAGCTTTTTAGGACAGGAATTTTTGTGGTCTTGTTCATTGACCTATAGCATCTGTCTTTTGAGCTGTAGCATCTGTTTAGAATTAGGTTTAGCATGAATCTGGGTATCTGTACTTCTTATCAGTGCTGTCTTAGTGCACTAATCTCTAGAAGTGATGGATAGAACTTGAGCACTATAGATACTAAGGGATTCCAGTGTATTCCATGCAATATATTTACATTGCTACTTCTATATAAAGAATGTCATTTAAGTCTCAGATAAAATGACATCTTCTCAGAGAAGATATCTCAGCACTCTTTTTAGCACTGTTCACCCTCCCAACTCTTCCTCCTTCTTCTCCATCACTTCCCCAGATGTCACTGCTTTTATATAGCACTTTTCACTACCTGAAATTGACATGTTTATTTGTTGGTTTGGTTGTTTGTTGGCTCTCTCTCCTAAGAGAGTAAGTTTCATAACAAAGAATTATCTAGCTCCAAATATCAAAAAGTGGCAAGGCTGAAAAACCCTGATTGGGCAGTTTCCAGACTTAAAAATTCTGTTGAAGTTGGTACAGAGAGCAAGATAGTAGCCTACCTTTGTGGAACTGATAAAATATAACTCCTGATATGTCCCCCAATATAAATGAATTTTTCATGATTCTCTTCAATCATGAAAAACACACATTTCAGTTTTAGGTTGAAAATTACTCTTGCCTTTTTCTTCACATCAGTTACTTTTCCCATAATTATAGAATGTGAGTAGCCTGGTATACCTGTTCTTCGTGGAGAATAACTTGACCCTGGAGAGGACTTCCCAGTGTTGCCACTGTCACAAATGGGTGCCAAAGTCCACTGGCAGTTCTTGGGAAGATGTCATATAAGTCCACAAAGAAGCCACTTTCCCCAGTCATATTCATAAAGTATAAGGAAACAGGATTGCATGTAGTTATATACAGAGTATTTTCCTCATTTTCTGAAATGGAAAAAAGGTGTTAATTTAGTGGTTTGAAAATGACTTACCAACTGATCAAGAGGCCTAGGAAAAATTAAATTATGAAGTTTGAACATACAGTTGAAACCCAGCAGATGATTTGTAGATGCACTGATTAGACTAAAAAGACCATGAAAAGCACCTTAGTTCCTTCCCTAAATGTAGAGTTACACCTACCTATTCCAGGAGGTATCTATTTGTTCCCAAGAAAAGGCCACAATATCTCCTGATAACATCATTAATTAGTTAACAATTTTTAATGTCAGGAAATTCTCCCTTGTGTTCCAATGAAAGTCTGTTTTCTCTTTTCCATTGTTGTTTCAGAATAACAACAGTTCAATATTTTCTAACTGCTGATCTTTCATTTTCTAGATAGTTACTAGATATTTAGGATCTAATTAATTCCACTTTTAAAAATCTTAGCCTTACAGATCTTCAGTTTCAAACTTTTGTTCATATTTCGGTATTCCTTATTATAAAATTTCTAACATCTTAAACGGGGTGCTTTCTTAAGTCCATTTTCTGAATTTTATACCGGTGCTTCTTCCAGTTTAAATGACTATGAGTCACCTGGGGAACTAATTAAATTGCAAGTTCTGATTCAGTAAGTCTGTGGTGGGAATACAGATTCTGTCCTTTCAATCAGCTCCCAGGTTGCTTGTTTGAGCTCCTTCCTTTGAGTAACCAGGCTCTGGATCAAACTTCTGATAATGTCTTATGTGAGTGCCTTGAGGCAAGGAATTAAGCTGCTTTGTCTCATAAATGCTATCTGCATCACCCAGTACCCAGATATCTATTTATAAATAGCTGTATTTTTGAACCTAAAATTCAGACACACAGTATGACAATGATATATATTTAAATTTGGAACTATCCTAGAAAATCTGGACTACATGTATGAATGCCATATCTACAATGTTAATATGTAATAATTATATTACATATAGATATATTACAAATACTAAGTTTAAAACAATAAGTTAACCTCAGTAAAAAAATAGCCATCAGTGCTGTGGAAAATACAGTAAGAATGTTTACATAAATTTAGTTAATAAATTTATTAATTGTTCTCTTTTACTTCAGGTATTAAGTATCATCTGGCCTTTGGCTCAGACTCATAGATATAAAATTAACTCCAACTCTAACTCTTTTCTATCTGAAGTGCAGAATAGGTAAAACACACATATACACAAAACACCAAGAAATAAAAATAACAAAAAGTCTAGTTTGCAAATGTGGCAAATACTGAAATAAGAGGGTTAAATTCTATCAGGGACAGCAAATGAGTCACATTTATCAGAGTCGCCTCTGACTGACAGGAAGGGGCTGCCTGAATGCTATTGAGAAATAAGAGCCTGTGACCAGGTTTAATGGGAAGAGTGTACAACTGATTTACCACCTGCCATAGGCCTGGGCAGAGGATCATAACACACTTACCTATGATTCCTGAATATGAGACAAGGGTCAGAGTTCAAATTTTTTTAAATAAAATCTCAGACTTTCACTTTACAAACAAATATGAAATAATCTTAGGAGCATAAATCTTTACCCAAAACAAACAAATAACAACAATAAAAAATCTGTAAATATTTTAAAGCATACTTTTATTCAAAATAGCTGACTTGGGGTATAAACTATATCCATAAAACTTACAGGAATAAACACAAGATACTCAACATTGCCTCAACAATTCCATCTTAAGTGATGCTGGAGATACTCTCCCATCCCCCAGCTACCTCTTCTGTTTATATTGCCTTAGTAACTGACATCAGTTGAAGAACTATTGCCAAAAAGTACTCAGGGCCTCCTGCGTCAATCAGTAAGTAATGGCAACAGTCCAGAAATGTAGATGCCAACAGTTCCCATTCTTTATTTGCCATTCTTTACAATGAAAAGTTTAGCAACTGCAAATCACTCTGGCCCTGATTTTGTGGTTTATGCAATCACCAAACTGGAATCCCAGCCAAAAAATCCAATGTTTCTCCTTTTTCTTTTTTCCTTCTATTTTTAGCACACGCCTGGGTGTGTTTAACTTCGTGCTACAATTATAATGAGAAACAGACATATGCATACAAACTCAGCAGTGCTTATGTGGATTCCACAATGGCATTTTGTTAGGTTGTTAGAGGAAATTAGTTCTAAATTATATATAATTTCTATCCAATCCAAGAATGACAGTCACCGAGTTTATCATAGACTCCTTGATAACTAGAGAGTGTTTTAATCCCTTTTAAAAAATCAATACAGGAATAAAAGATTAAAAAATAAACTTAACATACCACATGATGTAGCAATGTCACAAATTAAATTAATTTCATCCAGTGGTAATCTCCAGGAGACACATTCTTCAGTAAAGTTTAGGGATCTCTTTTCATGTCTTTCTATTGGATACTTCTGTATGTTCATAAACACTGGACCCTATAATAAAGTAGTTGTTTGAATTAAGAAATTTGGTAGTCACAAAAACATAGAAAAGCTAGAGTTCTTCCAAAATATAGAATGTATATTTTGAGTATTTAATGTGGATCTACTCCACATTTTATTTTCTGACATAGTACTTATAACAATAATATTCCCATACTTGTATTTATAAATGCTTTCTATACGTGCTATCTTGGTTAATGATTTCTTGTTTTCTTTTGTTTTTAATCACAAAATATACCAGATGTAAAATCCCACAAGATTTCTCACTACTTTATTCCTTGCCAAACCAAGAGCCCACTTCAAACTCCATATATCAGGAACTAGAGTGGTCCAAACCAGAATGACTTATAAATTAATGAGCCATGTTCTAATATGTTTCCTTTATAAAGAATGATTTTTTTATATCATAACAAAGAAACGTAAGGGTTGAGTATGAGTCTTTTAAATGAAATGTGAAAAAATATGACATTTGAAATTAATTTTTTTAAAACCATACTTACTGACATTCATTAATGTTACTTATGAAAGAGTATTTCACACATGGTGATAATTATTCAATAATAAACATAGGCAGAGAAACTAAATTAATGATATTATGAATATTAGTACTGGGTACTTGGAGTTCCTGGAAGAACTCCATGGATGTAACTAATATTTCAATGATTTGCATGATTATCTTTAGTCTTTAGTCAAAAATATTTGAGCTAGATATTGGCATCCACATCCCATCTCATTTGATCTAGTCCATGCATCAGGGACGAGAAGACGACTAACAAATGCATTTGTCACACTCCCTTGAGAAAGATTTTGGAAGTGATTTTGGTTCTGCCAATTAAATACACTTGCATGAGATCTGTAAGACAGAACAAAGGGAGTGGGCATCTTCCTGCAGCCATAGCAAACAAGGAAAATCTAAAAATATAAGCAGAGATTCTGTCCTTTATTGCAAGTTTGATACGTGAGGGCCTGCAGGGGAAGTCTGACCCATTACTTGTTTTTTTAAATACAATTTTAGCAGAACACAACCACATTCATTTGTTTACATATTGCCATGACTGCTTTTGCGTTATGGTGGCAGAGTTGAGTAGTTGCAACAGAATCTGTGCAACCACAAAGCCTACAATATTTACTTTTTGGCCATTTACAGAAAAAGTTTGCTGACTCTGCCTTCCTGTGCAACTCCCAGCTACAGGATGACAGCACTTGCAGAATCACTGACCCTGAAACTGACTAGCCTCTGGCTGCAAGTCTTCCTGTCCTTCTAATGATTTTACAAGCACCTTTTCTCCCATGATAAAACCCTTCCTGCTTGAAATACCTAGAGTGATTTTAATTGCAACTAATGACTAATCCTTTTTTTCCTTTACCTTTTCACATGAAGACATTATGTGTCAACAATATATGGCTAAAAAGAGGCAGGCAATTCATAAAAGCACAAAATTTTAACTCTGTAAGCAAACCAAAGTAAAGGCAAATATAACAGAGCAACAGTCCTAGGAAAAAGTCCTAGGAAAACATACCTTACTATCATAAAACATACATTAGTTCTCAGAAATTTTATCTGTACATTAGGAATTGTCTACATGGAGTTCCTTGTAGACCAAAAAGATTTGAAAGAATAGAAGCAAAAAAAAAAAAAAAGTCAGAACAAGTCATTTCTGCAAGATCTATTGTATGGATTTTCTTCAGGAAAGACATGGAAAAATTTCTAAGAGTCAATATTTTAAGAGAAAATAATAAAGATATCAACCTTTATGTCTATCTGATGAGTTTCTGCTGGACACAGGAGTTTTTGCATTCCATTTCTTGCCTGACCAATCGTCCAGTAACCCATGAATGTCTGCTCTGGTAGAGGCAACCTGTTAAGGATGATTGGAAAAATGAGCATTCTTGTTTCCAAATCATAGAATAACATAATGAGCCCTCTATTATCAACCACACAAATAAATCTAAAGAATGCTTTGTTTAGGAGAAAATTATGCTTCATTTTATTAAAAAAAGATGATGATTAGAATACACATTAAGATGAAAAAGATTCCACATTTCAGAAATACAGAAGGTGGGGTCCTATCCCATATTTACCTCAAAGACAAACATAATTAAGATTCACACATTTTTTCCTTGAATTTGTAAAATGTTCAATAATAACTATTAATTTCTAATATAGCAAATAGAGCACAGATAGTCATTTTTAAAAACTGGAGCAATCTATCAAAATTTTCAATTTATTCTTTTAAAGTTTGAACCAAGTAATAATAATTAGTGTGCAGTATTATTGGGCCCATGTTTGTCAGTTATACAGGGCAAGTTTCATAGACTTTCTTTTGGCATTTTAACTTCTTTCAGTTTGCTTGATACATAATATACATACAGAAATGCCTATATAAGCCTGTTACTCATGTAAGTGTAACATTAAACACATCTGAACCAAAGAAGTAGCACATCAGAAACCCTCTTGGGACCACATTTTATAGCTATTCCCACCAAGAAAGCTAGGATCCTAACTTCTAAAGGAATAATGCTATGTTTAATTTATTTTAAAGTTTTTAAAAAAGCAAATATGACAAAGCTAAAGTATAAAATTGTAGACAAATTTGAGAATCAAGGCTTTGCTTCCAAATTATACTAATTTGACTTTGAACTTTTTAAAAAAAGGAATCATTGATTTGTCATTTAACCCATTAGAAATTTCTTATTCCATGACAAACTGAATTCCAAAAAATAATAACTTATACTTTCAAGTTTTCTAAAAATAATAGGCTCATGGCTACAACTTAAAGGTGCTTGCAGTCAATCTAATGGACATTAAAGAGAGTACAGATTTACATTTAGAAATAATTTTATTTTCAGTAAAGAAATAGTCTGACAAAAATTTCTTTATGTTTAGTAAGACCATATTAGGCTTTGATTTTTTTTTTTTTTGCTTAATATAAAAATCTAAACATTCAGGCAGAATATGCTTGTTGTCCCTTTGAAATGCTAATGTTTGACATAAGAGGAAAGAAAAAGAAATTCCCACTGAAATTCTTCTAAGACAGGTCTCTCCAAAAGGCACATGTGCTTTCATATCTATTATCCAAAATACATTTTAAGTACCTGAACAATTATACTGACTTATGACCCATGTACTTCCATCTTTTCACTGGCAAAAAGTGTGGAGTGTGCTGGGGGCAGAGGGAGGCCAGTGATGAGTTAGGGGATTGACTATAATTGTATTCTCTTTTGAATATTATGAAAATGCATTTTTGTGTCAACAGGGCAGATCTTTAAAATATATCCAAGGCTCAGGGTCTCTCTTTGCTAGTTTAGGGAATGAACTATATTCTTCATTTGCTTTCATAAAGGAAAATAAAGTCTCAAATATATAAGGAGAAAAATAAAGGAAATAAATACATTAATTACTCTTTACCAGAGAAGACACAGAATAAAACAATGCAAAGAGAGCTGGTTTTTAGTTTTGGTTCTTGTATTAACCAGCTATGCAAATTTGGGAAGGGGAATATCAGTTAATGTTTCAGTATTTTTTTTTTCTGGTACTGGGGATTGAACCCAGGGGCACTCAACCACTGAGACATATCCCCAGCCCTATTTTGTATTTTATTTAGAGACAGGGTCTCACTGAGTTGCTGAGTGTGGCTTTGAATTCATGATCCTCCTGCTTTAGCCTCCCAAGCTGCTGGGATTACAGGCGTGAGCCACCATGCCCAGTTTAACTTCTTCATTTGTAATTTTCAAAATTCCTTATGGTTTAGAAAATCTGAAGCAAGAAGAAGGAAATGTCAGTGATAGTTTAAAAGGCCAGCATTAACTTGTTGCTCTGCTTGAAAATATGTATACCTCCCAATAGAATAGGTGTCCTGATAGATAGGTACGCTTTATTAAAGCATATACTAAGAAGCTCTAAATACACCTAAATTGGTTCTTTGAAAACAAGAGAACCATTTCACATCTTAAAATCTAATTACAGGTGAAGAATTGTGTAATAAAAATGATTCTGGTTGACAACTAGCCTGAAACATGGACCTAGGATTAGGAATGTCATTCACTAGTAGAACACTGGCTAACAATATGCAAGGTCCTGAGTATGATCTCCAGCATATGCATGTGCACATGCAACACACACACACACACACACACACACACACACACACTCTCTTAATGTATCCATTGATAATATTACAGAAATAACATTCAAATACTGAAAAGGGTGGGGGACACCCCTTCATCCATTTGAGAAAAAGTAACTGCTCAACTTCCAGTTCCTACTGACAATGCCAGGGATGTGCATAAAGTCTGCTTTAAACTTGCCAACTCACTCTAAATAACAGTCATGGAAATTACAGGCTGCCTGGCTCTATATAAAAATAGCACTGGCTGTTTGGTTGGCAGAGTATGGGAAGGACCTTCAGGTACCCCATATAGAATCTATTCCGAAACCACATAACAGGATGCTACTGGCAATGACAACTATAACTGAAAGACACACAAGCAGGGTGTCCTGGAGTTGCACAACCAAACTGACTCCATCCTGTTCCTTGGTCATATGAAATACTTTCTCTAGACTCTTAATATGGACTTTAGGCTGTCCAACATAGGTAAACCATAGCCCCTTGTTTATTTTTCTCTCACTAAGCCCTCCCAAAGAACTGTGGAAAAAATTGACCATTCCTAACTTTCTCCCCTTCAGTATGTTAGTGGGCAGGGGAAAGGAGAAGCATTATACTTGGATGCATGAGTAAGCTTTGGAATTTGAAACACACTCAACGTTAATTCAGGGGTACTTCTAAATTAATAACCAGTTAGCAAAAGGCCTTATATTCTATAACTGAAATCTGTCATCCAAGTCTACCAGAGTTCAGTTTTTATATCTGTCTTGATTGAAACAATAATGGTATTTTTCCATGGTTTTAAGATCCCATCGCTTGCATTGCTTAACTTTGTTAAAGTCTTAGCTAGAATGATATCTGGATTTGATTTTAAGCGGGGAGGAGAATGAACTTAGGCCTATAAATAGCATTGCTTTTTATCTTCAGTATCATTCATGAATTTATGCTTGTTGAAACAATGATGTATTTTAATTTATATGTTGTGATATTTTTTAATCCCTTGTGGAAGTAATAAGAAAGATCTGGAAGTAAAAATTTCAACTAAAAAAGGTGAATATCAAAATTATGACTCAGATCAAATTATAATACTTGAGTAAGTTGCAGAAAGAAACAAATTCATAGCCTGATGCATATAGACAGCAAAGTCAAGTCCCATCATCTGAATGACATATAAGAGATTTGTCTTAGACCGTTTCCATAAAGAGGTGAGCCAGGGTTTTAAAGAGCATGTTCTGGCAAATTTCTGACTTCTCTGAACCTTTGCCAAAACTATTTCTGGAGTACGAAGGAAAACACATGAAAAAGATTTGGATCTTTTTAGGGGCATTATGCAATTGGAAGTTGTTGACATACCTATTATCAACAATTCCTAAAACATTTCCGTACCACAAGAATTACTAATTTTCACAGGAATAATGAAACCCTTCAGGGTAGTTCCATCAACTCAAAAACTTGACAATCACTACCATCTTTGAGAAGAAACAGAACTATTTCAATTTTAGTAGGCCTCACTTGTTTCTAATATTTTACGTCTAACACCTGGTAAAAATTTTCAGGTTGTCCAACTGAGTTCACTGAAGATTTTCATAGAATATTTCTCACAAATACTTACAGTTTTGGTTCTTACACCATCCTCTTATTCTCCAGCCAATCTATGCCTTAGTCCTACTTGAACTGCTTATTGCTTTTCTTTAGCATGCCATGCATTTTCATGCATCCCTGAAGTCATTCCTTCTGCACAGAATTCCTGCTATGGTCTCCTTGGTGAGATCCTTCTCACTCCAAACATCCAATCCAAATGCATCACCCTGCTACATTTATTTATACAAACTCCCTGCTCTCCTGGTTTCTATGTAAATTTACACACATGAAACTCTAGGAATAGAGTTCTATAGAATCTATAATTTTCAAATTTAAGGACATGAGAGAAAATACAATTTTACGAAGAGCAAGCCAGAAGTGAACCTATGAAATCCTTCATAATCATTATTATATTTACTAAATTAAGAAGTCAGCACATTAGAAAGAAAAGACAAAGCCCCTTTAAACGTATTAAATTAGTAGTAATGGGAACCATTAATTCCCAGTAATATCTTCCCTTGTTTGCTAGAAACTTCAGAGTCATACTTCCCAACAACTCACATGCTGCTGGCCAATTAATTTTGCTCTGCTGGAAATGATGTGCACATGAGTATGTGTTTTCCCTTTCTGTGCCTGGTTCTACACTGAGATATTATGGCTTTCACTTAATGACTTAAGACTTGTGCACCTCTGCCACCTAGATCCTGCAGAGGTCACAGAAATACAGAGTAATTTGGATGTATGAGATGGAAAAGATTTGGAGAAAATTTGCTGCTCTTGGCAGGTACTTTTCAAATACACTCCCCAAGCCCCAGAATGACACTGTGCAGTCTCAGTGCTGTTGCCCAGCATTACTTTGTGCCAAAGCAGATGTTGTTAACTTTCTCTACACATCTCTGTTTTTTTTTTCTTTTTTTTTCTCCTACAGAAGTTGCCAAACTACAGTTCTGGGGTCTGGATTTCCTTTCCTTCATCTTTCTTCAAGTTGTACTGCAAAAATGTCCTCTCCTTTTCTGCCATCTACTTTATCAATCACATCTTAAGTGTTTTCGAATCATATATTCTTTCTTTTTATAATCACCCACAACAAGAATGACTGAGACTGAAAACTTTCTCAGTGGTTAAAAATTTTCCTAGAGAAAAATTTCCTGTATTTCCCACAGGAAGGACTCTTAGGATGAAAACCCTACTGTGAATGTAGCACTTCAAATATGACATTGTATCTATAGTTTTAGTTGTTTTCCTTATTAAATTGTTGATCCAATGAAAGTAAAGCTTACATTTTACTCATCTGAATCTCTGACCTTTAGAATCCATTGCTTCTGCCACCTAATTCTTTCTCACTGTCGTGCCTTTATTCCATTGCCACAGGTACAACATATACCCTCCTCATTTGTCATCACCCAGATTGTTGAAACTGCCTCCCAACAGGTCTATGTTCAGGTTCATAGCTTTTTATTTATTATCTTTAGAAGGCAAAAGGGCCCTTTCTTAATTATGAATCTGACCATGCTACTCTAAGGCTTGTAACCCTGTGACTCCTTTGGCTCTTGGATACCAGTTAGCCTCCCCACCCAGCATGCCCTCAGTTAACCCTATGTGTTAGTCAGCAGACTACTTGCACTTTCCAAAATGCATCATGCTTTCATAAACCTTCTCTCCTTGAAGTGTCCTCCCTTCTTTATTTGTCTGGGAAATGCATAGTAGTCCCTGAAAGACTCTGCATACTCATCCTCACTACCTCTCGTCAAGGGCAGTGGCAGCAACCCTGCCTCTTTGTTCCATCTGTACAGCTCTAATATAACACAAGTCTGTCTACTTGACTGATTTTTAAATTAATTGTGACCTCCTGGAAAGCACATATTAAGTCTTATTCATTTCTATAATTCTTACTCCCCATCTAGTATTTGCCACATTAGTGTTAAGGAAGTATCTATTAATGAGTGAATACTTGCTTACATTAGCACTACCAACATTTTGACCCTACATGTTTTCTCATCTGAGTGGCAAGTTGCAAACTTACCATGGCAAATCTTCCTCATTGTATTCTGACTACATGTCTTACCACTTCCTTCACTTAGAAGACTCAACAAATGATACAGTCTGCCTTGCAGGTATATTTGGAAGAGATAGCTATAGCCAAGGACTGGGGACTTCCATCTAGCCAGGTGACAGGCTCTTATAAAACCTCACTTACAAAAATTTAAAGGGTCAAGAATAATTCTGTGAAAATGCTTAAGATGCATAAGAAAGAAGATTCATACATCTTAAAAATTTCTATGTAGATTGGGTATATTTTTAAATTTTCTTTTACACTTTCATAAAGAAAGTAGAAGCATATGAAATGGCTGTGAAGTTACTTCATGATATAGCAAGATAATATAGGACAGAGTATGAAAATATAAAACCCAATACCGCCCTCTGCTTATAAAAGTTCTGAGTTGTCATTATGTAGACCTTATTATTTTTGAAAATAAGAGTTCTTTTATGAAAATAAATCTTCGTGTAGAACTCTGTGATCTACATTATGAACTTACTTGTAAAAACTATCACTACAAAAAAGAAAATTAGAGCATATAATCATTTGGAGGAAACAAAAGAGGCTGAAAACTGTAGGCTGAGAGCATTATACTTTAATGGGATTAAAAAGTAAATTGATAATCATTCCTACTGTTAAATAGTAAATTGATAATCATTTCTACTTTTAAATGGAAATCTAATGAAATTACTCCAAAGAAAGGTCCTGCCTAGTGATATTCTTTTTGATGCTTCTGGTACTTTGAAGACCCCATAGTTGTTCTCTGTTAGAGAAGCAGCAGTTGCTATTGATGGCCCAACTATGCAGGATAAGTCTTCAAAGCAGAAAATCAATTTTTGACAGATATCCTTTCAAAACCAACTTCAAAAGAGATGAAGCTGTTCAGTCTGCAAATACACACACCTGGCACTCTCTGAAAAGAAAGATAAATACTAAATACGATTCTGTAACACACTGCAATGGCACACAAATAGCTTTTATAAAAGGAAAACATATTCTTAGCTAATTTCATTGGGAATCCTATTAAAATATGCTGAGATTGGCTGAGAAAGTAATGAATGGTTACTGATAAAAAGGAGAAGAGTTTCTATTTATTCAGCTTCCCTATTCAATTAAGGACAGTAAATCATAGAATACAGGAGTGTGAAGAATAAAAAGGACAATTCAGTGTTCCAGGTTTGAATCTCCAGCAGATACCTACCCACAAATTCTGTCCAGATCTGTTTGGGCTCAAGTAACAGAAGGCACACCCTGTTTTTCCTGGATACTCCATTTCAACTATGAACATAGGAGCTACTGGTTCCAAACTTGCAAAGACCTAGACTCACAGGGGCCCAGGAAAAGAACAACAATGTATGACTAATCAGTTAAAGCTGATGATATTAATGATCATGTATTCAAGGATGGTAATACTAATAAAGGATTCTTTGTAGGAGAAACTTAGAGAATCATTGTTCTATTAATTTTGAAGAATTTGTGAATGCTACCACTTTTGCCCAACCCCCCAAAAAGTCCTTATTGCAGAAAAGGTTTGTGATAATTTGTTCACATCTTATGCGAAGGATGTTTTTATTTGCTTCTGGAATCAATGTGACAAATGGTTTTAACTCAAAGGAAACTGATTAAAACAATAGGCATAGCCACTAATGTAAAATGTAGTATGTATATCATATTTAATATAAATGTTCCCAAATGCTAAGAAACAGACATTATCTTTCAAATCTTGACAGCCAGTTTTACATTGTATTGTTTTTCTTGTGGAAACAGTGGAATAAACATAAAGGCGATAAGCTTTGGAACCAGACAAATCTGTGGTTAAATCCCTATACTACTATTTATTAGTTGTATAAACTGCTAAGTTATTTAATATCTCCTGAGACTCATTTCCTTAATCTGTAACAGATTCACACACACATACACACACACACACAACATACACACACACACACCTCTTAATACCTAATAGTTAAAAATGAAAATCGGAAAAAATTACCCAATATAAAAAGTGGAATTGTTATATACATTAAGGATCTGTGATATTTGTAAAGTGCTTAAGCACTTAGTAAGGACTTGATAAATACCAACTACTTTCATTTCTGCTGCTTTAAAACATTTTGGGGGGAATGGGCAGGGTGGGTAACTCAGTGGTAGGGCTCATGCTTAGCATTCACAAAGCCCTGGGTTCAATCCCCAGCACCAAAATAAATAAATAAATAAATAAAGCTGTCTACTCTCACTTGATATTTTTATTTTCATGTTGATGCCTACCAACACACAGACTTAATTACACTGTGTTGAAATATCACAGAAATGCCTGGGGCTAATTTAATTTTTCATTTGCCATTGGTAAAGGAGCCAAGGTTCTACTTTTAGAATAGGCATCATAGTCTGTTGTAGGCTTTTCTATACTGGGAGGCAAAGATGGTCCCCAGAAACAGCAATTTCAGAACACAACAGACCTTTGTTTAAAATTTTTAAATTTATTAAAGTACCAAACAAAAATGAGAAATTCCAGTGCCCAAAGACTCAATGGACATTTAAAAAATAAAATACAGAAGATTATATGTTTTAGAACATTAAAATACTAGAGAAAGAAGAGAGGCTCCTTTGCTCTTTTTAGGACCTCTCTAGAAGACAACTATAGCTACAACTTTTTTGTATTTTTGTCTTTGTTTTGTGATACTAGAGACAGAACCCAGGATAACACTTGCTAAGCAAGAACTCTACCACTAAGTTTCCTGCTCTGTCCCCACTGTGTTTTTCAAATGTTAAATTGAGAACATATTAAAAAAATTTAATAAAAATATTGGCTAAGTGGTTTTGGAATTCATTAATTCAAAGTTATTTTCCTGAAAAATGAGATTTTATAATATCTTAAATAAAGCATGATAGCAGCGAGAGAATGCCTAACAACAGGACATCTGAGCAGTAATTACAGGCTCTAATAGGGCTTTTCACCAGCTATGGACACTTTAAAAGTGTAGTCACACATCACAGTCATTTTTGATGTGCAGACTATCTGCTGAGAGCATTTTTATAGGTCTGAAAAGCATAATGACATTTAAACATATGCATAAAGACACAAAGCATTGATATTAACATTTTTATTCCTATGTGAGTATCTCATATGCCTTATGTATCTATCCACTGTGGTTAGAATAAATGTTTTAAGCTTAAAATCTAAGGAGTGAGGGGAATGGTAGAAAAAAGTAGAAATGTGAGAGAAGTGTTATACATAATTAAACCTCATTCATTTAGATAACTTTCTTTTCAAGAAAGCAGCTTGAGAATGAAATGTTTTAAAAAGAATCCCTTTTTAGGAACATGTGTCTTCTATGAAGATGAAAGGCTCAGAAGAATAAAAATGATTGAAAAGAAATATTTCTCAGTGCATGAAATAACACACATAATCATAAGGAAAGGTCCAGAAGGATCTGTCAACAGTTATTTCTGGATGGTAGAATTAGAGAAATTTTCATTTCATTTTTACTTTAAAAATAAATGGGATATAATTCTTTATTCAGTAAATTTGTCTTAAAAATAAAGCTTACAAAACTTCTCAATTTTTCAAAATTTTAATACTACTTGACTGATACAAATAAATGATTAGTAAAACATAACTAGTTTTCCAGTGACAAATAGGCAGTGCTCTAGGACAAAGAAAAGGTGGTTTAAGAATAAACTAAGCAGCATTGAAAAAGAAATCAACAGAGTTGACAGCAAAGAATTTGGAGCAAAGAGAAAGATTTTACATACAGATGGGTATCTCCCATGGAAGACAGGGAGAGAAAAACACAAAAATATAACTTCAGACAGTGGAGAGAACTTTCTTGTATGTTTGATTCATTTTAACATGATCACAATCTTTGAGGGAAAAATATCCATTAATAGCTTGCATGTTCCAAATCAGGAAGAAATGATGTTTAGTGCATGTCTTACACATGGTAGGCCTGCAAAGTTTCTCGATTTCTCATTTTTTGGAATGAATTACTTTGTGTTTTATTTCAAGATCCTCCATTATAACAAAAAGGAAAACTTAAATAGGAATGAATAGGCTTCTAAAATAATCACTATTGTGTCTAAAGTCTATATTCATCAGTTTTGTGGCTGATTTTTCATTTTGAAATATGCCTAAAACCTAAAAATCTGAATCTGTCGTAATTCTCCAAAGAATAAGAATTTGTCTATTATAAGCATATAATATCAGGAACAATGATGATTTCCAACTTGATTACTTAAAATTCAAAGGTTCTTTTATGCAACAACAATACTTTCCAGTCTCCAATAATAACTTTGATTTAGAAATTGCCCATAATCATGTCAATCTATTTATATTATCTTTAGAATTCTGAATATACAAATACCAAAGGTGTACCCCTGCTTTCTAACCATAGGCAAGATATGTGACTGTTCTGTACCTCAAATTCCTCAACTTCAAAATTCAATTCTAAACACACACACACACACACACACACCACACCATACCACACACACACAAACACACACACACACACACACCATAGGTTATTGAAGGGATTATATGATTTGTGTAGAGAATACCTGGACATGTGCTAGGCACATAGTTACCTGTGTTTCTGTCATCATTATTATTATTCCATTACCATGATTGCATTATTATGACATTATAAATGTTACACAATTTTATTTAGAAGTAGAATATCCACATTCCATTGTAGACATAAAAGATGACAATTCTCATTTTAAGAATGGTTATGGAGAAAATGGTACACAAATTTAAGATAAAATAGATAAGTCACTTAAAATGGATTTTAGAAAAAGAAAACAGGATTTTTCTTCCTTTAAAACAAATGTTTTCCCGCAATGACAGTTTGCAAATTGCTGTGAAACACACTTTTTAATTTGGAAGTGCTAACATGCTAGCAGTATGTTTACTCTCAAATAAAAGAAGCTTCAGAAATAAAAGCTCATGTAAGGCCAAAACAAGCAAACTCTACTTAGAAATTTATATGTTTATCTATAGTTATCTATATTCTCCTGGAGTAGATAATCTATATGCTTTTGGTTGAATGTTTACATGTATGTAAACATATATATGTTTATGTGTGGGTGTATATCCAACAATGAAGTTTAAAACTCAAGAATTCATATTTTAACCCAAACCCTCCTATCTCTGCTTATTGTACTGAAAAAAAAATCAGATTTGTGGATGTGTGTACGCACAACACACAACACAGATTGTCTTGATGAGTTGCTGCTCTATAGACTAAAAAACAGAGACTTAAATTCAAATCCCATGTAAAGCATAATATTTACATTTAAAAATAATTTCTAACAGTGTACCTCCTTATTTGGTTATGTTTATCATCTCCTTGACATGCTTTCTTGTGTACTGGAAACTTACAAAGGGACCAAAACCAAAACAATCAACCTCAGGAGATACTAGTGGAAATGGGTAAACTCTATGTGGAAGGCTAGGTAATCAGCCAATGCTGATTCTACTACTAAGAACTGAAAACACATTTGTAAATCAGGAAGAAGAGCTAATTATGGTGGGCTAAAGCAAAGTAAAAAGAACCATCAAATAAAGCTTGGTCTAAAAATGCCAGGTTTGGGAAAAGTTTATTTTAAAGAAGACAAGTTAAGTTTGTCTCATCACATTGGCCTTTAAAAAGTGTGCAAAAACCTAGAGAAAGGTAACAACACTATACTACTTAGGAGAACAAAGGCAAGTAACAATCTCTCTCTTTTGGAAATTTCATCAAAGAGCACTAAAATGATATTACTGCTCTAAACAGTCAGAGTATATTCTGATTTCAACTGAAGAAGGAGCTGTATGACTATACAAATAATGGTTTAGTGTCATCTCTCTCTTGTGTAAAAATTTTCCTTCTGATACAACATTTGCTTTATGTCTCTTTTTAGCTATATGTAGTAGGAGGCGAAATTATCTTTCTGTTCTCATCTTAAGCGTAACTATGCCCATCTTGGTCTAGACTCAAAGTAATTTTTGCTCCCATTCAATAAGGACTATGGTTAAATTAAAGGAAAATAAAATTAACAGGTTGCAATAAAAATTTGTCTATCAGGGCAAAAGGATAGTAATAGTAGTTGAGTCATTTTACCCTTCTTCCCTAGGAGATGAAATCTAAAGAGGATCCTCTCCAAACAACAAACAACCTGCAGAGCTAGGCAGAACCAGCCTTGGAGAACTAGTTTAGTCTAAAGGTCTAGTTGAACAAAACATTTAGCAAAAGGTGGAGAAAAGTCAAAGTCGAATATTAGACGGCATGGGGACAACTTTAAATCTTCAGAAGTCTATGTGATTACTGTCTACAGTGTGGTACCCAAGGGGGAGAAAGGTTAAGTATTAGTAAAGGCTGATGATCCTCTATCTGGATGCTTGGGACCAAAACTGTTTGGGGTTTTGAATTTTTTTCTTAGATTTTGGAATATTTGCAATTACATAATGAGATATCTTGGGGATGGAACCCAAATCTAAATATTATTCATGTATGTTTCAGGTATACCTTATAATATACCTGTGGAATTTTCCATTTGTGGCATCATTTTGGCACTCAAAAAGTTTCAGATTTTGAAGTATTTTGGATTTTTGGATTAGAGACATCTAACTTGTACTATTTCTTTATTTTTTGGCTTGTTTTTGCAGAATTGAGAGACATTAAAAATACATTAAAGGGCTGGGACTGTAGCTCACTGGCAGAGCACTTACCCAGCATGAGTGAGGCACTGGGTTCCATCCTCAGCACCACATAAAAATAAACAAATAAAATAAAAGCATTCTTTCCATCTACAACTACAAAATTTTTTTAAAAGATTACATAAAAAATGCAAAATGTTAGAATAGGAAGGAACTTTGCTAATGCTCTATAATGAGGACAACCACACACTTATTCAGGCTGGACTAGAACAGAGTCTTACATCACATCTCTTTTCAGAGTTATCATCAATAGCTCTCCCCCTCCATTCTCAAAAATATCCTAATCTAGATAGTAAATTATATGGTCTATAATATAAAGCTCTCATTTTACCAGGATGTAACTTCTCTAAATTCAAATGACCAAGATGGAACTTCGAGCTCTCTGAGGGCAGGACTCTGTCTTTTTTAACTGTTTCTCTATTTCTGGCCCAGGTATGCAGGTTGACTGCTAGATTCCCAAGCTGTTCACTTTATCATGCTACCTTCTTTAGGTACAAGGCTGATAATTTAATAGAAATAGTGCTATGAAACCTATGAATTCACTAATGGGCAATAAAACATCACTACTTTTGAACTGCTGAAGTCACTGTAGTTTACAGATGAGGAAAACAAGGCTTTGAATGATTACGCAAATTATAGTCAACCATTATCTCCACTCCAAAGGAAAAATGCACTCATCCTCCACATCTGCTATAAGTTTATTTTTAGCTACATGCAGTAGGTGGACAAATAGTTGTTTCCAACCCCATCTTAAGGATGAGTATGACCATATTGCTTCCAGGCTCAGTATACTTTTGCTTCCACTCATGTGTAAGTACTAGAATTGTAATTAACTTGCAAAGGCAAATATTAATATGCCATCACAAGAAGTTTTCAGTTTAGAACTTAGGATGATCATAAGTTAAACCATCAATCTGTCATCTGTAGACACTGAAATTGCCAACAATTTTCTTATGATTGATCTACTATTTTAACATTTAAATAAATATTACCAATAACTTTTAATCATAAGCCTATTTTCCATGAAAATAACTCTAATTATATAAATTTATTAATATTAATAAAACTGCCCCATTTCCAAATGAAAATGTAATTTATAAAAAGGAAGTAATAAACATGGGTAGTAGTGGAAGTTTGCATATTGAACTTACTAATATAGGAGATAACTTATGCCTATTCAATTACTCACCTAGTTTCAAAATGCGCATACTGACTGCTAATCAATAGGTAAAATAGAATTGTACAGAAAAGTTTATGCTAAGTAACTGATACCCAATCATTCTTGAAAAAAAAAATCACTCAATAATACAAACTAGTACACGTATAATTTTTAACATAATTCTATGTTGTAACTTTTACCACAAAAGGGAAATATTTGTTTCTCTTTAAGAAATTTCTGATACTTTAAAAATTTATTTTAATGGTGTATATGTATATTATGACAAGTTTTTACAATGACTTCGAAGAACAAATAAATAAGGATGATGTATACACTTAGAAAAATATATATTACTGAACTAATCACTAATTTGTATTTAACAAACTTTATATTGCCTCTATATGAGACTGTTAAATATTATTTTACTTTGATTAATTATTGTATCTTATGAATTTATGAAAAATGATCATATTTATGACAAAGTTGGCATTAGATGCATTATCCATAAACTATGCATATTTAAAATTATTTTCCAGAGGGCTGGGATTGTGGTTCAGTGGTAAAGTGCTTGCCTGGCATGTGTGAGGCACTGGGTTTGATTCTCAGCACCACATACAAATAAATAAATAAAATAAAGGTCCATCAACAACTAAAGAATATTTTTAAAAAATAAGATAAAATTATTTTCCAGTGAACCTGCACTGGCTGAGTTACTTCTAACAAACTCTACCAACCATCATTCTGGTAAACAACATATTTGCAAGAATCTTAACTAAGGTTAAGCATAGCCTGTGATTACTAAATAAAAGGAAGGCAACTGGCCCATACGAAATGAACTTGCTTGTTCTCACTGCCTATCTCTTTCACCTATGAAGCTGAAATTTTAAAAAATAAATAAATAACTGAGTTAATGTGATTATAAATTCAGAAAACTACCATAACCTATATGGTGATATAAATAAGAACATCATAACAGAATGTACATTAGAATGTAGTTTTCATATTTGTACAATTTTGCACTGGATTATGAAATAATGAGACCCATTGTAATTCAACAAAAGAACAGACACTGTTAAAGAAACAAATATTTCCCTTTATTTGATTGTATTACATCTACTCATGGGATATTTATAATTGAAATTCTCAATTTACAAGTCTATAAATAATGCTATTCAACTGAAAACCAGCCAGTAAATAGCAACATATATTTGCAAAGCTTATTCATGGAAAGTGATTTCCACACCAACTCAGTAGAATAGAAATTATCAGTATTTCAGAATCAGAAGAGTAATGCTCAAGAACATTTTATCAACAGTGAGTTTGCCTTACTCCTTTGCCAGCTGCACATTGGTAGGTTTTGCTCCAATAGGTATCCCATATTTGTGTAAAGTGTTAATCAAAATCTCCCTCATGTCCTTGTTGTAGGAATCAAAGTCAAACACATTCCGAACCACACTGGAAAGACCTTCAGTGGGGAATTTCTGTATTAAAAAAATAAAATAAAATCCTTATTATGTATGTGATAAAGTATACACCATTATAAAGATTTATTAAACTGATAGAACAAAATGAACAAATGAACTTTAGCAGAAATTTACTAGCCTGTTAGATACAGAGATAGTTGGAAAACATACATTTTTATCCTTTAATGTTTGCTTCTTTTTAAATAAATACTAGAATTTCAGGAGTAACTGTTCCCACTCTTAAACATCAGGGAGAACTCAGAACCAGGTGTTCAGTGACTATACCTGCTTTCGGAACCCCCCACTCCTTAAAGGAGTACCAGATGACCAATTTTAAAATATTAGTTAAGGCAGTGTTAATATGAACACAAAAGTATTTAGAAAAATTAATCTATTAATAAATGAAAAAAATAAAGGAACAAGAAAATAAGGGAAGAATATAAAAAGTACAGTGAATAGAAAAATAGGGAACAGTAGAGGGAAAGAAAACAAGTACCACTACAGCTAAATGTACACTGGTGGTTCCTTTGGGTTCTGTAATGGCTCTGTTTGTGTTTTGATTTTCTTTAGGTTCTGGGATCTAAACTGACTGAATTGGACTTATGATTTTATAGGTAGAATAATGTTTTCTATTTTTCTTTTTGTTCTTCCCAAATATATTCTTTTAATTCACAGATAACTTTATATATTTATGGGATAGAATGTAATGTTTCTATAGATATATGTGTGTGTTTTTGTGTATATACACACACACACACACACACACACACACACACACATATATATATATATATATGTTATGAAATGAGTAAATCAAACAAATTAACATCTCTCCCCATTGTCTCACTGCCTCACTCTTACATCACCTTCCTCCTCTGAACCCTCCTCCACAAATTTCCTAGTTGCTTGGTAATGACCATGGTATAGAACTTTGCCAAAGCCAATTCAAAGGCCTAACAGATAATGTTCATTTGTCTTCTACATTCACAACTTAGACTGCAGACACTCTGTATTATGTAACTGGATTATTTATAGAAATTGAAAGGCTTATTATAAATTATGTAGTCTGAATAAAAAGAGATTAGTGGCTTCTTCTAAAACTCTATTTCCAGGTGCGTGCCATACCTGTAAGTGTTTGACGATGTTTACTACTTCCCTGGTGGAATAAGGATAGCTAATAATGCCCTGGTCAGCCAAATTCCTCAGCTCCCCAAAGGCAGCCACAAGCTTCTGAAGGATGGGCTCAGGCACGTTTGGTCCATACTGTTTGAGCATCTCAAGTTCTGAGTGGGGTTTGGGGTTGTCAACTGCATGGCAGCTAAAAATGTCACCTAAGGGAGAAAGAAGATTCACATTTATCATGTGACTAATCCACTATAATGCTACTGGAGAAAATGCAATAGCTGTTTGAAGAGCCATTGGTTGCTCATCAAAGTACAAAAAGCCCATCCAACAATAGGGTTGTAGAGAGAAGAAAGAAATGACTGAAGTGGAAGAAAACTGGGTGATGGTAGTTTATTTGGCATGAGTTTTTTCCCATTAAAAATTACATAATAGGGGCTGGGATTGTGGCTCAGCGACTGTGTGTGTGCCTCGCATGTGCGAGGCCCTGGGTTCAATCCTCAGCACCATATAAAAATAAATAAATAAAAGTATTGTGCCCAACTACAACTAACAAATAAATATTTTTTAAAATTTACATAATACTTGAATAAAATGCTTCCTGAGAGATACTGAAATACAAAGGTAAAGTCTCCTCAATATCTCTGCCAATGTCACTCCCTCTCTAAAAGGCACTCATTGGTAGCAGTTCAGCGCATTTATTTTTCCAGATCTGATTTAGTATTTTAAAATAAATGCATACATGCAAACAAATACAATTCTAGCGATTTGTTCCTTTTCCATTAATAGGAGTATATTTTTCACGTGGTTCCAAGACTGCCTTTTTAATTTTAACAAATGTTGAAGATCTTCAGAAATTACATATATTTGTCTTATGTGAATGCTTTTTTTAATGTATTCTAAAGAATGGAAAATTAGTATCATTATTACCCTAACAAGTTATATAGTGTGCAGATTGCTAGAATATACCTTAGAGGAGAGTTTTAGAAAAGAAAACTGCAGAGATGTTGTCTAAATTAAAACCAAGAAATGGAATTCTAAATGCAAAATATTTAATCTGTTACTTATACAAGAAGGAATGTATTAGAGAAATACACTTTATTCTCAAAAGAAGGATGAATTGTTCATGCTGAGTCATAAAATTCCCTGATCCATAATCTAAAAGAACAGGTATAAAGAAAATTAAAATAAATAAACTTAAATCATTTAAGGGGTTCATTTTAGAAAAAGAAGATACCTAGTCAGATAGCAGTAAGATCTTACTGTGATTTAGAAACCATCTGAATAAAGTTATTGTGTGTGGGGGTAGGGCTATGTGCATGTGTGTGTGTGTATTTAAAAGTAACTCAAATAAATGAAAGCCATGATAACTTCTACTTTTATCACAAAGTTTTCAAATATAAAATGTAAAACAGTTTTTGCTGAAAATGAAATTTAACACTGATTTAAAAAAGACAATTGTCTCCATATTTATTCATTCATCAAATAATTATTAAACATCTTCTATGTGCCAAGTACAACTCTAGGTACTTTATATGTATTTACATATTTAGGTATTTCATATGTATCAAAATTCCCTATACTAGTGAAGTTTATATTCAAGCAAAGGGAGATCAATGATAACTATTAGAAAGTATATGTTTCAAAGAAAAAGAAAGGCATAGTATAGGACAATAGAAGTAGTTATGGTGGTGAAAATCAACCTGGTAGAACTCATTGAGAAGGTAGCATCTAAGAAAATGTAGATACCTGGGGGAAGAGCATCCCACGCAGTGAGTACAGCTAATAAAAGACCCTAAAGCAAAAATATCTAGCATGTAAAAAGAAGAGGAAGGAGAACAGAATGGCTGGAACAGAATGAGCGACAGGGAGAGCAGTTCAGAACAGGATAAGGCAGGAGGTCAGAAAGACAAGATATGGGAGACATATCTCACAGGACATTATAAACTGTTATAAAGACTACTTATAGTCAAAATAAAGTGGAAATCCAGGGAGGAATTTTAACAAAAGAATGGACTGCTGTGTTGAGAAGAGACTACAGAAGGGTATTGGGATCTATAGCATTGTAGCAATATCTTATTAGCAAAGACGCTGACTCCATTGACTATATTTTTAAGAATGTTTGTAAAGCAAATATCTTTCCCTCTGGAACAACATAAGGCATATTTATTGTCCATGATAAAACATTTGGATTACCTAACATTAAGCTTCCCCCCCCCCCCGCAAAGCATCTCATGCAAAAGCAGGAATCATTTGATCCTCTTTGTGCTATCTTGTGGGACCTAGGCCTTGAGGAACTAGTACAAATGCCAATTCTCTGACTACTGCTTTTGCTGTGAGTAATAATCCTTCCTTTTCCTCTGACCCAGAAGTCCAGTATCTTCTGCCATAAAATGGTGGCAAGCTAATTTGTTAGGTTAAAGGCAGGTAGGGTAAAATCTTCACAGTTCAAGACAAAAGATAACAGTGGAAACAGGGAGATCCACTAAAGAACTATTTCTAATAATTCAGATGAGAGGCTGTGGTGGCTCAGATCAAAATGGTGACCGATAGAAGTGATGAGTGTAATATAATTATAATATGATACAGCTGTAATGTAATATAATGAATATAACATAATTCTGAATATATTTTGAGGATAGAGCCAATAAGATTTCCTGATAGATGGTAAGAAATCAAGAGGAAAGAGAAAAGTCAAAAAATATTTTTGGGCCAAAGAAAATGGAGTTATTAGTTGAGATGAAAAAAGACACTATAAATCAAGAAAAGTAAATTCATTGTGGACATGTTAGATCCAAGATATGGAAACTATTGAATAGACAGCTGGATATCAGTGTATAGTGTGGGAGACAGGTCTAAACTGGAAATAAAAATTTGGCAACAACAAGAGTATAAATGGTGTTTTAAAACATAACATGTTCTGATTTTACCAAGGAATGAGCATAGCTAGGTAAAAGAGGACTAGCAGCATTATACCAAGCATGCAACAAGGAGGCTGAGAAGGAATAGTCATTAATGTAGAAAGAAATCAAAAAAGCAGCTGGAGGAGAATTAGAAGTCAAATTCAAGAAAGTGCATTAAGGAAAAGAGGGTGACCAACTGTGTCAACTCTATTCAGTAGTGCTAACAGATTAAAAAAGATGAGCACTGCAAACTGATCACCAAATTTAACAGTGGGAAAGTCCCTGATAACCTAGACAAGAATGTTTCTGTGGAGAGATGGGAACAAAAATCTTATAAGAATGAACTTAAGAGATACTGGTGAAGGAGAAATGCAGCTATCAAGTATAGATAATTCTCTGAGTGTGAAAAACTGTTGTGAGGAGTGTAGCTAAAAAAGATAGTAGAAGAATCCAACAGCAGCTAGCAAAAAAAGAGGATTAGAGGGTCTTTTTTAAGATTGAAGATATCTTAAAAGGAAACAAAGTTGATTGCTGATGGGAACAATTGAACAAAAAAGGAAACTGCTGATATGGGAGAGGAAAGGCAGAATTTTTCAAGCTCTATCCTTAAGAAAGTGGAATCGTGTACTCATCTGGAGGGACTGGCTCTTGATGAAAGTGTGAATGGTTTACCTGGAAATGGTGGAAACCACAACACTATGGATGGAATGTTCAGGGGACACAAGTCTATGGATGTGAACTTCTATTGTTTTTATTTTTTTCTCAGTACAGTAGGAAGCTAGGAAAAAATAATAGGCCTATGGAAAGCGAGTCAAGAAACTGAATCCTGGTTAGGTATGGGTCGTCCATACGTAACTGGTGGTATGGACTGGTGGGAAAGTGAAGAAGACTTCTCCTTCTATGTTTTAATTTCTCACAAGTGATTGCAGAAGTATTGTACAATTTTAAAGCAAACAAGAAAATTCACCCAGCAGGGTTAGAGCTGTGAGGAGAGAAAAGATCTGAATTACTTACCGAAGAGAACATGAAAAAGTAAAAGAACTAGGAAGGCACAGTGTGATTGCAATAAGGGACACTTGAGGTCCCTAGTCAAGAAAAGTGAGGTTACTTTTTCTAACCATATTCAGCTCCATGTGTGTATGTTTTCTAATTGGTATGAAGGGTTG
This sequence comes from Marmota marmota marmota, assembly GCF_001458135.2. Lineage (NCBI taxonomy): Eukaryota > Metazoa > Chordata > Mammalia > Rodentia > Sciuridae > Marmota > Marmota marmota. Next base: position 44,572,533 of record NW_025999932.1, on the reverse strand, counting down.
CTGGATTTGGGGTACTTACGTAGAAGTAGTAACAGGAAATACTGGAGGTTTTGCAGTGATGAAATAAAAACCGAAGGAAAATTTATAAATAGAATTATAAAATTGAGATTATAGAAGAGTTTCAGTAATTAAAACTAGGATATGTCCATGGAAGTGAGTGGCTGAGGTATAATATGGAATAAAATCACTTGAATAAAAACATCCAAGAAGCCCTGAAACCAGAGAGTTGGAAAAGCCACATGCATTATACTGCAAACACTCCCAGAGCAGTTAGAGTTAGACAGAGTGACAGTGAACAAAGAACAAAAAATCATGGAGAAAGGACAAGGAGGTAGACGACAGCAACAAGGGGTTGTAATAATATAATCTGACGACACAAGATGTAAAGCTAGGAACTTTTAAGGAAGAAACAAAGAGAATAACCCATAAATAGCAATAAGAAGCAAAGACTCTTTACTTCCTCTAGACCCAGTATGAGAGAAATACACACACACACACACACACACACACACTCCTCGAAAGGACTTCAGTGGAAGAATTGACTGCAGGGAGGGCTGGAATTTCATCTGAGCCATAGCAGATTTCAGGTTTCAGAGGAGGATGAAAGACAAAGACAGAATAGGGAATTAATGTTCTTATAGACATTAAAATTAATATGATGTGTGTGACCCATGAAGAACCTACATAAAAAAACCTCAAACCTTTCACACTAGAAACAATTACAAGTTTACTTTAGTGTTTTCACATTGCTACATTGTAAGAGTATCAGTAATGCATGAATGGTTAACGGCTTTTACAGAAATATCTATATATGGTTAAAAAATACAAAAATAGTAAAATAAACAAATTACATGTCCATTTCTGAATTTCAAGACAAACAACCCTCCCTTCTTGCTAGTTTTCTGTGTTAGGAGAAATTCTACACAAGTAAAACATATATGTGTATATATATCCCTTCTACCCTGAAAAGAACCTCAAAGAGTAGATAGAGTACCACTTTCATGACTTATTGTATTTGATTTGTTTCTTTTCTTGCTATTACAAACATGCTGTATTGTCTATACTTGTACTTAAATCAGGTCAATTCCTTAAATGTGGAATTACTAGGCCAAAGATCCTATGAGGAGAATCACCCTGCCTCATGTTGAGTATTAGAGTCCAGAAATATATATATGCCACAGAAAAGAAAAGTTCCTCAAGGTTATGATGATTAAGTTTATTCCAGGGCCTCTGATCAGTATGAATGTGTTTCCTCAGAGTTGTTTTAGCTCTTTTCATAGTTAGGGAAATGTAACAAAAACAGACATTAAAAACATTTCTTATTTCATTCCAAAAAGACCTGAATGACATATAGTTTAACATAATTAAGAAAAAAAGGCTCTGGAATCAGATTGACTTAGATATGAAGCCCACCTCTATCAGTCATTAGCTAATTGACTAGAGAAGAATAATCTCTTTGAATATAAGACACACAGGGCAGTTATTGTGGTACAGCATAGAGTAACAGTGACAGCCATTCTGGCACTGTCATTAACATTGTTATTGTTAATATTATTGTTAATGTGATTGTTATTATCAGCATTACTGTTTTTACCTAAGGTGCCAAAGAAATCATTGCCTAAGAAAGGAAATCCAGGTCTGTTGGCTAGAACAATCATCCTAAAATCAGGATGAATCACTATAACATTTTCTCGTCCATCCACGTTGGCAGAATCTGAAAAACAAAATTTCCATTTATTCTTTATTGATATTTAATAATTTTTAAGAATGTCAAGTTAATGACTTTAACACAAGTAGTCATAGTGACAACTGAATTGCAGAAAAACTTGCTTGAAAAAGTTTGCTCAAGAACAGAATATTGATAAATATACTAAACTCTACAAGAACTTGCGTATTTATGTAAATGTGCAACATATATCAAAAAGCAAATCTATCCATACACTGTCTTACAATACTGGCTTGAGATATCATTATTCTTGAAACAAATTAAAAAAATAAAAATTTATAATGAGCTACAAGGAATACCCAAGGCTAAAATCCACACAATCTTTACTTTTTATCAGCTGCATCCCTTTGCACAAAGCCTTAGAATATGCAGCTTAAGATATTATTCCTGTTTAGGTCACACACCCTACAACATAACTACATAAAATAGAGGTCTCAAAAACTGCCAATTCATTAGTAAAAAGCTGACTTGTGGGGCTGGAATTGTGGCTCAGTGAAAGAGCTCCCGTTTTGCATGTGTGAGGCACTGGGTTCAACTGACCCTCAGCACCACATAAAGATAAATAATTAAAATAAAGGTACTGCATCCATTTACAACTAAAAAAAAAAAAATTAAAAACCCAGCTGACTTGTTTCCAATTAGGGAATTGTATTATGCACGTGTTTATGGCATTAAAGGAACTAAATATTACAATCTCCTGGTTGGTGCACATTCCAGATAATGTCTGAGCTGCTAGTAAGAGCTTTATTATGGTTATTTTAAGAAGAACCATTTACCATCTAGGTTTATGTAAACCCTAGCCTTAGGCTGTCCACCTTTAAAACATGATGGTTATGACACACCTGGAGTTTTGAGATGAGTCTGTAAGAACCTATAGTTACAATCATTTATGATACCAAACAATAATCTTTCAATGTGTCATATATGCATGTGCTAATACAACCTATAGTTTTTTAACATTTATCCCGATTAATTTTAGTAAAGAAAACCAGAGGAGTATGGAGCCATAGGCAAAGTTTAATTATTCAATAAAAGAAATATGATAATAAAAATGGAGAATGTTTTTTAAAAGCAAGGAAAATGAAAAAAGACAGGACTGGAATTGATGGTTTATGAAGTTCCATTAAAAGAGCTTCAGGTGCCTTTATTTAAAATATCATCTACATGGCTGGCGGTGTACCTCAGTGAAAAAACCCATGCTTAACATAAAGCTCTGAGTCTAGTGCCCAGCACCAAAAAAGCAAAACAAACAAAATATAACAAAACAACAATAATAACAAATTCTAGTCAAACAATCATGCTTGAGTTTGGAAATTATTTTCCCCATCTACTTGTCGGTTATCCTTCAAAAACATATCAGAAAATGTAGAGGGTTGCCAGGAAATAATCACTCTTTAACTATGATTTTGTTTTAGAAAATCTTTCTTCCTATTTTCGTGTCCTTGAGATACCTCTAAAAAGAGCCGGCAGAATTCCAATCCTCAGAGTCTGAAAAGATGTTAAGAGAGAATATTCAGACTAACCAAATTCTTATTTTTTTCATGAAACTCAGTGTAAAATTAAAATAATAGAATGCTGTTATTAGTCTGAACTGAGGTTCAATATGGCAACCTTACAATGGTAATGTCCAGGAGGAACACTTCTGTGATGGTCACCTTGTACCTTTTGAATGGGGTCTTCTTTACACTATCTTCAAATACTGCAGATTTTAGTTATCCTAATTTGTTTGGTTACTAGGCTACTGGATATGTATTTTCAATGGCTAGTCTTTTCAGGAGGCAAAAATTTAAAATTAAAAGCTAGAAAATATTCTCACATTGTGTTAAACAAACTTAATATTCTTTGTAGGTTAAATAAACTGATACGATTTATCCTTCTTCATTTTTCCTAACAATAACAAAAAGGGTATATGAGTAGGAACAAGCAGAAGACAATCCAAAATAGAGGAGAACTACTTCCTGCTAAAGAAGAGTGTGTATCTAATGCGTGTATATATATATGTGTGTGTGTGTGTGTGTGTGTGTGTGTGTGTATAGATGTGTATATATATATGTGCATATAAATACACACACAAATACATAATAAGTATTTTATGTGTGTGTATATGTACATGTATAAGTCTAGCAAATTTTCTAATTATATTGAGCTAATAATAAAATAAGTCTTAAAATTCCAGATAATAAAGAAAATAAATCACACAAATAATGGAGAAATGAATTGATAAAGTATATACTAGTATTCTCAGGGTAGAAAAATATGACACTGATTTGTCCTAATATTACCACAGAAATTTTCAAAAATGCCTTCCTGGCTATGAAAAATAAAACTGGGGACTCAGAATAAGCTCAGTGGTAGAATATGTGCTTAGCATGCAATAGGCCTTGGGTTCAATCCCCAGCACCTTCTCCCACAAAAAAGTAAAACTTATAAAGCTAGACTTAAATGTTACTTTTTATAAATAATTATCAACATGGACAATTTAATTTATATTGAACTTATGCCTACTGCTTGAGTCCATACCAGAGATACAAAAATTACAGATATGACAGTAAACATTGCAGTTTTAATACTCACTTGCTACAATGCGTCTTCCATCTGCTAGAATCATTTCTCCATTTTCTACTAGAGTTTTCAAAATACAGGTGACATTTGTTGGGGCTTTGTCTGCTTCATCTATAACCAGAACATGACCCATCTTTATTGCTTTAACCTTCAAAGACAGAAAACTTATCATAAACAAACACAAATAAATAAAAGTAAGCATTATTAAAGCTTCATTACTTAGTGCTTTGGATTTATAATAGCTAGTATTAAGTTATGGCTACACACTAACATACACACTCAAAATCTGCAGCACAGCTAAAAACAAAATTTATGTATCTCCACCAGAATCTTCACATAGTCACTATTTTGCTGACTTCACAGGAATCCTTTCATTTACCTTCAGTTTAGAATTATTCTTATGATAGTGATACCAAATAATATTTCATACCTAGAATAGGGGAGATGAACAACAAGTATAATAAATAGAGAAATCAAAGTGCCATGGAATTTAAGAGGAGTTGAGACACCATAAGCAATTGTATCAGAATATTGCATTTATTCTAGCTTTTAAAAAGAGTGTAATATTTTTAATATTGTAATAGATCCGAATGCATGGTGCTGGAGATGTGGTATTCAAAACAAAAAAGCAAACCAATGGTCAAACTCCTGGAGCATATTTATTGAAGAGCGAATATGAGTAGTTTATGTTAAATGAAATAGAAGTCAAATCTAAGAAAAGAGAAAAAAGGCACTAGAAGAATAGATTGGGTTTCTACTACTAAGGAATTTGTTTGCCAGACCAATAAATACATTCTTTCCCTCATTAAATAATGGGATATAATTTAATATTGTGAGTTCACACATGTTGGAAAAAAACTGTGGAGCTACACTTTAGGATATTTAATCCGGCAGCCACATGCAGAATAAACTAAAAGGGGATTACTGTAACAATTTGTATAAAAAGAGTTTTTTGGGGAACCTGATTGGGCATCAGCATTAGAAAACAGAAATAAAAAGTGTTTGACTAATCTGAGGAGTTTAGCAGAGGTAGAAACTATAGGTTGGGCAACCATTTGAATAGTAAGAGGGGAAAAGAAAAAATAAGAGTCCTAGGACTTGAGTGACTGTGTGAATGGTGACATCATTAAATAAAGATAAAAGCTAAAAACTCTTAAAACTCTTTCCCCCAGGGGGAGTAGGAGAAAATACTCAATGAATTTAAATGTAAAGACTGTTTTTAAATAGCAAGAAATATAACATTATGAACTATAAGTTTTTCTGACTGCACAATTGTGATGAATGATTTTAAGGAAATAACACATCATTAAATAGGTGGTTTCTTTTACCACAAATATTTTATAAAGAATTGATGAGAAATTAAAAAAAACATTAAGAGTTATAAGTAAATTTTAGGGTAGAAAAAGAAAACATGGAGCTTTTATCCTCAACCCCATCTCTGCACAGATAAAAGGAAAGTTGGGCCCAACCCAACTGACTTCAGGCAGGAGATCCTAGACTCACATCTCTGGTTCTGGACCATAGAGGTCCCATGATGGCTTATTGGTGCTGCAGTTGTGCAGGAGTTTGCTGCACAGGGTCACATGCCTGGCAGGGTGGGATTTCCCTGGGTCTCAAATGGGAAGCTGAGGACTGGATCCCCCCAGCTTCCTAAAACACTAATATTTGATTAGATAAAACCACTTTATTAGAATAAACCACCAAAAGAAAAAAAAAAACTTTTCTAGAAATATTACCTAATTTCAGATAGGAAAGGCAGCAGAACACAACAGACACTAGTATGGCAATATGTAAATCAATGGATGTGTAACTGATGTAATTCTGCAATCTGTATATGGGGTAAAAATGGGAGTTCATAACCCACTTGAATCAAAGTGTGAAATATGATATATCAAGAAATTTGTAATGTTTTGAACAACCAACAATAAAAAATTAAAAAAAAAGAAATATTACCTAATTTCAAACTATACATGTTTGGAAACAATAGCAACCTTAAAAAAAAATTTAGAAGAGAAATCAGTAAAGGACTTTTGTCATTCCCTAAATTTATGTCTCTCTCTCTCCCCACCCCTTCTCTCTGAAAAGAGAACATAATTTTAGAAATGATATTTCCCAATAATTTACATTTAAATATCTGTCCCTAAAATAACACCTGAACAAGTGCATTCTAGTTAGTCTAAAAAACATTAGAATCTATGGGAGATTTCTCTACTATCATTTAAAATATTTAAAATATTCATATAATTGGATTACTAACCAAAGGTGAGTCTTCATACACAATCAGTCCATCTTTAACTGAAGGCTGAAGAGTAAGCGTTTGTACTGTGGTGTCCCTAAGGTGAAACCAACATGTTTTATAGTTAATAAGGAAATAAACCCATGTTTGATTACAAATAAAATACCACACAAAAGAAGTTCTTTTAAAATTTTGTTTCACCATCCTGCTTTTCTGAATAAAAATAAAAATAACAAGTGAAATTTCATCCAGCAACAGTATGTTGTTAAATTAATATAAATTACAAGGATTTGGGAATTAATCTATGTTTATAGATTAATCAGGTTCTTCTTTTTCTTTTCTCCTTTATGATCATTTCATATCTCAGAATTACCTCAAGAGGATGAAATAGAGAAATTTCAAAAAATGTTTTATATTATATATAATATTTATGTTACTTAGAAGTAATCTCAGCCAGGTGCAGTAGCGCATGCTATAATCCCAGCAATCCAGAGGCCAAGGCAGGAGGATCACAAGATGGAGGCCAGCCTGGGCAATTTCACAAGACCCTGTCTCAAAATTTAAAAATAAAATTTAAATGTAGCTACACTTGGGTTCATTCCCAGCACAGAAAAAAATTATAATAATAGGATGGGCAAGTTTGATAATAATTGGCATGTTGACATGGTCAAATAAATAAAGCAAGTCTACAAATTATATGATACAGCCCAATCAGCCATCACTAGGTACTAAAGCATGACTCACACCACTTCCAAGAACACTGAAGAATTACTTCATTGGATTTTAAACATTTTGCTGGGTTTACAGTAATCCAATTTATTTTCTTAAACCACTTTTTCCCATTTATCAAATGCTCCTTTAATTGATAATCTTCAAAAGTATTGATAGTGAGTTATCTTGGTGTTGTAAGCCTCTTTCCTGATGAGATATAAAGTCTGTATTACTTATGGATATTTTTGTTAAACATGCACAGAAGCTGTAGGTGTTAGGCAGGTTCAAAGACTTGAGGGGATCAATTTAATATCATCCCCTTTTATATATACTGTATTTTTTTAAAATAAAATACTACAGCCAGCTGGATTAAGTCTCAGAGAATTAGAACTACTATTAAAATGTGAGTAATGACTTTCTTTGGAATGGTTCAAAGTTGTCTTTTCAAATGACCCTACCATTTAGTTAAAATAAAATGTGAAGTTGAAATTGTATGTGTAAGACATCACTTGGAATGTGAACTTCAAAACTTGGTGCTATAATATGCATGTGAAACTCACACCCAAATGCCAAATTTTACTACCATCTGTGAAAATTGTAAAATGTGTATCTATTTTTTTTTAAAGTCATATCACATATCAATCAAAACCAAAGCAAATTTAACATAGCACTCAATTTTTTTTTAAAGCAAAACAAATTCAATTGAAATTAGTTAATTGCTTTGAGAGGCAGTTGGGGTAGCAGAAAGAGGACTCTAGAGTCAGAATAATCAGTAAATTTTCCTTCTGGCTACTTGTTAGTAATATGATCTTGGGTAAGTAATAAGATCTGCCCAGGAAAATTGCTGAAGGAATGCTTGGAAAGTCTGTGGCATAGTATGTGGAAGGCATCAGGAGTACAATAACATGCCAGCTTTAGTCATTGGTTGTTATTGTTATGGCTCTTGAAGTGACTGAAATTTCCTGGCCCAACTTCTACTTGATCTTTGGGCTTTTAGTATTAACAATACTTCTTCAAAGTCTCTTCCCTGACTCTTTGAAGACCAGAGTATGTGCTCTTGTTGTGTATTCCCTTTGACCCTTGATCTCTCCTATCTCAATCCTTAATATACTATATTGCAATTATTTATTTCAAGATTTATTTTTCTACACTGGCTAGAAAATCTAAAATATAGAACATCTATATTATCCCACTTCTGTCCCCAGTATCTAGATGTCTGGCTTATGAAAGGAATTAAATAAATATTTGCTGAACAAATAAAATAAAATATGATAAAAAGTAAAAAAATGAAACCTTACATTTTGATTTATAGTGAAGAATACAAATTTATTGGATGATGAAACATTTTTTTTTAAAAAGAAACATAAAATCTGGAACCCACTCTAGTAAATGCTGGGTTATATTAAGGTTGACTCTCTTAGAGGAAAGGAGGGTCCTAATTCACCTCTATTAGAAAGCACAGCAATGTTCAGAAGGTATACTTGGGTTTGATCAGCCATGGAACTGAGAGTAGATGGTTTAATGTCTATTCTGTCCTCCAGTTGAATTGAATTTTAGACTTACTAATGTAGTGGGTAACTATTTTTTTTTTAAACCAGGGATTGAATTCAGGGGAACTTAACCACTGAGCCACATCTCCAGCCCTTTTCATTCTACTTTTTAAATTTTGAGACACGGTCTCACTAAGTTGCTTAGGGCCTCACTAAATTGCTGAGGCTGGCTCTGAACAGGTGATCCTCCTGCCTCACTGTCCTGAGCACTGGGATTACATATATGTCCCACCACACCTGGCTAGTGGGTATTTTTCATGTCAAAGTCCTTAATTATCAGGACCTACTTTGGTATGTTGACAATATAATTATTGACATTTACAATTTCCAGATTACCTGCTTTGTTTATACCCAGCTTGAAAGAATTTTTCCTCTAACTTGAACAAATGGTGATTGGTTTCTTTTGTTTATTCTCTTGGGATCTGGCCTACTGCTATTCCTGAACCTTCTTCCAAGCTGCTATCCTCATGACACCAGCCCTCAGGGTACTTAGCACCTGTCCCCATGATATACTGCTTCATACGCTTTACCAAAAATCCATTCCAAAGAATTATTCTTTTATCGTCCCTAAAAAATCAAATTAAAATATATCTAAAATAAAGCCCTAGGAAATGTTAAGGAAAGTGAAAATATGTTGTGACAATTTATTGGTATTTATCAACTTTTGTTATGGATTAAATATCTCTAGGACAATGTTATGATATACAGTCAAACATCCATTTTCTGTACATTAATATTTATAAATTTACTGTTGGACATCCTGTATACTGACTTTTGTTAACATATTAATTTTTAGAGTTTTGAACTAATGAAGAATAGAGCTTAATTAACTTACTTAAATTCACTGTTAATATTCTAGCAATGGAGAAGGGGTGGGTAATGAAAGGAAAAAGATGTGTTCACACAGATTTTTATAGCAATATAGTGAATTTCTCACCTCAATTCTCATATATTTAATGGGTAACAACATGATACCTTCCAGGACCAAAAAAGAAAAAGAAACTCTTGCATCATTGTCAGTAGGAAGGAAATTCAGTGTTACATTAATAATTATAGTGCTTTATAGCAGATTAAGAACAGTAAATTCAAGCTGAATTCTAATTTTAAAGAGGCAAATGAAACTGCTCTATAACACTTGGATTCTGATAGCATACGACTTGTCAAATTAGATTTCTCAAAAGACTTTTGTGCTAGAAATAAAAACCATATGTTTGAGGGAACAAGCACAAATCAGATGATTTCCATAAAAGACTAAAATGAAGATAAATACAAATAGGAAACATGGTTTTCAGTGGAAAAGTCAGCAAGAAAGAGGAACTTATGGAATAAGAGTGGATTTTTTCTCTTCTTATTACTGATCATTTCATCTGGCACATCAAAGAAAAAGCAAAGACTAGTAACATATGTGAAATGATACTGAGCTTAAAATTGGTTGGCTTGCATTTTGGATAGTTACCCTGATTATATAAGGGTGAAAAACAATATACTACCTTCTGCATAGTATATAATACAAGAAAAAAGACATCCTATAAACTATAAACTTCAACTTAATAAGGGATTTTGTTTACTGTTTACTGTTGTTGTAGATAGCATATGCGTAGACTCTTAAAGACACTGTGATAATTCTTTTTAAAAAGCATTTCATTAAAATCATTGCTTTGCATTCATCACATATTTAATAAAATATATTAATTCTCCACACAGAAAGCAATGGCCATAAGAAAATATTTTACTGCAAATTTCAATTCTATTTTGACTTGTTTCTCTCAAAAACATCTTTGAAATGCTGGCTAATAAAAATTTAGTCAATAATATCAACTAAACTAAGGAGAAAAAAAGTTGAAACACACCTTTGTCATATTTTTTTTAGCCTAAGGTTTAATAAAGAGATGGTTTTCAGTTACCAGTAATACCCGATGAATTAATTAGCTAATAGTTGACATTTAAGCTATTATCAATTGTTCCTATTTCTTATGGTATTACAAACTACAGATGTCCATCAATTAAAGCCTGTGTCAATAAAGGACTGCTCAAAGAAATGTCACATTAAACTCAAAAAGCTAAACACCCAAAAAACAAATAACCAAATCAATAAATGGGCCAAGGAACTGAACAGATACTTCTCAGAAGAATCAATCAACAAATACATGAAAAAATGTTCACTAGCAATTAGAGAAATGCAAATCAAAACCACTCTAAGATTTCATCTCACTCCAGTCAGAATGGCAGCTATTAGGTATACAACCAACAATAAGTGTTGGCGAGGATGTGGGGGAAAAGGTACTCTCATACACTGCTGGTGGGACTGCAAATTGGTGCAGCCAATATGGAAAGTAGTATGAGATTTCTTGGAAAATTGGGAATGGAACCACCATTTGATCCAGCTGTCCCTCTCCTCAGTCTATACCCAAAGGACTTAAAAACAGCACACTACAGGGACACAGCCACATCAATGTTTATAACAGCACAATTCATAATAGCTAAACTGTGGAACCAACCTAAATGCCCTTCAATAGATGAATGGATAAAAATGTCACATATATACACAATGGAATATTACTCAGCAATAAAATAGAATAAAATCATGGCATTTGCAGATAACTGGATGGAATTTGAGAAGATAATGCTAAGTGAAGTTAGCCAATCCCCAAAAACCAAATGCCAAATGTTTTCTTTGATAATAAGGAGGCTGATTCATAATGGGATAGGGAGCAGGAGCATGAGAGAAATAGACGAACTCTAGATAGGGTAGAGGGATTGGAGGGGAAGGAAGGGGGCATGGGATGGTTCACTGCTATCCAAAGTACATGTATGAAGACATGAATTGGTGTGAATATACTATGTATACACCAAGAGATATGGAAAATAATGCTCTATGTATGTAATAAGAATTGTAATGCATTCTGCTGTCATATATAAATAAAAATTTGCATAATAAAAAAAGAAATGTCACATTAAACTATTTTCCTTTTAACCTTGTGACTTTAATTTTTTTAAATTGGAGTTACTGATGTTCAATAGTAACTCACAATGATTCCAGATGCAATTAAAGTATGTAAAGACCAAGTATTTGTTAAAATAAGGAAATAAAATTAGCCTCTAGAGAGCAAGCACAATCTGTTCTGAAATGTTGCTTGTAAAGTTACTTTAAACTAATATCTTCTAATTTACGAAGAAGGAAAAGTTCTCAAAATAGTGTTTATTTTGAATATTATATTTTGATGAGTTATATTTTAATAGATGGATGTTTTATTTCTTTTAGGAAGACAATTAATAGATAAGCCTAAGAGTAAAGGAAGAAGGAGGATACAAGAGTTTCAAATAGCCAACAAAAATCTCCTTTATAATCTTCATTAAAATAAAGATGGCTATAAGAGCACTCCATTCAATAATGAATCAAACATGAGAAAAGACAGAAGAATATAGATCAAAAGAGGCACCAGATATTTGCTTATTATTTTAAACAAAGGGGTGATTATAAAAATAGAACTAAATGATACTTTTAAAATGATATAAGCATAATATATCTTATTATTGAGAAGTAAATACTTCTTATTGAGTAGTAAATACTTATCGAGAAGTAATATTGTCAAAAAGTAGTTTTTCAAATGAAGAAGAGTTCATGACATCATCAAAATATTATTTTAACAATGCTGATTAAAAATAAGTTGAAATAAATGTAAAGAACACTAATAATCATTAATAAAACAGAGAGTTGTACTTAAGACAAAAGTGATGCAAACAAGTTTAAGAATTAATTATTTACAAACATTCTGGTTTCTGTGCTGAATAGGGGTACATAACACCACCCTCTACCTGCAAATGACAAATTGATTTTCCCGAACACAGGAAGAAACTTCCTTAGAACCTCAAACAGATACAGTCCTTGTTATGAGCAGTGCTGCCAACCAACTCAAAAAAAAGAAGACACAAAATAAGACTATGGTTACTGTCATGTTAGTTAAAAAACAAGCAGTGGGCTAAATTTGAATACTTTTGGTTTGATCAATCACTTACCCTCTCAAAGCCCAAGATCTCACCTCTACCAAGGGAAATAACATAGAATATATGAGAGAATATTATGGTGAAAAGTAAGAAACATAAAAGGAAAAGGAAAAGAATGAAAGGGGAAAAGAGTATTATATATACACAGTGCTTTGAATGTTTTGAATGCTTTGAGGAAAAAGTTCTTTTAGAAAGATAAGCAAAATATTTTTTTCTGGTAAAGTGCCTGAAAAAATTCCAGCTTTTAAAAAAGTTGTTTTGGAGACACATAGTAGTTTATTTAGTAGTCAATCACTCATCGCTAACATGACAAAATGCAAAAAATCCTAACAAACTACAAAGGAAAGAAAGATGTTAGAGGATAATATTTATGGAAGGAAGTCTACTGGGATGTAACACTTTGCAGTTCAGAGGTAGGATGTTGCTGGGAAAGCAGGTAGAAATTAGCTACAGCAAAACAGTCACCAGCTAATTATTTCAAAACATGCTTAGTTTTCAAAATCTATTTATCTCTACCATGTCTCCTTAGGACTATTTTATTAACACTATTTTAAAAGAAATTCAATATTAAAGCCATGATGATAAATCTTTTCTTGAATTTCTCTGAAAATCTTATCAGTTATTAAGTTTTTAGAAATAAAAACAAATCTACTAAAATGGTAAAAAGAAAATTGTACTTTTTATTGTTACTCTGAAAACTAGCTTTCTGCTGGGTTAAGTTTCAGGGACTCAAGATGATCTAATTTCTTTGAAGGAACTTTTCTATTTTCCAGAAAAAAATAAAAGGCAGTTTATAGGTCCTTTATCTGAATAGAAAAATGAGTATTTTAATTAGTTTTTAAAAGGGAATAGAAGAATAAATACAGAAATACAAAGTTGTATACACAGAGGCAATCAAAGGTGAGTTTGATGAATATTTTGTCCTTTGAATACACCTTTTTTTTTGGCTGGGTGGGGAGGATTGCCAGGGATTGAACCTAGAAGCACTCCACCACTGAGCCACATCCCCAGCCCTATTTTATTTTATTATTTGTATTTTTATTTAGAGATGGTCTCATTGAGTCAGTTGCTTAGGGTCTCGCCATTGCTGAGGCTGGCTTTGAACTCACGATCCCTCTGCCTCAGCTTCCTGAGCAGCTAGGAGTACAAGTGTGCACCACCACACCTGGCTGGATAAATCTTTATTAGAAAATATACCACATAATAATTTATAAATTGAGTAACGAAATAAAAATGTAATAAAACATAAAAATTAGTAAATGACCATTTATCATATCATGATATTCCATAGTCTTTCATTAAACAAATAATATTGAACATATAGTAATGGGGATTGCTTTAGGTACTGGAGGACTATCTGTGAACAAAACAGGTAAAAATTCCTTCCTGCAATGAACTTACATTCATATAGCATTTAAAGGACTTATCATATTAATAACGTATTACTTTGAATTACGGAATGAACTATATTTTGCATATTAAGTACTAAAAGATATTTTACAACAGGCAATTAAATTGAAAGAATAAAATTAAAATACATTTTTTAAACATTCTTTTAGTTGTAGATGGACACCATATCTTTGTTTTATTTATTTCTTTTTTTATGTGGTGCTGAGGATCGAACCCAGTGCCTCATGCATGCAAGGCAAGCTCTCAACCACTGAGGTACAACCCCAGCCCAAAATTAAAACGCATTTTTAATCATTAAGACAAATAATATATGATCCTGCTGCCATTAATGTCTACCAGAAGAGGAGTGCTCTCCACAAAGCTAGTTAAGCATGTCTCTTGGTTAATAACCCAATATATATATTTGGTGTAATACATATTGACTAAAACTTGCAATATAAGTTGAATTTTTATACAATATTATTTGATATACTATAATCCATTCTTTTATCTTAATTTGCTTGTTTATCAACCTGGAAAAATTTACAATGCTATGGTTTTAAATTAACCAGACTTTAGCCACCCCAGTCAAATAAAAACAGTGTGTAAATAAGTGAGTACTTTTTTTACAAAAGCTATAAAGAAAATGTGACTTTAATTTTTTATAATTTTCCTATTAGGTTTTTATAATAGATTCTCTCTTTTTTTCAGATTTATTTTTTAAATTAAATTATTTATTCTAATTTGTTATATATAATGGCAGAATGCAATTCATTTCATATTATACATATAGAGTACAATTTTTCAAGTCATTGATTGCACACAAAGTATTTTCACACCATTCGTGTCTTCATACATATACTTAGGGTAATGATGTCTAACTCATTCCACCATCATTCCTACTCCATTGCCCCCTCCCTTCCTCTATCTCCCCTTTGCCCTATCTAAAGTTCCTCCATTCCTCCCATGTTCCCCCCACCATCACCATTATGAGTCAGCATTCTCATATCAAAGAAAACATTTGCCCTTTGGTTTTTTGGGATTGGCTTACTTCACTTCATATTATATTCTTCAATTCCATCCATTTACCTGCAAATGCCATGATTTTATTCTCTTTTAATAATGAGTAATGTTCCATTGTGTATATAACCAAAATTTTCCTATCCATTCATCTACTGAAGGGTGTCTGGGTTGGTTCTGTAATTTAGCTATTGTGATTTGTGCTGCTATAAACATTGATATGGCTGTGTCCCTGTAGTATGCTGTATTTAAGTCCTTTGGGTATAAACCGAGGAGTGGGACAGCTGGATCAAATGGTGGTTCCATTCCAAGTTTTCCAAGGAATCTCCATACTGCTTTCCAAATTGGCTGCACCAATTTGCAGTCCCACCAGCAATGTATGAGTGTGCCTGTTTCCCCACATCCTCGCCAACACTTATTGTTGTTTGTATTCTTGATAGCTGCCATTCTGACTGGAGTGAGATGAAATCTTAGAGTGGTTTTGATTTGCATTTCTCTAATTGCTAGAAATGTTGAACATTTTTTCATATGTTTGTTGATTGATTGTATATCCTCTTCTGAAAAGTGTTTTTTCAGTTCCTTAGCCTATTTATTGATTGAGTTATTTGGTTTTTTTGGTGTTAAGGTTTTTGAGTGCTTTATATATCCTAGAGATTAGTGCTCTAACTGATGTGCTTGTGGTAAATTAAGATTTTCTCCAATCTGTAGACTCTCTATTCACCTCACTGATTGCTTCTTTTGATGAGAAGCTTTTTAGTTTTTAGGTTTTTTTTTTAGATTCTCTTTTAAAACAGAACTACTGCATCATAGGAAAGACAATATATGCTGCTTTTAGCACCAAAATTTAGAGTTCACTTCAATCCTAGTCACTCTTCAAGACTAATTTTAATCAAAGAAGGAAAGGTACATGGGTTGGGGTTGTGGCTTGCAGTACAGCGCTCGCCTAGCGCTTGTGAGGTCCTCAGCACCACATAAAAATAAATAAATAAAGGTATTGTGTCCAACTACAAATTTAAAAATATATATTAAAAAAAGAAAAGTTACAGCTATGTGAGGAATTAAAAGGCCGAGAACTAAAGCAGGCCCTAAACACATTTCTTGTCATCTTGCATTTTACCTTAAAATTTGATGTAGGTTTTGAAAGCTATTCCATAATATATCCAATTTGTTTCAATATAAAAACATTTAAGTCACCACTGAGGTTATAGCAACAAGAAGCTGTGGTTGTGAGCCAACACCTTCTGGAAACTTGATTGAACTGAAGATAGCTGACACTGCATAGAAAGTTCAGTATCTGGATGCTTTTTCTGTTCTGCTATCTATCACATTATTTCATGAACCCTGATTAAATGAGTGGTTATATACAGCAATCATTTTTCATTGATTTATGAACTATGTCAGGGTAATCACTGTGGCCAGTCTCCAGAATAATGCTGAAAAGATGGTACGTGCAGCATTTTCTGACTTCTACTGGTAGACATTTCAACAACTGCACCTTTTAAAGTTTTCACATAGTTTATGTCATACTGAGATGGAAAAGTTCTCTTATCTCCTGAGCCATCTCTTATAATATCTCAGAATGAACCTAAGGATATTGTTCATTTGTCCTGTTCTCTTGTTTGAATTTAGGTATTACTGCTGTTCATTTAAGTAAACCAGAACATCTTTAAAACCACCCCCAAAAAAGAGGTAAAGAAGTAAGAAGTACTTAATATATTGATGAAACAAACAAGGCATGTTTATAGGGGCAAAAAACAAGAAATAGTTTACTGCGCAATGCTATTGAAATACCAGTTCTCTCAATGAGGCCTTCCCTGGCCAATCTATTTAAAATTGTTAGCCCCTGGCTCCCTTTCTGCTTTATTTTTTTCATCAATATCTGACATAGGACATATTTCATTATTTCATTATCTCTCTCTCTTGCCAGCAACTAGAGCATAACATGAATGTTGCTTTTGTTCCCTGGTCAATCACTCAAGCTTAGAAAAGTAACCCGAGTATAGTACATATTTAATAATGCTGCTCAGATGGGTGCATTTCAGTCCCTTCAATCATATACCCTAAGGCCAAGCTGTGTTATTAAAAGTTCCTTAAGCATCAAGTATATCTTTCCTCTTTTCTGAAGTTTTTTCTTCCTTTTTCTCATTGCCTGACATAAGGTCCATTCCTTTTATGCTCAGATCAAATGTTCCTGACTCTTAGAAGCACCCCTTACTTTTGACTTCTACCCTACCAGTTGAACTAATAATTGATCCATAGAAATACTCTACACTTAAGATGAACTTGAGCTGTTCATATGATTGTCTCTCTTGCTAGGCATAGCTGTTATAGACAAGAGTGCAATAACATAATTTTTTATGCACCTAGTGCCTATCACCATGTTGTGTACCTTGTAGGCAGCAAAAAAATGTTTGCTCAAAGAAGGAATGAATGCATGAGTGTATTAAATAAACATTAATTATGTACTTCTAATGTATAAAGCAGAATATTAGGCACAAAGTATTATACATGAATAATTCAGAGACTATTCTTCAGGAAGTACACATGACGGATAGGGAGACAGATATAAGATAATTAAATCTAGTTCATGTCAGAAGTGATAAGGGTTATAAAAACAAAGATATCAAAATAAAGTTCAATGTGAACTCAGGGGAGACGGTAACCAATTCTGACTGAAGAAGACATGATTCTAACAATAAAATCTGATTTTATCTGCCAGTGATGTGTAGAAGATACATCCAGGCAGAGCATCAGTCAAATGTGGAGCAGTCTGGAGATACAAGAGAAGTTTTAGGGAACATCTAGTTACCCAACATGTCTAGAACATAGTTATATGAAGGGGAGAGAGCTGGATAGGCAGGATAAGTCCAGAATGTATGGAGTCTTAAATTTCATAGTTTAGTCTGACTTTCATTTCATGGAAAATATGAAGCCATTGGAGGACCAACCATCTATCCATTTCAGAGGGAAGACTTTCTGAATGGATGTCTGAAAGGTGGCAGAAAAAGGAAAAGATATTGCATTTATTCATTTGTTTATCAAATGTTTATGAAACATTGGCTATACTCTAGACATCACAGTGGAAAAGGCAGTTGAAGACATATCCCTGCCCATAAGGGGTGGGGTCAAGCTACCTACTGAGGAGGACAGAGATAGGAACTTGTAACTGATAAAGACAGATATACTAGCAGAGCCTGTTCTATGTCAATAGCCCTAACCTTAACCATTAATAAAAGTCCTTTTGGAAAAGACACATTCTAAAACTTATAAATATAGAAACCAAAAAAATGACCTAACAGTGAAAAACAATATCTTAGTTTTTATTTGGTACTAATAAAAAAAACCCTCTTGTTTTCATTAAAAATTAAAGAAGACTATTTGGGAGAAAGCAATGTGATTGATTCACTTTATTATTTTTGTGATTTAAAGTTCTAGCCCTAAATTCAATTGATTTCTATAGCTGAACAACAGCTCACAAGGACACCTACATAGAACCAAATGGCAGAAGGGCAAAACTGACTGCACTACCTAGAGCTCAACATGCAATTTTTCAATCTCATTTACCAAACACAGAAAGCTTTCTTTGCTCCCCACTTGCAAAAATGTTTTACAAAAACAGTAACACAAAGAAAGGAAACATCTGCTTGTGAAAAAGAATGAGAAGGAAAGGTCTAAGAATTTTTCCTACTGGAAAAGACTTTGATTTACATTTTGAAGAAAAAGGTAGGAGTTTTCCAGGTAGACTTGATAGGGAATTCCAAACTGCGTAGGTTAAGTTATGGAGCCATGAATATGTATGCAGAGCCACAGGCAGTGGATGAAGCGTAAGTGTATGGGAGAGAACAGGTGGAAGCAAGACGAATGAAACAGATGGTGTTCAAACTCAGGAGTATGGACTTGATACTGCTGGTAATGGGAGTCACTGAAGGCTTCTGAGCAGGACAACAAGTGATCAACTTTATTTTTTGGAACAATGTGGGGACATGGAAAGGAGATGAGGGTTAAGGTCTTAATCAAGAGGCTACTGCAATAGTCCAGAGTAGAGATGAGGAAAGAAGATTAATTCCTATTACTACCAAGCTGATACTAATGATTCTATTCCCACAGGGTTAAATCTATCTAGTTCTGGTAATCTGGACTATTTACTAGAATCCTATTCAAAACTATCATTAGCCCAAGTTCTCACAACTCTCTAGTTATTTTGATCTGAAGGTTTGCTTATTATTTCTGTTACAGATCCATCTTACATATTGGGTCAGTAGCCCTGCTGAGTCTCTAGAAAAGATAGTTGTTGAAATGCCAGAATGTTGCACTGCAAATCCCACCACAATTATATAAATAGTCATTACTGCCAAACTTAGCAATGTTGAGTTCTCAATTAATTTCCCATTTACTCTCTATCACATTACCCTTTAAAGTCTTGTACATCATTTTCTTTTCTTTTCAGAATGGGAATTGAACCCAGGGGTACTTTACCACTGAGCTACATCCTGAACCCTGTTTGTTTGTTTTTGAGATAGGTTTTTACTAAATTGCTTAGGTCCTCATTAAGTTGCTGAGGCTGGCCTCAAATTAATAATCCTCTGCCTCAGTACCCCCGACCCCTGCAAATCAGTGGGATTATGGGCATGGACAACTGTACCCAGCTATCATTTTCATTTTAGCATTTTTTCTATTGGTTACATTATTTTTTATTGTACATCTTCTCTCTACTAGATAGAAATCTTCATGGCAGCAGTGACCTTTGTCTATCCTATTCATTGTTAAGTTCTCCAGTTGTAAAACAGTGCTAAGGACATAACAGAAATTCAATATAGGGATGCTATAGTAGATGCTGTTGGTACTCTACCAAGATCTCCTTTACCAGCAAATGCACTCATCCTCCAGTTATTACAGCATTGACCTATAAATGCTTACAGCTAAAATCTTCTTCCCTCCACCTTGGGAGCTACCTCTTGGAGAAATACCAATTACAAATGCTTCCTGCCCTCTCTCCCAGGGTGCAACCCTTAACCAGTGACTTACTGATATGGGAGCTAAAACTATTGGCTCTCTTGCTTCTAGGTGAGATAATGGAGTAGTACCATTCACACTCCAGAGCTCCCTGTGAAGAGGCTGAGACCAGGTTATATTTAGAACCATCTCATTTGTCCAAACTTATCCTGACTTCTTTACTTTCCAATAGTTCTCACCTAAAATCTCTCCTTTTCAAATCACTTATACAAACATCCTGATTTCTGGCTCAAGAGATCTGTTTCAAGATAACCCTACCTAAGATACTGTTGACTGACTGACTGACTGATGAATGAATAAATGAATGACTAAAGGCAAATGCAGAAATAATTCTTAGATTTTTCAACAAGGCTCTTAATTTATCCTGTATAAATCATTATAGATACATCTCAATCAACAGAAGTTTCATAACAGAATTGTGAACTGAGCAATCACCTTAATACACCAGTTTATTTACTAATTTGAAGCACCTTGGGATGTTCCTTCTGCTTATTTTGTCATTGTTGCCACCATTTGAAGAATCTGGCTAGAGCAACATGTATCTTATAAGAACAACATTATTTTCAATATAAACAAATAAAAAGGCATTTTGGAAGTATTGGATATTAGACCAAGACACTTTTTCATTCTTTCTGCTCATCTAAGGACAGTGCAGCTGATGCCAGCTAGGAAGGCCCAAGTGGGTCACCAGATTTAAGTGGTAGGGACATGATGTTAAGCCTATCCAGATGATCTGAGATTTGAACAATTCTAATATTGAGCTTATTCCATATTTTTATAAGGAATTTTATAATGAGAATCAGTGTGAAATAATTTTTTAACCAAAATTGTCCTGTGAGGGGGAAAAAAGGACTAGAATTTATAAAGTAAATTTATAATAGTGATTGAGTTGAGGAAGGTGATATGATTTTGGAAGTAGCAGTTAAAAGAAATGTTAGCTATAATTATAATATTTAATTTCTGGAAAAGGAATCAAATTTGGAAAAATATGAACAGTTAAATCTGGGTGATAAATTTGGCTCTGTGTTACGTATTTGTATTTACATTTTTGGGATTTTTAAAAGTTTTTCTCAAACTAAAAATGCACATAACACTTGAAAGGAATGTAGTAGGCTCTAGTGGCAAGGGATATAACAAAACAAAGAAAAAACACTGTTTTAGTGGTTCTCAAGCTTCTTAAGCTTGTGATTCAGGAAATAAAAAATGAAAACGAATCCCACAGACTCCTCATTGTTTCCAGTTGTCTTTTCCAGAACAGCCTAGAGCATGCCACTTGCTGCTATCTACAGTTTCAGGAATTTGTCTATAGTTCTGACTCACCAGCCTCTGTAACCCACAAATTAGAAGCCATAATAAAACAACTTTTGGGTGGGCATGCTTCAAGGAAGGATATCACTGGAGTAGTGTCCACTTGGGAGGAATATTCCTTAATAAACCACAATAATTAATTAATGTTTTTATGAATCTCCTGGGTGAACAGAAAAAAAAAACAGTGCCATTAAGTTTGCTGATGACACAGTTCAGAGGAGGAGATGTGACTGGGAGTAAAAGTAAATTTAGGGACTGGGGATATAGTAGAGCACTTGCCTTGTATGCACAAGGCCCTGGGTTCAATCCCCAGCATCACAAATAAATCATTATAGATATAGATACAAAAAAATAAGTTTAATGATCCAGAGAAATAGTAACGAGAAGAAAATGAAATAAGGATATTATTATTAGCCAAAAATATAAAACTATGAAATAATTAGCCAAAGAAAATAATGCAGAAAAGACTCAACAGGACTTAGGAACATAAGGCTAGAATTTAACACAACAAGTTAATTATACATAGACTGAGGTACAGAATAAAAAAGATGGTTGATCGACAGTTCTGTCACACAGGTTAAAACCACAGTAAAGTACTTACTATCCTCCCTACTCTACTGTCTGATTCAGCACAATGAAGTCAAGGAACAGCATCAAGCAGTAGTTAGAGCACAGGGCTGAAGCCAGAATGTATGAAGCCAGCTGTGTAACTTTAGCCAAGTTCTTTAACCTCTCTGTGCCTCAGTGGCTTCATCTGCAAAACAGAGATAGTAATGAAATGGATCTTATACACTTGTAGTCAGCAGTAATAAGTTATAATTTGAAATCAGCTTAGAACAGTGACTAGCACATAATAGCTGCCATGTAAATGTTTGTTAAATAAAAAGAAAAATACAGAAATTTAAATGTATTTGGAGGTCAATCAGAGAAGAGTCAAAATTATTATAAACCTAAAGCATGAGGCAGTGGCATAACTCATTTTTTTTTTTTTTAAAAAGAGGCAGTATAAGGAATTCTTACTAGGAGAACTACTGTCCAACTGCTGATAAAAATGTTTCCAAAACAGCTTTTTCAAATTCATAATAGGGAAGAAGACACAGGAAGAGGACCCTGGATGTTTTGTGTGGCAGCTGCCATTTGACATATCGTCAGGTCCCTATTACTCCAATCAGGGCTAAGGATATTGTAATGGCTCAATAATAATGTTTTCCATGAGACTTAAGAAAAGCTTTGACTTTTTCTGTTTTCTACCAGATAGTTTTGCCTGCTGGGATTTTGTGAATTTCAAAATTTTGTGCTGTCACACTCAGTTTTCTTCAGCCTAAGGAGAGCCTGGTGTGTTGATTATGCTGTGCTTTGAAAAGCATGTCATCATTTACTCCAGGATATGTGATTTTAAGATGGGCAAGAGAAGAGTTTTGCATTCAATTTGCCACATATTTTACTTCATCTGGTTTCACAAAGGGAGAATAATATAAAAATATGATAGATAAAAAGCAAATGTTTTAACAATAACCTTCCAATATGCAATATTTTAACTATCTCAGCTGGTTAGAGCACTTACATAACAGTCACTGGTCGAACCCATACATATATGAGGAACCTGGCTCCACAATGAAGTAGCCTGTGGTGCCTCTAGATAAGGATGGCTATCAGAGGGGACCTTGAGCTGCAAGTTCCAGATGAAATTAGCTCATACCAAGTCATTTCAACAAATACTTAGTGGCATCCACTGTATATTGAGAACCACACAAAGTACTTGCCTTGTGATAAGGGAGGCAACTTCTCTTAACAACTTCTTCACTTCTCTTTTCCCTTCTCCCTCCACAGACTTATCAACAATTGTAAAATCAGCCATTTATAACTATCTCAACATATTCATACTTTCCATTCTCATCACCAATATTTTTGGTTAGCCCCAATAATTTTATCTGGATTCCTAATATCACTTCCCAGTATTCTATGTGATTCAAGATCCATATGACTTTGAGCAGCCCACAAACTATGGTCAACATCATCTTTCTTGCTTTCATTATACCTCATTGCAGTCAGGATTCAATCCAGCCTCAGCAGGGACTATGACGCCTCTGTAAGCCCATGTCTGCCTCTTGCCATTAATTCTTACATCTACACACATACATCCCAAACTTACCACACTGACTTGTTATTTACATGGCTTGTTTCCAATGGCCATGCCAGATGTGGTGGTGCTGGCCTATAATCCCAGTGAATAGGGAATCTGAGGCAGGAAGATCGCAAGTTCAAGACTACCCTCAGTAACTGAATGTGACTTTTTCTCAAAATAAAAAAATAAAAATAAATAAATAAGTGATGGAAATGTAGCTCAATGGTTACGGGAATGGGAATATTTGCATAATTTTTACCAAATGAGCATGTTTAATTCAAAAATTTAAAACGTGAAATGTTCCAAAAGCCAAAACTTTATAAGCATCATGTCAGTGTTCAAAAAGTTTCAGACTTTGAAGCATGTTGAATATTGGATTAGGGATGTTTCACCTGTCTCATTCAAACCAGAGATAGAAAAGAAAGAAAGTTATGTGATAAGAAACTAATACTAAACTAAACTAGTAGCTTGTCTAAAAATGCCTGACACTGGCTGAGTCCATTTCACATATTCTGTCATTTAGTCTTCACCCTAGGAAGGACATACTTCAATTTGATAAGTCAGGAAATTAAGACTGAAGGAGTTCAAAATCACACAAAAGTTAGTGAAGACAGGATTCAATTTCTAGAACCTGTATTCTTTCTATCACATTGGTACAAATTCAGCTTCTCAGAGGTTGAGAGGTGGGAACAGCCACACCCAGAATGAAACAAGAGAGGTCACCAATGGATGAAACTTTGAAGTCTTGGTGGAGAAATGGGGTGCATTTTTAGATGAAGGAATACAGGTAGGAATGGGTTAAACTTCAAAACTTGTGAATAGAGCATAGAATGATCCTGGAATAAGTAGAGCATTTGCGAGGAAAATTCATTGTAAGAGAAAGTTGAGGCTATAGTAGGGGATGTGGGAACTCTATTTCCAGTAGGTACCACTATTAGAAAAATAACAAGAGCATATATCATACTAATGATTGGACCTGAGCTATCTTTGTATCTGAAGAGTAGCAAATAAAAAAAACTGGTAATATAAGTATTTCAAAGCCTTTAGATTATTATGATTTTAATATAGACATGTACTTTTATCCAAGGAAGCAATACAACTACAGAAGTTGCAAGTGTCCTTCATGTCAAATTAACATCATAGAAGAAACAAGTAAATAGATACATTTCACAAATGTAAGGCATAAGTGATTGCATCCATTAATCTTTTAAATTATTTACATCATATTCTTCAGACATACTTTTGATTTTAACTAAGTACATGAATTGCCCACCTTGTTCATTTTGTGAAGTCTGATAATCAAAACACAAGATGGCCATACTTAAAAGCATTGTGGTTGTTTTATTCATGTGTGTTTGGTGATGGTTTTACTTATCAAGATTATGTTTCAAATGACTCTTATAACTAATTGTGTTCCAATGACTAAATTAAATTGAGACTGACTGATCATTTAGATGGTAACATCACAAATCTATCAGGAGTCTAAAATGAAGACAAGGCCTTACATAGATCATCTACAGATCAAAGAAGTCCTAAACATATTTTTAAGACCACTATTTTTAAGTCTTTTGGACATAGGTTTCCCTTAAAGCAATTCTATGAGCTTAAATTTTATGGCAAATACAACCTTAAAGCTGTATAAAAAAGAAAAAATTCCCTACATTGAAATTAGTGGGGATGTTGGTCTAATTAGTGAAAATTCTTTAATGGCATTTATCGCAAACTGAGCTTTTGGACTTCCACTTTTGCATAATAAGTTAATATCCAATAATGTCAAACAGAGATACCTAGGGCCCCTGTTAAATGAATAAATATAAATTTATTTGACATACTATTATCAATTAATAATACAGCAACAGGTGCTATAAAATATAAGTATTTGGCTTTGAAATTTTTCCTACATTTTAAATTTAGAAAATTAATCATAGATAATATATTTACACATTTATCTAACCAATGTCAGAATTACCACAGAATGTAAATTAGCAGGATTCAACTCTTCACTATTCTATGGACCATTTCTTATTTTAGGACAAGAGGTTGATGGGCCAGACAGGAAGTAAGGCATGCTCTCTCTAATCCTCTAAACCTTTAAAAGAACCTCAAATACCATATTCTTCTTGAAGTCTCAAAGACATTCAAATATAGAGCAAAAAGTGATATTATAAATGACCTTTGTCTGTTCTTCTTACTTAGAGATGAACAAACTGAGACCCAAGAGAGACAAAAATTGATGGTTTTGAATGCATATATGATAAATTAAGGGTCAAAAATCAATGATTCAGAAGGCATTCCCATCAAAAAGTTTAAAAAAGAACAATACACTGAGTCTGGAGAAAATAAAAGGGTATAATAAAGACAAAAGCAGGAATTATTGAAATGAAAAAGAAACATAAGAAAAGAAAGGGTTAACAATTCCAGAAGTTGGTTATTTGAATAATAATAATAACATCCTAGCAGAATTGATGGAGAACATAGATAATCAATGCCAGGTGTAAGAATGGAGATATTATTACCTTACATTCCTGGGATAAAATCTACTTGATTGACATATTATATTTCTATATTTCCTTGAATATGATTTGTTAATACTTGTTAAGAATTTTCACATCTATATTCTTAGCTTTTGTCTGAAAATGTCTTTTATTTTATATTTGAAGAGTATTTGTGCTGAATGTACTATCCTACTTTTTGCTTGTTGCTTTAAAAGTAACCATTTCGTTGAATTATGTTTTATTATATTTATTCTTCATGAAAAGTCAGTAGTAATTTTTATCATTGTTATACTGTATGTATTATGGCTTTCATTCCCTCTGGTGGTTTTAAAGATACTTCTATTAGTTTTCAGCAATTTGACATGATGTGCCATGCTGTGGCTTCCTGTGTGTTCTGCTGACATTCATAGAACTTCTTAGACTGATGACTTTGTTCTTCATTAAATTTGAGAGTTTTCCCATTATATCTCTTATAATATATGCTCTGTCCCATTTTTCTCCTATAATCTTTGAGATTCCAGTTGCTGATATGTGAAGTTGCATTTTTTAAAGTTGTCTTTTCTATACTGAGGATTTCTATTCCCTCATTATTCTCATTTCCCCTCTTGTAATGCTTAAAAATGTTTATGGCAACAGTTTTATAGTTCTTGCCTGCTAATTCTACCATTTTTTAGCTTTTTTAGTCCATTTCTTTTGACCAATTTTCCTGTTTCTTTGTGTATCTAGTAATTTTCTACTGAAGGCTTGACATCATTTAATGGCATGTTGTGAAGTGTTTAGATTTTTCAGTCTTTCTTAGTTGAGTGTTCAGTTTTGTTCCTATCTTTTCCTGTCTGCTCAAAATCCATTCTTTTTATTTTTAAAGCCATTTTGTATGAGAAAGAACTTCTAAAACTGAAGCACCTTTGCTTTTTTTTGAGACTTATTGTTAAACTTTTTAAGGGTGAGTATATAGTAACTTTAATTAGAGATAGACTAATTCTACTTCTAAAGCATAAGCTTTATAAGATATTTTCTGGAAAACAGAGGGTTTAATGCAGGCTGCCAATCATGCAGGAGTTCTGACAGTTGTTCAGACTGCAGATCTCTGGTGGTTATTCTTTTCCCAGTGTTTATGAATTTTGTCCAGGTTTATAGTTGTTTATTGTGGTAGTGCTAATCTGGTACATTAGTCTGCCATAGCCAGAAGTATATATCCCATGAGGGAGTTTTTAGCCATATCTCAACTTTCATTTGATCCTTTTTTCTTTGTCTTTTGACATAGTAATTGCCTTCTACTTTCCTATAATTCTCTAAGAACTCATAATTATTTAGCAAAAGACCCAAACCAGAAATTAATTCTCAAAATTCAATCCAATGGGCCTGGGCGTGATGGCACAAGCCTGTAATTCCAGTGGTCAGAAGGATGAGACAGGAGAATTAGAAGTCTGAGGCCAGCTTTAGCAACTAACCTGAACCCTAAGCAACTTAGCAAAACCCTGTCTCAAAAAAAAGGGGGGGGGCTCAGTGGTTAAGTGCCCCTGGGTTTAATCTCTAGTACTATGAAAAAAAAAATCAATCCAATGTTCTTGTCACTGTACAATGTCTTTTGTTTCCTGGAAGTAAAATAACATTCTAAACTAGTTTTAAGTTGCTCAAAACTTGATATATTTCTCTCCTTCTCTCTCCCCCTTCCTCTTTCCCTCCCTACTATTCTGTTTCATTTTTCTGTTTTGAGTAGATCTGCTGGTTACATTTTTTAAAATATGGAACAGGTTCACTAATACAGCTAAAAAATGATCCATGCTGAGAAAATTTGCTGAAAAGCTATTACTGAATGAGTACTCTGACCACACAAAACTAAACAATCCAAAAAGTGTTTTAAGATAAAAAACACTACTAACATACTTCTTCCACATGTCTGTATTCTTCATTTCCTACCTGAGAGCCATATAGTTTGCTCTTCCTCCCTGTGAGCTATTTTAGCTTCTTGTTAGATGAATAGACTTAGGCTCCACTTACTTTTCTTCTAATTTAAGTGCCTCAATGTTGATGAGATCTGCTCCTAGTAATGTTCATCACTCTCTGTCCACAAAAGATCTATTAATTCATATTTATAAAGTATTAGTCACTTTAAAAATAAATATAGTATGGTTTTATTACCTTTTAAGGAGAAGATAGATAAGAGCAGAGGAATAGGAATGAAACCAGTTTATAAAATGGGCCTTTAAGAAAGTATATTTAGGCCTGGTGTGGTGGTACATGCCTATAATCCCAGATACTTGGCAGGCTGAGGTGGGAGGATAGCAAGTTCAAAGACAGTCTGGGCAAGTTAGCAAGGTTGCCTCAAAATAAAAAACTAAAAAGGGATGAAGATGTATCTCAGTGGTAGAGAGAATGCCTAGCATGGACAAGGCCCTGGGTTCACCAATATGGGGGATGGGATGGAAGGGAAGTATATTTAAATTGCACTAGGTAAAAGATGAATAATTTAATCAGATTTTAAGAAGTGGTGGGTCTAATACTCTTACCTGTGAAGTTGGATATATTCTCGTGGTCTGTTGAGCAGGTGAAGAAATCTGTCAACAATCTTGTTTTTTCCTACACCCTGTAATAATTACACAGATAGTATTATACAAAAAGGGACTTTTGTTTTGTTTGATTCTTCTGCCAAACCAGAAGAATCTTTTATAAAAACCTATTTTCCCAAAGTTGTACTGTTTTAGTTTATTATTAATGAAAACCAAACTAGCAAAAACATATAGCACAATTCTCATATGAAATAAGGTTTCTGTCAAAAATTTACTTCTAGATATATTAATTCTAAGCTCTTCTGTTTTAAAGGGAAATCCATAAGTTAGTCTCCTACATATTAATTATTTTGTTCTACAATTTTACAATGAAGTTCAGACATTACAGCAGAATATTTATTCCAGATTTGAAGAATGACATTAGAGTGAAGTCATTTATGTAGGAAAAAAATGGTTTTTCTAATCAGTTCTTTAGAAATATGGTTCTCAGTTACAGGAAGACAACCAATACTATACATTTTCTGCTTTAATCAAACACTCACTTCTCCTTTTATCCTATTTTCTACTCCTTTAAAACCCTAGAAAACTAAAATTGTAACCAAGATATATTAATAAAACTCAACTCTATTTGATCTCCTCTGAAATGCCCTCATTTCTTTGCCACTTACTCATCCCAGGAGTTGATGTCCTTTCTAGAAGACACACTACTAAAAATGGAATCTGCTCTGGTATAATTTCCCTATTTTAAAGTTTTCACTTAGAGGTGGAATACAAATGAATCTTTTAACAATTGGGTTGTATGTAAAAAGTAGAAGTCATTAAAATGTGCAGTTTTATATCATAGGTGACAGCAATAATGTATTAATTTCTTATACTGTGCTAGTATTTTTCACATTATTTCATTTAATCATTACACTGAGACAGTCCCGTGAAAGAAGATTATTCTTATTTCACAAATCAAGAAACTAATGCAACAGAGGAAAGATAGTAGAAGTGAGCTAGGCAGCAAGTCCCAATCACCTCACAACACAGAAAGGAGGCAGCAAAGGAAAAGCATGACTGAGAGGTGGGTGACAAAATAAATGCTCGATACTACATAGTCTGGGACCTGGAGAGACTGGATGATAGGTTACCAGAGAAGAAAATAAACTCAGAGTGCCCTAACTCTATCCCAAACCTGTGGATAAGGAAAGGGGGCAACAGAGAAAGAAGGGTTTGTGGGGGTAAGGGAGACATTCTCTTAAGTTCTACCATTTAAAAACTGTTGGAAAGAAGAAAAAAAAATATTTAAAGCACAACAGTAACAGAAAGGTCTCTAAAACAGCTCAAAGAGCTTAAAAGAAAACTGAGCCAAGGGTGGCAGCCATCTTGTGGAGCCCTCAGCCAACCAGTTAACCCCTTAAATCAGCAGGTTGTCTTCTCATACCCAGACAGCTGCAAATCACACCAGAAGGAAGTCCCCTGCAGTAGGACCTCTTAAAAATCCTATGAATCCAGCCAGAAAGAGCTTAAAAAGTACCACTACTGGCCAAAAACCTCTAAACCCCTCCCTCACCCTTGCTCCTCACCTCAAACAAGAGGACTGAACCAGCTGGAAGGGACCTGTATTGGGAAGTGTACCTAGTCCAGCTAAACTCTGCACAATGTCCAATTGCTTGCCTTGGGCAGACAAGAATGAAGCAGCTTAGGCCCTAAACAAAGGAAAGTGGATTTACTAGGCCTTGATCACTGACACTGGGGGGAGGAACCCTGGGAAGCTTAGGGAAAGTCCCTAGGATCACAGGCCTTACCAGAGGGGAGCTGACTAAATATCCAGTGACATAAAAAGATCCAGCGGGAAATTACCAGTCTATGTAGCAGGAAGAGGCTGATACCAGCCTTAACAGGTAAGTCATGATCACAACTGGCAAGTGACAGGGCATTGTTTGTATACTTAGGAAAACTTGCATCAGACTTAGAAAGCACAGGGAATCAACGCCCACCATTCACAACCTGGAGCAACAAGAGTCCAGTTTAACCACGAGAGACAGGTTAACCACAAGAGACCCTTACCTACAATACATCAGAAAGCCACATCACCAGGGAGAATACTTGTTCACCACACTTCTGCACCACAGAACACCCACGGAAAACCCACAACCAGAGTTCTTGCACTCAAAGACATCCACCGAGATCTTTACTAGTGAAGAGGATCCAGTAGAGGGGAGCAGATACACAGTGGTACACAGCAACCAGGGGCACTTCAAAGCCTGCATCCTGAACTACTGCATACAATAGAAGCAGCCAAGCACAACAATGCACCCTCTAAGCAGTCAGCTGCTGGCCCCAGAACTGACAACCCAAAAACTTCTGGTAAGAGGAACATAGCAAATATGGAATTGGCTCCTGTGTCCCTGTAACTCAGGAAAGCCTCATATCCAAAGACTGATGGAAATCTGTTAAACATCAAAATCCCAATGAAACCCAAATCAACATTCAACAAGAATTTTCTTCACCTTGACATATTATACTATAAACAACTCTAATTTCAACTTTTTTGCAGGGCAAAGAAAGACCAGGCATGTAACTCAGGCACACTTAACCTCTGAGCCACATCCTTAACCCTTTTTTATATTTTTATATAAAATATAATAGGCAGGATCTCACTAAGTTGCTTGAGGCCTCGCTAAATTGCCGCAGCTGACATTTAACAATCCTCTTGCCTCTCAGAGCCGCTGGGATTATAAGTATGTGCCATAGTTCCATGTATTTCAACTTTGATCATATAAATAACTCCTTAACTGAACAGAAATTGCTAACACAACAGGCAGCACTGTACCTTTAACTGATTTGAATGTATTTCATCTAATGGTATAAAACATTAATTGGAATCAATTTTCCTATCTTTGTTTTCCTATATCTCTCTTGTTTATACCTTTTTATTTTGGCTTAAATGCTACTACCTCAAATTACACCCATTCATCTATTTCTATTTTCAACTTTGGTGTAAGTTATCCTTTCATAGTTTCTACCTCTCCTTCCTTCCTTCCTTCCTTCCTTCCTTCCTTCCTTCCTTCCTTCCTCCTCCTCCTCCTCCTCCTCCTTCTTCTTCTTCTTCTTCTCTCTCTCTCTCTCTCTCCCCTTCTCCTATTTACCCAATCTTTCTTCTTTCTCCCTTTTAGCCCTCACTTAAGGTTATATTAAGTTCACCAAATTTACCAATTAATTTTTGACCTGTTCCACAACTTTACTATAGGTTTATATCTGAATTTAGGAAATGCAGAGAAAAACTGCAACAAGATTTTGGTTCTTAAAAGGCTGAACAGAAGGAAGATTGGCTCAGAAGTGACTAGAGTAAATACATGACATGTTTTTAAATGGTGCTGATATTTCTATCAGCAAAGGTCATACATTCACTTAAAACATAATTATTTGGATGTACACCCAACCCAGGGCTCTTATGAAAAAATACTCTCACAAAGTAGTTTGTTACTTGAAAGAAGTCAGAACTATACTGATAGATGGATAGACACAAAAACAATATGAAAAAGCTTCAACAACAGACCTTCAAACACCCATAACGCTGGACACTTCGGTAGAATAACTGTCTGAGAAAGACATTAGAAAGTTTGTAGTTAAACTGTTCTATGAGCTAAAATAAGACGTAAGGTATAAAATTAGAGAGAAAATACAGGAAGTGAAAGATCACTTCAATGAAGAAAAAGAGATACTGAAAAAGAACCAGGTAAAAATCCTCAAATGAAGGAACCAATAAACAAAATTAAAAATTTAATGTAAAGCATCACCAATAGGTTAGACCACTTTGAAGACAGATTTTTTAGGCCTCAAAAACATACTATATAACCTTGAAAATAAAGTCAACTATAGAGAAAAGATGTGAAGAGACCATGAAAGAATATTTAGGAACTCTGAGACAACATTAAAAGGCCAATTTTAACATACATTGGGATAAATGAAAGCTCTGAAATATAAACTAAAGGAATGCACAATCTTTTCAATAAAACAATATTGAAAAATTTCCCAAAACTTAAGAATGAAATGGAAATTACAATACAGAAGGCATATAGGACTCCAAATATACAAAGTCATAATAAAGTCACTCCAAGAAACATTATTATGAAAATGCCTAACATACATAATGAGGATTTATTTTAAAAGCTACAAGAGACAAATAGTTAATAATGCTCACATTTAGAGGGAAACCAATACAGATCTTATGATTTCTCAACCTAGACTCTAAAAACTAGGAGGTCTTGAAATAATATATACCAACCTCCAAAAGAAAATGAATGCCAACCAAGTATATCAACCCAGCAAAATTAAGCTTCATATTTGAAGGTGAAATAAAAATCTTCCATGATAAACAAAAGTTAAAACAATTAACAACTAAAAAAACTGTACTGTAAAACATACTCAATAATATATTTATATGAAAAATACAAATTAAAACTAGCATAGGAAGGAAAAACACTAGAAAAATACTCAACTAAAGGAGAATTAAATCCAACTTAAACACCAAAAATAAACCAAATGATATGAAATAAAACTCATTTCTTTTGGGCTGGGGTTGTAGCTCAGTGGTAGAGCACTTGTCTACCATGTGTAAAGCACTGGATTCAATTCTCAGCACTGCATATAAAATAAGTTAAATAAAGACCCATCAACAACTAAAAACTATTTTTTAAAAAAAACTCATGTCTCAATAATAACACTGAATATGAATGATCTAAACTCTGCAATCAAAGACAAAAGTTGGCAGATTGGACTTAAAAACAAGACCCCAAATACACTGTCTGCAAGAGACTCACCTCACAGTCAAGGACATACAAAGACGGAAGGTGAAAAAAATGGGAAAAAAAACATACAACTCACGTGAATTTCATTAATAAGCATGGGTTACTAGTCTCATATCACATAAAGTGAACTGCAAGCCAAATTTAATCAGGAGAAACAAAGAAGGTCATTTCATACTGTTGAAAGGAATCATATATCAACAAGATATAACAATCATAAATATCTATGTCCCAAACAATGGACCACCTACATACATCAAACAAGCCCTTCTCAATATCAAGAATCAAATAGACAACAATACATTAATTCTGGGTGACTTAAACATGCTTCTCTCATCACTGGTTATGTCTTCAAAACAAAAACTAAGTAAAGAGACTACAGAATTAAAAAATACAATTAATAATTTGCAATTAACAGACATGTATAGAACATTTCATCCATCAATGATTGAATTCATTTTCTTCTCAGGAGCACATGAAACATTTTTAAAAATAGACCATATTTTAGATCACAAAGAAAATGTTAGCAAAAATAAAACAAAAGGAGAAAAAACCTTGTATTCTATTAGATCATAATGGAATAAAATTAGAAATAAATGATAAAATAAAAAAGAGATTAAATAATACATTTCTGAATGATGATAAAATAATCATTTGAAAGAGATTAAATAATACACTTCTGAATGATGATAATTAAATAATTAACTTCTGAAAGAGATTAAATAATACACTTCTGAACTATGAATGGATGGCAGAAGAAATCAGGGGTGAAATAAAAAATTCCTAGAAACAAATGACTACAGTGATACAACATGTCAAAATCTCTGCAACAGTAAAAAGGAAATTCTAAGAGAAAAGTTTATAGCATTGAGTTCATTCATTTAAAAAAATAAAGATAAAAAATAAATAATCTAACATTACATTTCAAGGCCATATAAAAAGAGCAAACCAACACCCAAACCAGTAAAAGACAGGAAATAATTAAAATCAGAGCTGAATCAATGAAACTAACATTTAAAAAACATTACAAATGATCAATGAAACCGAGTTGGTTTTTTGAACAAATAAACAAATCAATAAATCTTTAGCCACACTAACCGAAAGAGGGGAAAAATGCAAATTATAGAAATCCAAGATGAGAAAGTAAATATCATCACAAACACTACTGAACTCCCAGAGACTCATCAGAAACTATTTTGAAAATTTATACTCAAATTGATTAGAAAATCTTGACAATATAGACAAATTCCTAGAGACATATGATCTAAAAAAGAGTAAACCAGATGGATATAGAAAACTTAAACAGATCCATTTCAAGTGATGAAATTGAAGCAGCCATCAAAAGTCTTCCAACAAACAAAATCTCAGGACTGGGTGAATGATTTGCCAAGTATTACCAGACCTGTGAAGAAGAACTAATAACAATCCTCCTCAAATTATTCCATGATATATAAAAGGAGGAAACTCTAACAAATTTAGTCTACAAAGCTAGGCAAAGACATGAAACCAGACAATAACACATCAAGGAAAGAAAACTTTAGACCAATATCAATCATTAACATAGATGCAAAAATTCTTAATAAGGTACAGCCTGCATACAAAAATAGATTAAAAAGCGCATCATAATTGAGTAGGTTTCATCACATCGATGCAAAGTTAATTCAAGATAAGGATATCAATAAATGTAATTTACCAAATAAATAAAGACAATAATCATATGATTATCTAAAGAGATGCAGAAAAAGCATTTGACAAAGCACAGCATCCATTCATGTTCAAAACACTAGAAAAAACAGGGACAAACCCAAGGTTAACTTATTCTGCACAGAGGAAAAACTGAAAGCATTTCCTCAAAAACAGGAACAAAATAAGGATGCCCACTTTCACCACTTCTATTCAACATAGTCTTTGAAATTCAGCCAGAGCAATTAGACAAGAGAAGAAAATTAAAGAGGTATGAATAGGAAAAAAAGAGCTCAAACTATTTCTATTTGCTGATAACATGATCCTACAATTAGAAGACTGATATAACTCCAAGAAGACTTGTAGACCTCATAAATGAATTTAGCAAAGTGGCAGGATACAACATCAACACCTACAAATCAACTGTGTTCCTATATTCCAATCATGAATCTGGTGAAAAAGAAATTAGGAAAACTATCCCATTCAAAATAGCCCTAAAGAAAAAAAAAATATTTGGAATAAATTTTACAAAGAGGTGAAGGACCTCTATCATAAAAACTATAGAACACTAAAGAAAGAAATTAAAGAAGACCTTAGAAGATGGGAGGACCTTCCATGTTCTTGGAAAGGCAGAAGTAATATTGCCAAAATAGCCATACAACCAAAAGTGCAATACAAATTCAATGTATTTTCTATCAAAACTCCAATAACATTCTTCACAGAAATAGAAAAAGCAGTTACAAAATGCATTAGTGTTATGGTTTTGATGTGAGGTATCCTCCAAAAGCTCACATGTGAGGTGATGCAAGAAGGTTCAGAAGAGGAATGATTAGATTGTGAGAGTCTTAACCCAATCAGTGAATTAATCCCCAGATAAGGATTAACTGAATGGTAACTAAAGGTAGGTAGGGTGTGGCTGGAGAAGGTGGGCATTGGGGGCTGTGGCTTTGGGGTATATGTCTTGTATCTGGAGAGTGGAGTCATTCTTTCTCTGCTTCCTGATCATCATGTGAACTACTTCTCTCTGCCACACTCTTCTGCCATAAGGTTCTGCCTCATCCAGAGCCCCAAGGAATGGAGCCAGCTGTCTATTGACTGAGACCTCTGAAATCATGTGTCTCTAAATAAACTTTTTCCTCCTCTACAATTGTTCTGGTCAAGTCTTTTACTCACAGTAGCGCAAAAGGTGACTAAAACAGTTTGTGTAATGAATGGGTCATGGATATTTGTACATATACATATTTGTCTCACTTTTCTCCTTTCTAGCATTTTTTGAAGGTAGTTATTTTTCACGACTGTCTTTTGAGGGCTAGAGTTTCAGATTACTTTTGTTTTTATATTGTATTGTTTTTCACTTGCCTATTTCTTTTTCTCTTTTCTTTTGCTAATAGCCAAATTCTATTGTTCTCTCTTTCAGTCTTACTTTAATTTTTTTACTTCTACTTTCTCTCCTTCTCCTGCATAATTGTCACATCCTACATCTTTTCTGC
Organism: Marmota marmota marmota; assembly: GCF_001458135.2. Classification (NCBI taxonomy): domain Eukaryota; kingdom Metazoa; phylum Chordata; class Mammalia; order Rodentia; family Sciuridae; genus Marmota; species Marmota marmota. The sequence goes on along the minus strand of NW_025999932.1, from coordinate 44,535,917 downwards.
ATTTTCCCAGTTTACCTTTTGAAATAGCAAACCCTTTTGCAAACTTACTCCTTTTACTATTGGCAACTGCTAAACATACCATTTCTGTTTATTGTGCCAATTAACATATTAATATCAAATTAAAAACTAAGTATTGAGTTTAGTGCTGTATGTTGTTTGTATTGTTTGTTATTATTTGGTCTCCCCATAAAATGTAAGACACTGTAATCTTCAAGGACACGAAGTCCTCAGAGGAGAAACTCTATTGCCTCAGACCTGTATGGTTAAATGGGTAGACATACAAATAACATGAAAAGCAAGAAAACAAACCATCCCAAACAAACCCCAAAATTCAAGAACAGAATCCATCAACATCAGAGTGGAAGAAATATCAGAGAAGGAGTTTAGAAAGTTCATATTCAAATTGATCTGCAAAGTAAAGGATGATGTAAGGAGTGAAATCAGAGAGAAAACACAAGAAATGAAAGATCACCATAAGAAAGAGAGAGAGAGATTGGGGGAAAAATCAAATGGAAATTCTCAAAATAAAGGAATCAATAAAGAAAGTTACAAATTCAATAAAAAGCATCACCAGCAGAATAGATCACTTGGAAAATAGTTTCAGACTATGAAGACAAGATGTATAATCTTGAAAACAAAGTGGACCATAGAGAAAAGATGTTAAGAGACCATAAATAGAACCCCCAAGAAATATGGCATGACATGAAAAGATCATATATAAGATCTATCAGGATATGAAAAGATCATATATAAGATCTATCAGGATAGATGAAGGCTATAAACCAAATATATGCATAAAATAGATATAAACCAAAGAAATGCATAGTCTTTTCAATAAAATAATATTGGAAAATTTCCCAAACCTTAAGAATGAAATGGAAAAATCAAATATAGGAGGCTTACAAGACCACAAATATACAAAAACAATAGACCCACACCAAAGCACATTATTATGAAAATGCCTAACATACAGAATAAGAATGGAACTTTAAAATCTATAAATAACAGGTCATATTTAGAGGGAAACAAATCCAGATTTCAGATAATTTCTTAACCCACACTCTAAAAGGTCTTGGAATAATATTTACCAAGCTCTGAAAAAAAATAAATACCAGTCAAGAATACTATACCCAGCAAACTTAAGCTTCAGAATTGACAATGGAAAAAAAAACCTTCCATGATAAACAAAAGGTGGAAAAATTCAAAACCAGAAATCCTGTACTACAAAACATAGTCAATGAAATATTTCATGAAGAAGAAAGGAGAGATAAAATTGAAAACCAACTAAGGGAAGAATAGAAGTATAATCAATCAAAGGAGAAACTAATCCAAATTAAAAAACAGAAATAAATCAAAATGACAGGTAATAAGAATCCTTTCTTAATAATAACATTGAATGTAAATGGAATAAACTCATCAATCAAAACACACAGATTGGAGAACTGGATCAAAAAGTAAGACTGAAAAATATGCTAACTTTTTTATGATTTACCTCATAAGCAAATACATCAATAGACTGTAGGTAATAGGATGGGAAAAATCATATGATTCACATAGACCTGAGAAACAAGCAGGGGTTTCTATCCTCATATTAAAGTAGACTTCAAGCCAAAGTTAATCAGAAGGGAACAAGAAGGTCATTTCATGTTGCTTAAATGAATTATACATCAACAAGGTATAACAATTATAAATATTTATGCCCTAAACAATGGAGTATCTATGTAAATCAAACAAGCCCTTCTCCATTTCAAGAATCAAATAGACCACAACACAATAGTATTGGGTGACTTTAACACACCTCTCTCATCACTGGATAGATCTTCCAAACAAAAAGTAAATTACGAAGCTACAAGACCACAAAATAAATTAATAATTTAGATTAACAGACATAGAATATTTCAAGCATAAATGACTGAACACATTTTCTTCTCAGCATTACATGGATGATTTTCTAAAATAGACCACATCTTAGGAGACAAAACAACTCAGCAAATAAAAAACAAAGATAATACCTTGCATTCTATCAGATCACAATGGAATGAAATTAGAAGTCAACTATTAAACAAAAATTAGAAGCTACTTTAACAACTGTAGATAAAATAAAATGCTATTGAATGACCAATAAATAGCAGAAGAAATCAAAGGTGAAATAAAAAAAAACATGTAGAGGTAAATGAAAATAGCAAAACAACATATCAAAATCTCTGGGACACTATGAAGGAGTTCTAAGAGAAAAGGTCATAGCACTGAGCTCATTCATTAAACAAATAGAAAGTCATCAAATAAATTACCTAAGATTACATATCAAGGCCATAAAAAAAGAAGAAGAAATCAACTCCAAAAGCAGAAGACAAGAAATTATTAAACTCAGATCCAAAATCAATAACATTGAAACCAAAAAATTTTCAAAAAAACAAAAAGTTGGTTCTTTGGAAAAATAAATGAAATCAATAAAGTCTTAGCCATGTTATCCATGAGAAAGAGGGAAAAACCTCAAATTACTAAAATTCATGATGGAAAAGAACATGTCACCATGGACACTAATGAAAAACAGAGGATAATCAGAACATATTTTGAAAATTTATACTCCAATAAAAGAGAAAATCTTAAAGACTTCAACCAATTTTTAGAGACATATGACCTATCTAAATTGAACCAGGAGGACATAGAAAATTAAAACAGATCAATTTCAAGCAACAAAATTAAAGAAGTCATCAAAAGCCCACCAACAAAGAAAAAACCCCAGGACCACAGGGATTCTCAGACGAGTGCTACAAGACCTTCAAAGAACTAACACCATTCCTCCTCAAAACTATTCTGTGAAATAGAAAAGGAAGAAACCCTTCCAAACTCATTCTACAAAGCTAGTATCACCGGATTCTGAAAGACAAAGATAGAGCAAGGAAATAAAACTTCAGACCTATATCCCTGATGAATATAGATGCAAAAATTCTTAATAAAATACTGGCAAATCGCATACAAAAACTTATTAAAAAGATAGTGTGCCATGATCAGTAGGTTTCATCCCAGGGATGCAAGGATGGTTCAACATATGGAAATCAATAAACTTAATTCACTAAATCAATAGACCTAAAGACAAGAATCATGTGATTATCTCAATAGATGCAGAAAAAGCATTTGACAAACTACAGCATTGGTTCATGTTCAAAACAGTAGAAAAACTAGAGATAGTAGGAACATATCTCAGTACTTTAAAAGGTATATACATTAAACCCAAGGCCAATATCATTCTAAATGGAGAATAATTGAGAGTCTTATTCTTTAAAAACTGGAACAAGACAGGGATGCCCTCTTTCACCACTTTTATTCAACATATTTATTGAAACTCCAGCCAGAGCCATTAGGCAAAAGAAAGAAATTAAGAGGATATGAACAGGAAGATCTCAAAGTATCCCTATTTGCCAATGACATGATCCTAAATATAGAAGATCCCAAAAACTCCACCAGAAAACTTCTAGAACTAAAAAGCAAATTCAGCAAAATAGAAAAATATAAAATTAACATCCATATCAATTGCATTCCTACATACCAATGATGAACCAACTGACAAAGAAATTAGATAAATTATCCTATTCACAATAGCCTAAAAAAAATACTTGGGATTCTATCTAACAAAAGAGGTGAAATAAAAAAATAAACAAATTATTATTTGGTCTCCCCATAAAATGTAAGACACTGGTAATAGAGGTGATACACCTCTATACTGAATACTACAAAACACTATAGAAAGACATTAAAGAAGACCTTAGAAGATGGAAAAATCTCCCATGTTCTTGGACAGGGGGAATTAATATTGTCAAAGTGGCCATATCCCCAAAAGTGCTATACAGATTTAATGCAATTACTATTAAAATTCCAATGACATTCTTCATAGAAATATAAAAGCAGTCATGAAATTCATTTGGAAAACCAAGAAGAGCAGAATAGCTAAAGCAACCTTTAGCAAGAAAAGTAGAAGGCATCACAATACCAGATCTCATAAATTATACTACAGAGCATAGTATTAGCACCAAAACATACATGAAAATGAATAGAATAGAATACAGAGAGACAACCCCATATAAATACAGTTATCTCAGACTATACAAAGGCATTATTAATATATACTGAAGAAAAGATAGCCTCTTCAACAAATGCTGTTTGGAAAACTGGAAATCCATATGTAGAAGAATTAAATTGAACCCCTATCTCTCACCTTGCACAAAATTCAACTTGAAGTGGATCAAGGACCTAGGCATTAGACCAGAGACCCTGCTCCTACTAGAAGAAAATGTAAGCTAAACTCTCCATCATGTCGGCTTAGGAAATGACTTCCTCAACAAGACTCCCAAAGCATAGAAGTAAAATCAAAGAATCAATAAATAGAACGGTATCAAACTAAAAAACTTGTTCACAGCAAAGGAAACAAAAGCATGAAGAGAGAGCCTATAGAATGGGAAAAATCTTTACCACCCACACCTCAGGTAGAGCATTAATCTCCAGGATAAAACAGCATACTACAGGAACACAGCCACATCAATGTTTATAGCAGCACAATTCACAATAGCTCAACTGTGGAGCCAACCCAGATGCACTTCAGTGGATGAATGGATAAAAAAAAAAATAAATGTGGTATCTATACACAATGGAATTTTACCCAGCAATAAAAGAGAATAAAATCATGGCATCTGCAGGTAAATGGATGGCGCTGGAGAAGATAATGCTAAGTGAAGTTAGCCAATCCCCCCAAAAACAAATGCTGAATGTTTTCTCTGATATAAGGAGGCTGACTCATAGTAGGGTAGGTAGGGAGGGAGGAATAGATGAATTCTAGGTAGGGCAGAGGGGTGGGAGGGAAAGGAAGGGGGAAGGGGATTAGCAAGGATGGTGGAATGTGATGGACATCATTATCCAAAGTCATGTATGAAGACACAAATTGGTTTGAACATAGTTTATATACAACCAGAGATATGAGAAATTGTGCTGTCTACGCGCAATAAGAATTGTAATGCATTCTGCTGTCAATTCAAAAAAATTAACTCCAAAAAAAACATTAACCCTATCAATGAATGCTCAAATGAACTGAACATGCAGTTCACTAAGAAGAAATACATTTGGTTAACAAATATATGAAAAAATGTTCAATATCTCTAGCAATTAGAGAAATGCAAATCAAAACTACACTGAGATTTCACTTCACTCTAGTCAGAACGACGATTATCAGAATACAAATAACAATAAATATCAGAGAGGATGTGGAGAAAAGGGTATCCTCATACATTGTTGGTGGACCTGAAAAACTGGTGCAACCACTCTAGAAAGTAGTATGGATATTCCTCAAAAAACTGGAAATCAACCACCACATGACCCATCTATCACGTTCCTTGGTATATATCTAGAGGATTTAAAATCAACATACTATAGTGACACAGTCACTTGATTGTTCATAGCAACATAATTCACAACAGCTAAATTCTGGAGCCATCCGAAGTGCTCTTCAACAGATGAATGGATAAAGTAAATATTACACACACACACACAAAAAAAAAAAAAAACAGAGTATTACTCAGCCATAAAGATGAATGACTTTTTGGCATTTGCCAGTAAATGGATACAACTGAAGACTATCATGCTAAGTGAAATAAGCCAGTTCCAAAAAGTCAAAGGTCAAAAGTTTTCTATAATTTGGGAAAGCTAAACCAAAATAAGGAAGGCTCTGGGAAGAAGGAGAAGGAGGAAGAGGCGGGGGGCGGGGGGAGGAAGAGGAGGAGGAGGAAGAAAAGGAGGAAGAAGAAGAGAAAAGGGAGGAGGAGGAGACAGAGAAGGAGAAGAAAAAGAAGAGGAGGAGGAGGAGGGGAAGAAAAATCAGTGGAGTAAACAAAGGAGAACGAAGGGAAGGAAGTAGGGTTGAAAGAGAAAGGCAATGGACAATGAATCTGACCCAACTTTCATATATATATATATGAAAGCTAAACATATATATATGCTAAACATATTCATATATATATGAATCTCACCATCATGTACATGCCCAAGTACTAATTAAAAAAATGTAAATAGCCCAAAGATCAGTAGAGTAGAGGGAAGAAAAAAAGGGGAAGAGAAGAGAAATCAGGAGAGGAGAGAGGAAGAGAAAATAGTGGGGTCTAAATTAGAACCAATTTTACAAATTATATTCCATGCTTTTATAATTATGTCAAAATGAATCCTACTTTGGTGTATAACTAAAATAACAAAAATAATAATAAAAAGACACGAAATCTCATAGAAGTTAAGTAACGTACACAGTCACACAGCTAATTTGAGTTCTGAGCCAGAACTCAAATCCATGTGTGTATGATTCTGAAGCTCATGTTCTTAGCTTCTACATTATGGGTTATATTACTTTTTCAGTGATAAATTTATTAAAGGAAATCTGAGCCTTAAATTATTTCTTTCTTCAATTCTATGATCCATTCTAAAAAAATAATTAGGTACATCAGGGCAATGCATGGTACCTAGTAGTAATAACAAAAGTCAAATAGAGAGGCAAGCATTATTAGAGTTATTTTAACTACATACTAAACATGTTATGGGAAAATAGTATTTTATGAGCACCAAGCTGGAAATTCAAATCAATTAAGCAGGATTCATGGAGATTTATAGGAGAGAAGGACCTATGCCTGCTTCGTTTATCACTATATTCCCAGACCCCAGGGAGCACCTGATACTAATAATGCACTCAGTAAATATTAATTATATTAGATAATGACCATGTTAATAAGAACATTTAATAATGGAATCTGTGGTAAGTTACAAATTTTAAAAAGCTGGACAATTTGTGAATGATTCAATTTATTTCTCCTACAAAACTTTAAGGTTGTATCAGAGCAGAATGCCAAACAGAAAGATTCACTAAAGCAGGAATAATAGGCCATTTCATCTTCTAGGGAATCTTTTCAATATCTAACTGGATTTCACCCAAAATAATTTCAAGCTTAGCACAGAAGCACAAAGACAGAAAATCACATTTGCACATTTGCATGTCAATTACAACAGCTATGTAAGCTTTAAATGGCATGCTGCAATAAACATAAAATTTTAAATAGATAAAATCGGGTAAGTAAAATGTCTGTGTTAATTTTTCAGCTCTGTTAAATTCAGTGATCCTACAGAGAAGCAAACATCATAAATGCATTAGCATGTCAGAAATAGGAAGGATTTCCTGAAAGCAATGAGTCATGAAAAGCTACTGTTAAGGAGTTCCTCCTCCCTTACCAACTGCAAAGTTACTGGATCAGTCATGCTTTTCCAAATTTCTCTTGAGCAATGCACCATTTCGGAGCTCACAGTTCCCACAGATGTAGGATGAGATCCTCAGCTACTGCTAAGGAATTTTTTTTGCTGTGTTTCTTTAAGTATCAGGATCTGCAGAACTCCAACCTCAGCTGTCTTCTTGTCCCACATACTCTCTGGGAGGTCTCACCCACTCCCATGACCTCAGTCATCACATATGGCTCACACTTCTTTCCTAAGCTCCATTGGAGACCTCTTACTCTGAAAACCAAACTTCTGTACCAGATGTTCATACCAAATTTATTAGGATTCTAGTCAAACTACTCATCTTTTCTTTTAACTCCAATATATTAGTATTGCTCTGTGTCTTGCCACTAAGTGAAAAAATCTTAGAATACTTTTTATATTTTGGTGGTATTTTACCCCATTTTCCCCCAAACGCCATTCAAAATGTCACTAGGCTCTTTGCAATCCCTATCAATAAAACCTGGAGTTTTCTTTACCTCCCACTCCTTTTTTCCTTTCTTCTCTTTTTTCCCTTCCTCCTTCCCTTCCTCCTTTTCCCTCCTCATCCCTTCTTTCTTGTCTAATTCATCAACTATATGAGCACATAGAGTTACAGCACCTTCCTAGTAGTGCTTGATATGGTGGTAAATTTAAAACAAGAAATAAAAACAATAGCTTCTGGCCACACTCATGACTTACAGTCTACTAGGGAACACAGGCAACTAAGCAAATGTTACAGATATACAGGACGACCTAGGGTCATCATATGAAGCATCTGAGACAGTTAAGATTTAACTTAAGGCTTAGAAAGACCCACTGCAAACAGTGATATTTCCATTGAGATATCAAGCAGTCAGAGGGTACAGGGAAGGAGGAGAGAGAAGTGTGTGGAAAAACTTGTGGGCAACAGTGAACTGGGGAGCTGGGAGGGTGAATTCAAATGCTACATTAGGGGTAAGGAAGGGAGCAGTAGGAAAGTAGAAAGGGAGGTGGGGTCTAACTCTCGCAAAGACTTAGAAGCTGAGAGTTTGCACTGTTCACTGAGAACACAGAAAAGCAGAGGAGTAAAAAGAACAGATTTTCTGCTTTGGAAGATAACTCTGATGGAATGATCTGAGAGAGAGACAGAGAGAAAAGAAAACTGATAGCAAAGGAAAGCAGTTTGAAGACTTAAAAAATTCGAGAAGGAGATGATAGTGGCCTAATTACAAGGTAAAGAGAACTGGATGAACTTAGGAGCTATTTAGGAAAAAGAACTAAAAGGACTTTGTGATGGACTGAAAGGAGATACAAAAATCAAGGTTTCTATCTTGGGCAGCAGGGTAGTAGGTCAGACCCTTTACTGAGAAAGAAATAGGGGAGAAGTGAACTTGCTGGTGGGGGAGGAGTTTTTTAAATGTAGTTTAATTTTGGACATGTTTACTTTGAAGTGTCTGCTTCCATATCTGTTCCTTCCTCTCCAGCTTACTATCTCAGCTCATGAGTAGCTCATCTCCCTCTGGACTCCTGGAAAGGGTCCAATTTGCTTTGCTACCTCAAGACTCATGATGGGCCAGTCCCATCATAAATCCCAAAATAAATTTGTTTAGTTATTTTTCTACATCAGAGATCTCATCAGGTCACTTCCTACTTCATTTTAGGAAGCTCTGGTAGTTCCTTCGAGGAAATGCTAAAAGAATAATCTAGGAAGGAATTTCTGTAAATATCCTGAACAAAATGAAACAGTTTAGTAGTTGTTCCTTCCAATCATAGTTTCTGTCTAGAACAGAAAATCCTCAGGATTACTTTAATTGAATAAATACATAAACAACATTTCATTTTTCCACTATAAAAATACATATACTCATATTCCTCACTAGGAAATTTAAAAAACAAAACATCACTTCATGCACAACTGCTTAACAACACTCTGTTAAGATTTTCATTTTATTCCTGTACATATCTATCTTTACTTGCTAGCCATTATTATCCTGTATGTACAATTTATATCCTTCAATGAAAATTAAAATAAAATAAATTGTTACATCTTGGATATGAGGTGTCCACCCAAAGCGCCTGTGTTTCTGCAGGAATATTAAGAGGTGGAATGATCGAACTGTGAGAGCTATAAGTAATCAGCCCTTCCTTGTTGCATGGACTGGGTGAAAACTGTAGACAGGTGGGGCACGGCTGGAGAAGTTAGGTCATCTGAGAGGTGCCCTAGAAGGATACATCCTTCCTGGAATCCCATCCCCTTCTCCTCCCACCTCTGCTTCCTGATCTTGCCATGAGCTGAGCAGCTCTCCTGGGCTGGGTCCTTCCACCACAAAGAGCTGCCTTAGCACAGGCCTAGAGCAACAAAGTCAGCCATCAATCTACTGAGACCTCTGATACCATGAGCCAAAACAAGCTTTTCCTCCTATAAATTGTTCTTATCAGGTATTTTGGTCACAGTACCACAAGAATTAATTAAAACAATCATTATTTACTTGTGTTAAGGATAATATTTAGTTAATAAAATTTTTAAAAAGGGATCTGTGGAGTGAAAGATCCTAAAAAATACCAACTATCTCATAAGAATGCCCTTTATTTTTATCATTACTTTCTTGTCCTATTGAGTTCTTCATGACAATGTACTGGAAAGAGGGACCATTAAATACAGAGTTAAGAAAAGTGGGAAATTTGTGAAATCCTGTAGATAGGAATCAAACTGAGGGCAGGAAATAAGCATGCCTCCAGTTTCTGTGAGAAAAAAAGCTTAGGGAACATGACTTGTAAGAACTATGGAGGATTATAGGGTTCTTTTAATCTTTCCTGTTTTTTATTGTAGTTATCCTATTTCTTCAAAGAGATCAGCCATAAAATTTTTCAGAGGCTTCCAAGAGTATATCCTTGAACAGGAATTGAATACAGAGCTTAGGAAATCTACCCATGTCCTGTCAAGGGGGAGAAGGAGAATGAAAAAGAGTGGGAGAAAAGGACTATAGAGGAACAGAAAGTAAAGGAATTCTAGTCTAGGAATGAGATGTGGACCAAAAATAATTCTCCTGGGACATAAACATTGAAGAATCAGTAACAAGCCTTGGAGGAGCCCCACAACAACAGATAAACTTGCAAGCTTGCTCTGCCACCCTCTGCCATTCTCACACATGCTCCTATCAGTGGACCATTTCCTGAACAAGTATCTCCATACTTCCACATATTTCGTCATGTTGTTTCTTCCGATTAAAATGGCCCATCCTTCCCTGTTTGTCATCTTCCACTCACCCCTTAGCATTATGATGAATTGTCTTTACTTCTCTGTAGCTTTTCCTGACTGTCCATTTGCTTCTCTTCTTCAGTGCTAAGATCCAGAATGACTTCCTCCTTTCGGTTCCTAAGCTGCTCTCTCTCAGCACACTGTACTCTATCTAGTATTATGCCAGGTGCCTTGATAAGTAGACACACTCCTTGAGGACAAGACAAGATCTCCTATTTAGGTCTCTATCACCACTGACTCACATATAATCTGCAGATAATACTATTCAACTTTGAGCAAAAGAGGGAAGAAAAGTAAAAGGAAGTCATGTGATCTGCTTTTACTAAAGAGGGTAGAAACCTCTTCCAGGAATCTTCCACTCCCTTTGTGAAAACAAAGAGGAAGAAGGTAACATTTATAGAGTCCTATTATGGTTTGGATGTGAGATGTTCTCTGAAAGTTCACATATGAGATAATGCAGGAATGTTTAGATGTCAAATGACTAGATTATGAGAGATGTAACCTAATCAGTGCATTAATCCATTTGATGGGTTGACAATCTGAAAGGACTGCTGGGTTGTAACTAGGCAGGTAGGGTGTTCCTTTGGGGTTCATATTTTGTCTCTGGTGCTTCACACTTTCTCTGTTCCAAGACTGCCATGAGTTGAAGAGCTTCTTTCTGCCATGCCCTTCCACTGTGATATTCTGCCTTACCTCAGGCCCAGAGCAATGGAACCAGCCCACCATGGACTGAACTTTTGAAAGCATAAGCCAAAATAAACTTATCTTCTTCTAAGTTGTTCTAGTCAGGTATTTTGGTCACAGAGATGAAAAGCCGACTAACACAAGCCCTTTGGTACATGCATAAATGTCCTTTCAGTGCACTTAAATCCTTATACCAGCCACATGAGGAGGAAATGCTTTGGAGAGAGGCAAATTTAAGTTTTAAGAAGTTAAGAACCTTGTACACAAGGGATTCTGAACACAAATCCATACTGACTAAAGAGATTGGACTGTATTTTCCATTTCATCATGCAAAAGGTAAGTCAAGAGGTAGCCTCCTTAAACTGACATGTGTGTTTATTTCATGATGTCATAGAGTCAAAGATCTCTACTAGAAGGCCATAAAATAAACCTAAAGCAAGTAACAATCACCCATCATGAGGCTGGGACTTCTTACATAGAATTTAAGGACCATGAGAGTGAACAGGGAGGGGTCATTCCAGATCTTGTTTTCTGCAGTAATATTTTAAATGGCCTGAAAGAGAGTGTGTGCCACTTCTAATGCTCAGATTTCCTTCATACTCTCTAAAATATTGTTTCTTTGAGTCTCTCTTCCAGTTGCCCCAATTCCTTAATAATTTTCACAAAGTTGGTTCAGTTCATGTAATATTTTTATTACATGGTGTCCTATGTTCCTTTGTAGAAAAGTTACTATATGAATGTCATTAACAAATATCAAACACAATGAAAAAGAACAAAAGAAACTGATATCGCAGTAAATCAAGAAAAAAATTTCAGCTGCTTTTTTTTAACTTTAAAATTTCCATCAAATGTTGAATCTTTGGATTCTTGGCTTAAAATGGGCTAAAAGTATATTATACTAGGCGTTGGGACACTTGAATTATACTCCCTGTGAAATTCCTCTCAGATGGAAGTGTCTGCCACCACCTGAGCCTAGGCATGCTCATTTGAACACGCAGAATATGGAGGGCTTAGACAAACTAATCTCTAAATAATATCTTATAATGATACTATTTAATCCTATAACCAAATAAGAGATTGATACTATATGATCACTAGTAATTTCTTACTTTTCAAAATTATCTCAATAAATACATATTACTTATGTAATCAGAAAAAATACTTTAACTATAAAGCAATAACCCTAAACATTCACACACACACACACACACACACACACACACACACACAAAGGATTCCCTGTATAAAAGCCAACAAATAGTACCCAGAAGTCAAATGAGAGAAGCCAAATGAGAAGTCAAATTAATTGCATCTCTAGTTTCCATGACTGTAACTTCTGTCAAAGTCATATCCTTCTCTTTACACATATATAATAAAAGCTATATTCTACGATTCCCCTCTGAAATGTTTTGTTGCTATAAAGGGCAAAGATAAACTTTTGGGTAGTATGGTCAGCCATTAGTTGCCTCCAAAGCAATCCTGACAAATACTTCAAGGGGAAAAAAAATCAATGTGTCTGCAAGAACAATATACAAATTCAAAATAAGTGTGAACAAAAGATTCACTAAGAAACACTGGATAGGGCTGGGAGTATAACTCAGTGTAGAGTGCATGCCTAGTATATGTGAGACCCTAGGTTCCAACCTCAGCACCAAAACAAAACAAAACAAAAAAAACTACTATGTAGACTATTTAAATTGGCAGAGAGAATGTGAAAAAAATGACACTTATTTCCAGACTATAATTTAGGCAACTTCACTAACCAAGGGATTGAGGAAGGGACAAAATATATATTATATAGAGAGATGAGTATCACAGTATTTGATGAAAACATGCATTTCACAGTCTTAGGACTCCCCCCTACCCGACCCCCCACTACTGGAGCTAGTAGAAGCACAGCACACTCAGTTATCAAAAGCCCTGCTGCCACTACCAGCTGGAAAGAAACACAGGAAAATCTCTGGACAAACTGTTCAGCCTCTCTACAGATTTCAGACAATTGCTCTGGCATAGCAACACAGTATATTTCTGATGGTACACAGTAACAACCTGCCAGGACTCAGTTCAAATTAATTAGCAAATTCACACATTCTTTAATTTTGGCAATAAAATATGCACAGTATCTCAATATTAATTAATTCAAGTAAACATTTGCTAAGCTTCTATCCATAAAAAAATGAAGTCCCTGATTACAGTAAAGTTATAATTAATAGAGAGAGAAGGTACAAAGAATTATATAGTAACAATGTACATAGAGTTCTATTTAGTTGACCCTAAGTACATATTCACTGATTTCATATACGTATAAAAAAATTTTAAAATCTGTGCTATGAAAATTAAGAAAGAAGTTATTTCAAGCCTGTAAAAATAAGTATCATAATTTTGTGATATAAATTAATTAAGAAATTAAATTGGCTTAATGAATCTTACTCTTGAAGATATTTTACCAATAGAAACTCACTAACTGGCATAATTTTGAATAAAATGTTTATACTAATAAAAATGGGCCATGTTTCTTTTGAAGAGACTTGGAAGCTGTATTGGCTAAATGCAATGGCCAGGCTTTATTTGGAGGATGACTGGAATAAGACTGCTATAAAATAACGTTTCAAGATAAATGAGAAAACTAAAAATAGATGGAATATCACATTAAGAGATCATTATTAACAAGTATAATAATTAAATTGTGGTTATATTATAAATAAATACTGAAGTACCTGCAAGAAGGATAATTTATTAAAAGATGAGATAAAATAAGTGTTAGGGGAATAAATAAAACAAAATGGCAAAAAGGACTTTTAACTGTAGCAGCTGGTTGCTAGGTTCAAGGGGATTTGTTACATATCTGCTATTTACAGTATACTAATTTTTCCATAAAAATTTTTTAAATGTCCTTTACTCTGTATGTTCAGGCTCTTATTATATCCTATTAAAACTACTCAACAAGTAACTTATCATGTTGTTTTTGTTGCTACTACTACTATAACTACTACTATAAGAATGAGTGTGAAATGAGGAGACCAAAGATGGAAGATTAGAGAAGAGTGCGCTTTCCAGTTGCTTGATGGCTTGAGATACTGCTTCTCAGTGAGGTGAGTAACAAAGGGAATTCACTGAAATTCATACTGGACAGTCAGAGAGTCACAGAGACCCAGAAATTTGGTTGCTTTGAACAGAGGACAAGAAAGAGTACATTGAAGCCAAGATAGAGGTGGCAGAGGCACCAGTTCACTGCAGAGAGAAGGGGTACACAAAGGAGGGAGTAAGCGGGGGAGAAACAGAAGATAAGTTTGACACAGGAGAATCCTTGCTCATAAACTTCTAATTCAATTAGAGATGAAATCAAATACATAGCAAAACAATTTCAAAGAAAATGTGATCAAAATAGTGAGAAAATCCTATAAAAGTTCAAAGGATAACAAGACTATTTCTATTTGGGGGAGATGAAGAAAAGCTTCATAGAGGAAAACAACATCTGAGTTGTTAAAATGGCATGATTTTTACACGAAGAGAGAAGGGAAAGAGACCATACAAAGTATATACCACAAAAAAAAAAAAAAAAATGACTCAGGCAGAATTCTGGGCATGGAAGGGGTGGACACTATACTTTGGAAGAACTATAAAAGGAGTTTGGAGCCAGATTGTCTGTCATTAGGGGTATCTCTCTACAAAGGAGATTTTGCTTTTTAGGCAAGTAGGTTCATCTTTAACTTTTCACAGGAAATAGGTAAGAGATGCTTTCTTGGATTGTATCACTGCTATTAGGTCAGACATTGCCATGAAACTGTGAAGAGGCCCATAGAATCAGTCATGTAAAAACAAAAACATGAATAGAAGAGATACAGAAGGCATCCTATATAAAAATCTTCCAGAGTTGGTTTTTTATTTGTTAAGGAATTCTGTTACATACAGAATTTTGGTAAGGGCAAAAAAATATGAACATGGAACAAAAGGAGACTTTAAATAGAAACACATCAGCAGACTGCCATTATTTGATAAAATGATACACAAAGCTGGCTTAAAATGAAAAAGACAAAATGTTGACAAACCCTAGCAAATGATTTTATTGGGCTATATTCATGCAGAAGTAATTGTGAATAATTAATTGTGCCTTATTAAATATAAATTAAATTTTGATGACTTGCTTTGAAATGTTGTCTAGTTCTAGAAACAACCAAGTGACATTATTTTATGTAACTGATTAAATTTTCATTTCTAAAAAATGAAACACTGCAGATTTTAAAGATAATTCCTCTGTAAGGGTATCTAAGCAGTTTACAGCATCACATTGCAAAATTTTTTCCCTTCAAATGTCTAATAAAATATAACTATCTCTGAAAAGTCAAGCATTTTTACCCCTAAACAAAAGTTTATTCTTTGGGACATTTTAAACAAAAAGAAATGATGTGCCTCTAAGGTGATTCTATAACCTCCATTGTCATAATAAATTTTTGTGTATCAAATTTAATAAGACTCTACAAATTAAAAGTAAAGCCAGTATGGGAAGATGCAGAAGGCAGGAAGCTTATTCTTCACCTAAAGCCGGGACCAAACAAAAGCATCACTCATTAGAAAACAAATAGTCATCTCTCTTTGTTAAGTAGAAAATTGTGCTATGATAATAATAATAGTAATAGTAATAGTAATACCATAATGGAACTCTTAATTGCATGATGGAAATATATAATATGATAATTATAATATGCAGAAAATAATGCATGTGACATCACACTTAGCAGTTCCATGATATGGAGTACTGTATCCAATGTGACCATCAAGCATGTGATTTCAGGGCTCCCCATCCTATTTGGCTGAAAGACAGCAATTCTGCTTCATTTACTGGAAAGGCGATGTGTTATGCCACAAAATCCCACATAGAAAATATAAAGGATAAGCAAGTCTATTTTATTTCACCAAAATAAAGATGCAAGTTATTTTCTTTTGCTATGACAAGTGGTGTTTTATGGGACTGTTTTTAGCTTCCCAAGAGACATGAAATTTTGTCTAATACTATAGATTCTTAGAAAAGATAATACTATCTACAAAAAAAAAGTAGATTGGGCAAAATAAAGGTGATGAATCTCGAGATGCCTCAGAATCAACACCTACTCAATTTAATTTCTTTATTTGTAAAAACTGCCAGAAAAACAGTCTTCTGAAATAGCTCCAGTTATAATTTCAATTGTTGAAGTTTCTTTCATGAACTTCAGCCAGTATCTAGTTTGCAAAAAGAAAGCTATGTAGACATCTCTCTACAGGTGTTTGTGGAAGGAGCATTCATTAAGTTTTTATCACATATTTATGCCAACTCATTGTTGGATTCTTTGTCAATATTTAATCTCTATGTTTCACTTTTAATTAACTTTTATTGAGGGGTGGTACTGGAGATTGAACCCATGGGCACATAACCACTGAGCCATAAACCTGTCCCTTATCTGTATTTTATTTAGAGGAAGGGTCTCACTAAGTTGCTTAGGGCCTTGCTAAATTGCTGAGGCTGCCTTTGAACTCCAGTTCCTCCTGCCTCAGCCTCCTAAATCACTAGGATTACAGCCATGCACCACCGCGCCTGCATTTACCTTTTTTTGAGTAGTCATTGCTTAATGCTTTAGAAAGAGAAAGGTAAGAGCCTGCTCAATTGCTACAAATGGTTTAATTGGTTTCAAAATAAATCATGTGATTTAAATGGGCATTTTCCCAGATGGCTGTCACTTTGCATTTGAGGGAAAACACCAATTACAGTATTGCATGAAAGCTGAGAGTCAATAGTCCCCAAACTATCACCTATATCTTCACTTGCTTGTCTCTTTATTTTTTCATTGTCACGTTTCAGAAGGTGGATATGAGGTGAAGGTGAGAAAGTACATGAAATATTAACAGAGGTTTGAAATACCTTTGATGGATGAAATATGGCATTTTCAAAGTTACAGAAGAAGGACCTGAGTTACTGTGGCTGCAAAAGCACACATTCCTGAAGAGAGAACTCTTCTAAATGACCAAGATGCAGAGAGCACACAGAAAAAAAAAAAAAATCTCTGCACCTGTACTTAGACAAGCACAGCAGGGTATGCAATCTGCAAGTAACACTTCAGGTGGCTTTGCATGTCCTCACACCTTCCAGGAGGCAGTCAAGAGTCTAACCATAGAATCTTACTTGGTTCTAAACACAGACATTAGCTATTGAAAAAAAGCTTGAAAAAAAATAAAGTTTGCTAAAGTATATGAATGTATTATTTAGATTTTGAAGACAATCTGAATAAATGAATATAATTTCCATTCCCCAACCTGTAAAATGTAAGCCTAGGTAGTTATACCTCATCTAATTTTCTTAGTACTACTCAGCTAATTATTATGAAATTTTAAAATAATAAGTTTTTATTAGTCAATTCTAGTGATAACACTGCCAGTCTCTAATCCTATCATGGAATCATACCTAGTTGAGGGGCCATTTAACTATTTACTCTCTTTTTTTTTTAAATATTTTATTTTTTAGTTTTTGGCGGATACAACATCGTAGTTTGTATGTGGTGCTGAGGATTGAACCCAGGTCGCACGCATGCCAGGCGAGCGCGCTACCGCTTGAGCCACATCCCCAGCCCCTATTTACTCTCTTCAAAGAAGAGTTCTTACATTATATCTAATCCATTTGTATCCTTAATTCAGCAGCTGCAAGATTACAGAAGAAAAAATACAGTCAATCTTTTTCAGAATTTCCTAAAAATAATACAAGTTGAAATTTAAAATTCATATTATTTCTAAATCATTTTACCTACTCATTAGGAATTTACATTATTATAGTCCTCTAAAATCTAGTGTTTATTTAACATCTACTATATACAAGGCATTGGGAAGAAAGCAAAATTAATGAAGACTCTTCTTTTTTTTTTAATTTTTTATTGTTGGCTGTTCAAAACATTACATAATTCTTGATATATCATATTTCATACTTTGATTCAAGTGGGGTATGAGCTCCCATTTTTACCCCAAATACAGATTGCAGAATCACATCAGTTACACATCCATTGATTTACATATTGCCATACTAGTGTCTGTTGTGTTCTGCTGCCTTTCCTATCCTCTACTATCCCCCCTCCCCTCCCCTCCCCTCGCCTCTTCTCTCTCTGCCCCCTCTACTGACATTCATTTGTCCCCCTTGTATTATTTTTCCCTTTCCCCTCACTTCCTCTTGTATCTACTTTTGTATAACTCTGAGGGTCTCCTTCCATTTCCATGCAATTTCCCTTCTCTCTCCCTTTCCCTCCCATCTCTCATCCCTATTTAATGTTAATCTTCTTCTCATGCTCTTCGACCCTACTCTGTTCTTAGTTACTCTCCTTATATCAAAGAAGACATTTGGCATTTGTTTTTTAGGGATTGGCTAGCATGAAGACTCTTCTTGAGGGGCTCATTCTTTTCAGTAGAGACAGAACAGGCAGATGCATAAATCAAGGAAATCTATATTGACCCACTATTATAGAATATTAGAGCTATGAGCAACCTTAGAAAACATCCATTTCCAATCATTATTTTATGGATATGAGAGGGGGGCCAGGGAGGGAGGTAGGAAAGAAAAAGCCCATTTAGGAGATTAGGAATTTTCTCCATATCATTCACACAGTTTAAAAACCTGAACACAGAAGTAGGCCTTCAGATTCCCAGTTTACTTCATTCCCATTATACTACGTTGCCACTCTGAGTTGGAAAGCATTTGAATAAGCAAGGATGGAGAAAAGAAGACAGTATGGTGGCAAACATAGGCTGGAATATAACACTGATAAAAAAGTTTATTTGGAACACAGACCATTTAATTTCTCTGAGAACAAGAGCTTGAGGGGAGAAATGAGATGGTAGGCAGAAAACAGTGAGATCAGACATCAGAGGGTATCAAATGGCAGTCTAAGAGAGTTAGACTTTTTCATTAAAACAATTTAATGGACACAGGTAGCAGAAATTACTTGCACACCTAATACTTCCTTTAACATTTGTACTACAATAGAACACTGACAATATCAGAGGTGTATAATGAAAGAAGAGAAATGCCTTCCAATATGAAAAAGGCCAATGACACATAGCACACTTTTAATGAACATAATCTCCCTTTGTTAATTCTTCTTTCTCTTAAGTGGAGGGTGGTAGAACAGGGATATAAGAAAGCAAGATGTAAAATGTGATGGGACTGACAATTTTGTGATACCCTATACCTCCTGCCTTGCCCCTGAGTATCTTCAACCCTGTACAGCTGGTTCCTGAACCAACCCTAGACAGGTTTGAATCATCCATCCTCACAGATGCTAGGGACTAACCACATGCCCATAGAACTGTAGCTGCTCTTCCCTCCACCACACCTACCCTGTTGCCTAGCCCTTGTTCTAGCGTCATTCCCTTCCTTGGGACTTGAAACAGATGAGAGGAGGCAAGGCAAATTTTACACAAATATTAGTATAGCACTCCAGAATAATTTCAAAATACTTTCACATATTCTTTTTACGTTCTCATAAAGCAGAAGCAAACCTCCATTCCATCTTACCCCTTACCCTGCATAGCTCCCCTCATTTCTCCAGAGGTTAGAATATGCTCCCCATCTCTGGTTACTAGTAAGACTCTAACATTGACATTAATGTAAATGATTGTCCTGAAATCCTGATTCTATTAATAGCTTAATAGTAAAAACTATCTTAGCTGAGAAACTGCATTCCACTCAACAAACCTTAGCACATCAATATCAATGAATGTTTCAAAAACACCTGGACTCCATGCCTTGAACTCCAAGGACCTTCTTTTTCCAAGCCTGCTACTTAGGAAAGTTGCCCCTTGAGCCCAGCTCGGTATGTTCCCAGTCTACTCTCCTCTATAGGCTTGTCTGCTGCTGGTGAGAGGCCATCAGTTTCTGTGTTGAGGACATTCATGTGATGGAAGAAGTTTTGAAAAGGAAACACTGAGTGCCATGGTTAAATTGATAAAAAGTCTGTGAAGCACTCTGGGCTATATAAGACTTAAAAGTCCACAGACTCACTGTTTTTCAAAGTGAGATGACAACTTGACTTATGGTTTTCAACATCAAGGAACAAATACCGTCAACTGATCCTCATCCTTTCACTTCAGGTATACAGAAAAATGATTTTTCAGGAAAGAAAAGAAGGTGGGGCTTTTATGGAAAAAACTGCCACGAATAATTTATTGTTCTACTTTTTAATTCTCGTTTAGAAAACATGAAACAAGATACATTAAAGTACTTTTTAAATTTTACAGTGATTTTATTTTTAGTTGGAAGAATAGAGCACAGTGTGAGGTACTTTCCATGCATTATATCATGTTATCCTTACATTAGCCCAGTAGAATACAAACTACTTTTATTCCCAGGTTAGACATCAGGAAATAGTCTAAGATAAGCAATTTCCCAAAGTCACACACCGTTATCTAGGAACACTGCTATTGGATCTCTAGCCAGCTAACCCTCAAGCCTATGCCTCAGCCAGTAAAACACTCATTTGGCCCATTTTTATTTTTAAACAGCACTTTAAAATTGTAAGTTTGAGGGGCTAAATATATTAAGAATATGTACTATTTTTATAAGTACAAAAAAGAAAAAAATAAAGGACAAACTTCTGAAAGCTTGTCACCATTAATTTAAGACTAATTAAAAATGAGACCCAAAGTGTCACTTACTGTGGGTACGATAATTCAACTAAGGAAAATTATCAGCACCCTCTAACTACAGAATATCTATTCATTTCCTCCATAAACATATATTGAATATCTATAGCAGTACTGGGCTAGGAACCAAGGACCGAGATGAATAAGACAAACAAGGTCTCTGCCCTCCAAGAGCTTCCAGACAAGTTGGGAAGAGTCATTCATGGGTGAATACAATACCATATAACTTGTGTGATGAAGGGGACAGAGGGAGGAGGTCAGGAGAACTTAACTGAGCTAGGGAGAAGGGAAAACCTCCCTCCTAGGAGTTAGGGCAGGGCATGATATAAAGAGACAGGGAGTGTTCAATGTGGGGAAAAAAAAAAAACATGCACTAAGGACCAGAACGGAAATAAGAAACTGGTGGAAGTTCTGAGTAGCTCAAGCTGCCATCCAGAGAAAAGAAGAGCCAAAGCTTGGACCAGATAGGTGGGCAGAGGCTGGATTCTACAGGCCTGTCAAGCATACTAGAGACTTAGGACCATACCTGAGGGCAATGGAGAGTCGATTCAAGCACAAAAGAGAAACTTAATCACATTTTAGTTGTACAAGTATCAATTTGATTGCAGAGTGAAGACAGTTTATAGTGTATTTGGTGGGAAATTATTGCCTTAATCCAGGAGATAGGTGACGGTGAGCAGGGTTGGAGTAACAGATATGAGCAAGAAGAGTGCCCACTTGTAGAGTAGAATGGGGTCTGATTTAAGCCTTGAAGTAAGTCTAAGGTTAAGTCTAAGGTAGACATTCACCTTTTTATTAAACGAGTCATTTTACTGGGAGAGAAAGGGAGCAATTTCAAAAACTTATTCCAACAACAAAAAAAATTACTGCTTTGAAACTATTACTGTCATTTACTCGTTAGAGCTTGGGTTTCACCCATAACTTACCTGGTTACCAACCAATAATAAGTGTTCTCCAAGGAGAAAGTCTTTGAGCATGTCTTCCATCACTATCATGTGCTAGAGGAAAAAAAGGACCACAGATAGGTTAACTGTGTTTTAAGTTAACTATATAGATATCTTCTTGGAAGTTAAGACATCCTTTATGATAGAATACTCAAGTAATTTAACTTTTAAGAAAACAAAATTAATGAGTTAGATATAAGTAAACTACATAACCAATTGGGTCACTGATACTGAAAACTTAAAACATCCCATTAGAGCAAGTACAACCAATTAACCAGTTCAAGTTGTTTTTATAATTCAAGTATTTTTATTTAAACTATGTAGCATTGTCTTGAAATTTAATATAAATTTAAATTGACACTTGCTAATGTAAATATATAATGGCTTCCAAAAATAATTAGCAATTTTTATGGAACTTTTTAGACTGACATCAACTTAACCATTACCTTCAAAACTATATATAGCTTTGAAATTAAATATATTATTCAACTTCCACAGTTTTTTATTTGAATTATGACACAATATAATAAAAGAACAAGATTAAGGTTGTTCACAATAGCTACAGAGAAAGTTACATTGCTCTTTTGTATCTTAAAAAATAGGCCACCCATAAGTAGGTTACAAAAGCTCATTGGGGGTCAGGAAAAGAACTACATCCTAGCACAGTTAATATCCCTATTACTTTCTCTTGGTTTTCTGTATCAAATCAAATAACAGCCTCATAAGTACTAAACTTATTGAAGTTCCCTATTTTTAAAAAAGGCAAATTAAACTTTTGCATTAACCTTTTATATTAACATTTTATATATCTATAGATATTTATCTGGTATGTCAATTGCTTTTCTTTTTTTAAGTTAGTTTTTAGAGAGCCAGGAAATTTTCCTTTCATTTATCAAATTTAGTATACTTTCATTCTGTCTGTTTCTTAGAAAGGAAAACTAAGAAAGCATTTTCCTACCTTGAGAACAAATGAGTAGCCCCTGATATTTATCTTGATAGTTTTTGTTTTTTATTTATTTAATTTTTTTATTGTTGGTTGTTCAAAACATTACATAGTTCTTGATATATCATATTTCACACTTTGATTCAAGTGGGTTATGAACTCCCATTTTTACCCCGTATACAAATTGCAGAATCACATCAGTTACACATCCATTGTATACATATTGCCATACTAGTGTCTGTTGTATTCTGCTGCCTTTCCTATCCTCTACTATCCCCCCTCCCCTCCCCTCCCCTCTTCTCTCTCTACCCCCTCTACTGTCATTCATTTCTCCCCCTTGTATTATTTTTCCCTTTCCCCTCACTTCCTCTTGTATGTAATTTTGTATAACCCTGAGGGTCTCCTTCCATTTCCATGCAATTTCCCTTCTCTCTCCCTTTCCCTCCCACCTCTCATCCCTGTTTAATGTTAATCTTCTTCTCATGCTCTTCGTCCCTACTCTGTTCTTAGTTACTCTCCTTATATCAAAGAAGACATTTGGCATTTGTTTTTTAGGGATTGGCTAGCTTCACTTAGCATAATCTGCTCTAATGCCATCCATTTCCCTGCAAATTCTATGATTTTGTCATTTTTTAATGCAGAGTAATACTCCATTGTGTATAAATGCCACATTTTTTTTATCCATTCGTCTATTGAAGGGCATCTAGGTTGGTTCCACAGTCTTGCTATTGTGAATTGTGCTGCTATGAACATCGATGTAGCAGTGTCCCTGTAGCATGCTCTTTTTAGGTCTTTAGGGAATAGACCGAGAAGGGGAATAGCTGGGTCAAATGGTGGCTCCATTCCCAGCTTTCCAAGAAATCTCCATACTGCTTTCCAAATTGGCTGCACCAATTTGCAGTCCCACCAGCAATGTACAAGTGTACCCTTTTCCCCACATCCTCGCCAGCACTTGTTGTTGTTTGACTTCATAATGGCTGCCAATCTTACTGGAGTGAGATGGTATCTTAGGGTGGTTTTGATTTGCATTTCTCTGACTGCTAGAGATGGTGAGCATTTTTTCATGTACTTGTTGATTGATTGTATGTCCTCCTCTGAGAAGTGTCTGTTCAGGTCCTTGGCCCATTTGTTGATTGGGTTATTTGTTATCTTATTGTCTAATTTTTTGAGTTCTTTGTATACTCTAGATATTAGGGCTCTATCTGAAGTGTGAGGAGTAAAGATTTGTTCCCAGGGTGTAGGCTCCCTATTTACCTCTCTTATTGTTTCTTTTGCTGAGAAAAAACTTTTTAGTTTGAGTAAGTCCCATTTGTTGATTCTAGTTATTAACTTTTGTGCTATGGGTGTCCTATTGAGGAATTTGGAGCCCGACCCCACAGTATGTAGATGGTAGCCAACTTTGCTTCTCGGCCTTTTGGCTAAGATCAAGTGTAGTATCTGTTCTTATCAGTTTTTGTTTTTTAAAATTAGATACATTAGGGAGCTAAAGTTTTAACAAGGCATGAAATAAAATGAGCATATTTACTTATTATCATTCTGGCACATTTTTAAAATAAAGAGCCAGCCATTGTTAATAATTGTGCTGGGTCACAATAGGTACAAACTATCTTTTGTGTGTGTGTGTGTGTGTGGTGTTAAGGATTGAACTCAGTGGTCTTGTGTATGCTAGGCAAGCACTATGCAACTGAACTACATTCCCAGCCTAAATTGAGACTGTCTTAAAAGCAAACTAAGATAAACTGAGATGTATGATTTCTCTATAAAAGTGAGTCCTAGAAAATAATTTAAAACTCAGTTCTGTGGTAATATATGCCAGAGATCTTTACATTTTAATTCAGATGAAAAGTCAATACCAATTTCCATAAAACACTAAATTCTTCCTGAAATAAATAGGCTAATCTGCATGAGGAATGGATAGAAAAGTTGCAAGGAGCACCTTTATGGCTCCATAATAATGAAAATGAATGCAAACTATATTTGTATTCTTATCTGTATTGTTTATTCTAAATCTTCCTTCTTCATATGCTCATTACATTTAACTAGATTATTCAAATCCACAAACACTAACAAAGGCTAAGGTCATGACCAACATAATTCTTGTCTTGCCTTCTTTTCTACTTGGCACTGCAGATGATTTCTTAAGTCTACGCTTTCAGTGAGTTGTCTTTCTCTCCTGATTTTTTCCCCGCCTTTAATAATTTTTCTCCATAGTCTTTTGGATTAGATCATCTTGTTGTAGCAATTCCTTCCATATGATTTTCCCCTGGTTCCTTTGTTTGTTCTCTCCATTACCTTTTACTTGCTTTCTTTGGGGTCTCAGTATAGGGTAGAACAAGTCATGCCTATCTGTACACAGTCACCCTCCTAAGATCCAAGTGAGGGCTATGTGCAGAGTTGGTACCCACACATCAGTGCTAGAAGAGCTACCTCTGACTTCACACTACCTAAATTCTCTCAATCCATCTCATGGCTGCAGCTAACCCTGATCTTCAAACATCAAGATTTCTCAGTGATGACTAATAATAACACCCCCTGATTATTGCCCAGGCTCCTAAATTCAGCATACTCAAATTCAAAACTTGGCTTGTTACATTCTCTTCAATAACTTCATTCTTCCTTTTCTTTTCATAATTAATAGCATCATTTTCTATTGCCTGATCAAATGTTTATCATAATCATGATCACACTGCCCACCTTGCTTCTCTTTTATCAAGATCAAAAAAAAATCCAAAACCACCAACTCCCAAAAAAAAGATCAACGGTATTCATTATTTCCTTACTATTACCACAGTTTGAATTTAGGATATTATTATCTCTGGCCTATATACATAGACAGGTAGGTAGATATAATTTTTAAGCTAATTTAGCTTTTGAAACTTCATCCTTTCCCTGAGTCAATGTGTTCTCTATAATTCTCATACAATCACTTCTTTGTTCAAAATCTTGCCAATTCATTTTTTCAAAATTCTTTAAGTGACTCAATATTTAGAAACAAAGGTACTTCTCATGTTTCTGATTTAATCTCAGGTTCTTCCCCTACCACTCTCCTTCTTTCACACAGTGTTCCAGGGATGGGAAGAATCTAGAATAATTTTCTACTTACTCTTCAGTTTACTTTTCCACCACACTGTGTGCTCCCTGAGGCAGAATCTTTGTTTTAAACAAACACAAAGTTCCAAGGACTCTACCTTCTAAATAGTCCTGTGAGGTGTCCACTCTACTCTGTCCCCACTCTCACTACCTCATTTCAGATCCTTCTTAACTTTCACCCAGAATGTTAGAATAACTCTAAACTAGTTTCTCTTTGCCTTGGTCCTAACTCTTAGACAACATTCAAGAGTGAATGCAAAGTTAGCAAATGTGCTTAAAGTCTTTCATCGGTGAGGAAACCAATGAAAGAAATCCCAGCTCCTTAATTTGAGAAGCTCAGATGATCTGATCCTTTCCTAACTTATCAGGCTCATCTCTTAAACTTTTCTATTTGCAATCTCAGCTCTGTGCTAGTGACAATTACATTGGGTACCATAAATGAGCTACTCTTTCGTATAAGCAAGTCTCTACAAATGGTAGTCTCTGAGAGACTTGCCCAGCTTTGTCTTGTTAACGAATTTTCTATGATCTTTATCATCAGGGATGATCACCTCACAAAGGTAAGCACAATAACTTGTATATACTTTCATCACACTGTGAAGTAACCATGTGTATTTGCCTGTTTTTCCATTAGATTAAGAACAATTTGAGCTCTAAAGATGCATTTGCTCACGTGACTATTTTAATCTCTTTATCTCAAGATCTTAGGACAAGGTCCGACCCACAATAAATATTTACGATATTTTTTCAGATCTAAAGCTTATTAAGAGACTATTAATTTTTCTTCCCTCAAATCTCTCCTCCTTACTGATACAAGTCTAATATTTCTTAATGAATGGCTGGATGAAAAAAATATTCCTTAGCATGAACACTCAGAATCTTATTCATCCTTTTATTAATCCCCTCACCACTTATATACTTAGCAATTGCTATGCACCAGGCACTTTGTTATTTGCTGGAGATACAAAATAAAGAAAACACAGGGCTTCGCCCTATGATATATAAGAACACATTTTCAAAACCATTCTCAATGCAATGTGGTAAAGAGACAACAGGGCATAAAACAAGATGGTATTTCAATCTGCAAAAGACTCTGAAGCATACTGCTTCAAAGCTGAAGTGCAGCAAAAACAGAATCAGTAATACATAGCAAAAGCAAATTTAATCAAGCCACTGTCCCTAGAATTGGTACAGCTAAAACTTTTTCATTAGTGGTTAATTCATAATGCTTTTAGAGGAGGAGGTACATTTGGAGACAGGTTACAAGAAGTCCCTCAGGGGCTCTGTGTAAAGTTCACAGCAGCCCTGCAGCCCTCCATGTCTATATCATAAACACCTTGGCAACAGACACTATGTTCAAGAGCACAATGGTCCTCTTTCCTACTGAATTTCCTATATTCTTATACACTCTGAAATCTTTTCAACCCTTGCTGCTGTAGAGCTTTTCAATTAAATGTTACTTATAACAGTACCCTGATTTCTTGTTTTCTTTGTTCATTACATGGACAGAGGGTGATACCATCAATTTTTAGAAATAGTATATTTTCTTTCTAATCAAGTTTTTGTCTTTATTTATTAGGCAAGAGTTTTTTCCCTCCTCTGTCTTACAATTTAATTTTCTGTTTATTTGTGTACTGATTATGCAAGAACACTAATGTTTCTGAAGAAAAATAAAATCTTCATTAATTAACTGATTCTTAATAATTAAAATCAAATCAGGGTTATGCCTTTGCTATGCCAAAAATAATTAGTGTAGCTTGGACAGATTTCAAAATTTTAAGCCAGGATTTTTATTAAGAAAGAAGAATTTGCCTGGATACCTTCTATATTGTTATTATAATTTAGTGATTTAAATTATGATACTTGAACAAAAAACAGAATTGTAGAATGTCAGATTAAAAAATAAATTTAACTTCAATTTTGCTAATGCCTTAACATAGCAAAAATAGTAAGAAGTTCTAACATAATTTGTAAATTAAATGTACTATTTACATGCAGAATAATAATGAAGTATTATAGAAAATTTTAAGTACTTTTTCTTTATAAAAGACATACATAGCCTAGCATAGAGCCATACACTTATAATTTTAGCAACTCGGGAAGCTGAGGCAGCAGTATTACAAATTCAAGGCTAGCCTCAGGAACTTAGGAAGACCCTGTCTCAAAATAAAAAATAAAAAGCGGTAGAGATGTAGTTTGGTGGTAGAGTGTCCCTAGGTCCAATCCTAGTACACACACACACACACAAAATTGAAAAGGCTGGCAGGAAGGACCGAAGGACCACTTCATGGAAAACTTGGAAAAGAAAACTGTTATATTCAGAGTATTTTCCCTGAAAATAATCTAATTGAATTGAATATCTACAATATGGCTTTCTAGGTATAAACTTATATCTGAATCTTAGTGGAAAGTCCATAATTATTGGTTAGTTTGTAAGATGAAAATTCTCCATCATACTCCCTTAAAAAAAAAGAAAAAGAAAAATACTGGAATTGTAGAATGTATAAGATACACTTTCTTTGAATTACTGAAATGATTTCACTAAGAAGAAAAAAAAAAGAGAATGAGAAGTTCTGTTTGTTTTTAATTTAATAATGGGTTTACTTTATCAACCTGAAGTACAGCCATACAATATTTGTTTATGTGTGCATATGAAATTTATAACCCTAATGATAACAGCAACTCCTCCAATTTTCAAGTACCTTTGGAAGGGGGAACATGGGAGGAATAGATGAATTCTAGATAGGGCAGAGGGGTAGGAGGGAAAGGCAGGGGGCAGGGGATTAGCAAGGATGGTGAAATGTGTGATAGACATCATTATCCAAAGTACATGTATGAAGACACGAATAGGTGTCAACATACTTTATATACAACCAGAGATGTGAAACATTGTGCTGTATAAGTGTAATAAGAATTGTAATGCATTCCGCTGTCATTTATTTTTTTAAAAAATCAATAAAGAAAAAAGAAAAGAAAATCTCACCAGAGGAGAAAAAAAAGAATTTTAAAGTTTTTAATACTTTAATAAAAGATGTTTCAACACATCATATTGCATCATCTGCATTTAATTTAGAAAATTACATAGATAATTAAACATAAGTATCATTTCTCAGAGCTAACTACCACAATAAGTGGTGATTTGTAAGTAAATAAAGTGATGCTCTTACCTGAATGTTGTCATAGAAGAGAACATCAGGCACTTTCATTTTCTCATGGGTATTATATATTGGTGCACTAATAGTACCAATCCTCAGTGATCCAGATACCACTTCACCTGAATGTTTTACACAAGACAGAGAATTAGTCATAACTACATCCTACAAATAATATCCAAAGATGATAAATCCACCCAACATAAAATGTAGGATAGCTTCTGTAACACCTTGAGTTCTTCAGGGATTTTAATTTAACATCTAAAGAAATAAGCTTGAAGATGGTAATTAAACACTACAGTTCTATATACAGCTTATAATGTTCTAAAATGTAATAATTTTAAAGCAATAAATTTAGCAAATAGTATATAGATAAAATTGAGAAATAAAAAAACAACCCAGAACATAGCCAAGCCACATTCATAAATTTATCTGGTCAGGATTATAATATACACATAAGCCAAGTACACATTCAAAAGGTTTTAAGTATCCCGAATATCATCTTTCGGAAGCACCTAATGAAAAACGCCACAAGAAAATCCCTGAGAGGTCTAGTAAAAAATACAGATGAACCAAACCCTTGGACCTCTTGAACTATTATTTTCAGGAATAGTCCAGAAGATCTATATTTTCAAATAAATATCCAGGTGATTCTAATAGAATAGTATCAGAAATATTCTTATTTGAAGTAGGAACTGGGAACCTTTGTCATACAGTTATTCAGTAATAACTTTTATTGTATTGTTCTCTTTCTGCTTTAAAGAGATCTTTAAATACAGGAATTTAATAATAATAAATTTCTTGAAGTCAGGAACCTATCTTGTATATTCCCTGTAGTAATCAGATATTCAAGCTCATTGACACATTTGCCAGAGCACAGCAGATCTTTACCATTTTCCTTTTTCAAAAGTTCTACAGGGAAGGAAAGCCAAGAGCCATCACACTAAGTATTTAGTATTTATTTACTACCACCAGACCTTGAAATAGACCCAATATAAAACTATAAAGGGACAGAGGCAGAATATGGCAGTGAATCAACTCTTATACTTGTATGCTGAGATGACACTTGTAATTTCAGGTTCAAACAGCATCTGATAGCATCTACAATTTAGTTTATGGAACATGTCCATTAACTTTAGGACAATTGAATTTACACAACCAATGTTGACAAGCAGAAAGGGGATATGAACTCAGAGAATGATGCTGCTAGTACATTTCTGGGAGAAAGCTGGCTAGCTATCTTGTAAGTAATTTCACAGGATGACATTATTTTGGTAAATTTATGAAGTTCCTCAAAATCTAGTAGGCTCAAAATTAATTTTATAATCAGAACTGAGGGTAAATCTAACTTTCAGGAGAATATTAAACACATTCTGACTAAGAAAATAAAATTGCAAAATATTACATCACAATGGAAACTGCAACTTTCATATCAACTATAATACACTGTTTGCCATAAAACCTTATTATTTGGAGTGGGAACTGCATGGAAAGCCATGTTCTCAAGAAGGTTATTTGGTAAGCATGGACTCTAACAAGGAAAGTAAATTAATGAATTCTCTATAGGACAGATGATTTTAAAAATGAATGGTATTAGTCAATTTGAAAAGTCTCATCACTTAGGTCGCTTATATTCTACAAGAGGGTCACGTCACTGCTAACAAGGGCCTGTCTGAAATGACCGTCTTTCTTTGGATATATCAATAGATTTAATCAAATAACACTCTGAATCTTCAAGGCCCAGAGTTATTCTGTCTCTTTTGAGTTTCTATTCAGATCTGAATTTCTATTCAGATCTATCAGTATATTAAATTTATAATCTGAGTCCAAAAACGTCATCTAATTTTCTTAATACCAAATTCTTGGTTCAGGGTAACCTCCATTATTAAAAAAAAAAAAAAAGTCTACTATAAAGAGAATCACAGTAGTCTATTTTAGAAAATGGTCATACATTAAATGTTTTGATAAAACAGTTAATTACAGGGGCTGGGGTTGTGGCTCAGCAGTAGAGTGCTCATTTAGCACGGATGAGGGCCTGGGTTGGATCCTCAGCACCACATAAAAATAAATAAATAAAATCAAGGTACTGTGTCCAACTACAATGAAAAAATTAAAAATAAAATTTAAAAAAAACAGGTAATTACATTTAAAAATGGGGAAACTTTCGCTGTGCTCTAACTGAAGAATAGGAAACTTTTATGAATAATCCTCCTCAAAATTCAAATTTATACTTATGGCTACTCAGAAAAAAAAGCAGCACAAACAACAGGTTGAAATGGAAGGAGTACGAAGGCATAAGATGTTATTCTGAATATTAGTTTAGTCTGAATCAAGCTAAAAAAGTTGCCCAAACATGTCCCATAGTGGTCCTCAATATTTAAATGTTGTGCAAAGAAAGCAGAATTTTAGATAATATCGTGAAACATATTTGGAAAAAAATATTGTCAAAATTATACAAGTTAATTACAAAATGGATTCTCAGAGCCTTTAATATGTTAGTATCAACTGTGACTCTTGAAGGCCAGGGAGAACCATCAAGAATATACTGCAATGCAGTAAATATTCTAAGGTTTAACTTATAAATAGCATTCACATTTCTAAAAAACAGATTCTTCAACTCAGTACATAAACAATATTGAAATTAAAATAATAGCATCAAATGTTTGATAATTATTTTTTCACTTAAAACAAAAACAAATTAAATACTTACATTTGTAATCCTCCAGGTCTGGTTCCAGATTGTCATTGGTAGTTATTTCTATTGCAGCATCTGCCAGATTTTTCTCTAAAGCTGACCTAGCAAGGCTTGGTAAGAACCTGGCAGAGAATGGGGGAATGGAATGATAAAGTCAAAGTTTTCTGTGATTCTCGAATATCTTTTTTGGAGGGTACTGAGGATTGAACTCAGGGACACTCGACCACTGAGCCACATCTCCAGCCCTATTTTGTATTTTATTTAGAGACAGGGTCTCACTGAGTTGCTTAGTGTCTTGCCATTGCTGAGGCTGGCTTTGAACTCTCAATCCTCCTGTCTCAGCCTCCTGAGCCTCTGGGATTACAGGCATGCGCCACCGCATTAGGCTTCTCAAACATCTTTAAATGCACACGGGTGCACGTGTACAAACACACACAACTTTAGTATTTACTACCTATTATGGGAGATTGGTCTGGATCTATGAGATTCGAAGCATACAAAATTTTTAGAATATATAAGTATAAAGTATATACTTTATAAAGTAAAGGATGTTTGCGGGATCTCCTTTAATAACTAAATAAAGCTCATTTGTTCTTAGCCGTACTCACTTACGAACAACATATTACAGAATAAAAATTGAAATAATTTGCTTTTTAAGTGGATTTAATATACTTCATAAATATTGTTTGTTATTGGTTTATCAAATTTTATTAAATAGATATTATAGCAATACTTTGGACTGCTCTAAGTTTACAGTCACAAATTCAAATCAATGGAGGTGAATTAGTCTTAACAAATTACTGAATGAATAATTATCAATCTTGGATCTTCCTTACATTGAAAAATATATACCTCCAGGGATAGGAATTCAACTTAGTAGCAAAGCACCACCTAGCATGCATGAAGTCCTGGGTGTGATCCCCAGTACTGCAGCATAAATAAATAAATACAAAAGTGTATCTCCATATCTATTTTATAACTGTGTTGTCAATTTGGTGAGTGACAGAGGCATTCTTCAATTATAAACATATTGTGAGCAATTATAAACATATCATGTGCTGCTAACATGAAACATAGATTCCCACCCACACAAATAAAGTTATACTAGTTTGATCCCAAGTGAGCCCACAGAAATAATCTTTAATCCATGATTATCTGTACCATACTTTTATAAACTAACCACTAGGAAATACAGTGTTTCAAATAAATACACTAAGAACATACCACTTATAATTTAGATCTTACACAGCTCTAAAACTTTGACAATGGTTCCAACATGTTTCAGAATAATTTTAACAATGGAGTGGTATGTGCCAGAGGCAACAGATGTCCATAAAGGGATTGTTATGGAATAATCCCTGTCCTTATAGCATTCCACTCCTAGATCTGACACTAGCTCTTAGCTAATGTTTCATTTTGGTCCTAGGCGATGTAAGGGAATTCATAGACCTCTGTGCCAATAGTTCATCAGTTCAGCATCAAGTCAGACTTATCTGTTACAATGGTGACCTTTTATCATAACTCTTAGATCATTTGCCTTTTTCAAAACCATGTGCTCATTTTAACTCCCAGACCCAATAACTGGGCTTTTGTTCTATTTTTTGAGCCCTGGTCCTAGTACCCCATCAATCTTCCTTTCACCATTCTCCCAGACTTAGATGGTAGTAGTGACTGCATCTGTGCACCCTGTGGTTGCATCTCCATTACTTCCTATCAGACCACCTCAATTGGCACTGCCCACTTACAAACTAGACTTGTTTGCTATTTCCAGTCATCCCTGACATCACCGTGGTCTGTCAACACATCCTCAAATTGACCATGAACTGGAAGCTTTTTAGATTGCCTGGAAAGCCAGTGGAGACTAGCAAATATGGGAGGAGGGGTATAAATAAGAGTGCGGAAAAAAACAGAGGCTCAGTGTATTCAAGCAGTCTTACTTAGAAGGTGTAACAAATTATTTTATTTGTATAATTTTAATTCTTAAATTTACAAATAGTAATTTAAGATAACATGATTTATCCTACTTACAAATATAGTTTGAAATAGTTAAACAGAAAATACATAAAATTATTAATGCAGGTTTAAATTTTTAAAGATATTTAATTTAGCCAAGTTTTATAAATGGAACCAAACATTTTCTAAAGGCCCTTAAAAATGATTGTTAAGATCTCTTAGTTAGCTGAATGAACAGAAAACCACAGAAGACTTAGAATTTTTAAAATTATAGCCTTAAAAAATTGAATCAGCTTTTAAAGCCAAAAATAAATTCTAAACAGTCTCCTAAAGTAAATATTTAAGAAATAAAATTACAAGAAAATAAGCATAATTTTAATAAATTTAATGTTCAATAAATTTAGGTTAGGTAGTTTATTTACCTTTTTGTCTGCTTAATAAAATACCTTATGAATATAAATTAGGTTAATTTTTATTTTAAAAATTTCAACAAAATTCAATTCTGTTTCACTGCCTCAAAATGGAATGAAGTCACTGAAGAATACAAAAACCGAAACAAACAAACAAACAAAAAGACCCCCACACTTTATCACCAATAATTTTTTGGTACATTCCTGACATTGTGCTATCCTTGGGAGAAGGTTAGTACAAAGACTTCTAACTTTAGCTTTGCTGAAGTCAACAGATGATGCAAAAAACAAGATGAACTGTCATTTCTATTTCCAAAAGGTTATAAGGTGAGAAGAAAATGGAGTTTTATTGTGGTCAGCTGTTAACACCAGAAAAATTAGCTACTTCATGCAGTGAGGTACTTACAAGAACAAAAAGTAAACATTTTTAAACTCTGAAATATTTTAGTAGTTCAGAAAATTGCAGAGATATTACAGAAAATGTTTTTACAAGTAAAAAATTTTAAAGTATAAAATGGTAGCTGATTTTCATTTCAAATTTCATTTCCCTTATTAGTAATGAGGTTGAATATCTTTTCAAATGTTTATTAGCCATTTGAATTACTCCTTCTTCTCATCAATGCCTATTCATCCTTTGCCCATTTAGGGTTGATTCTTTTTCCTTAATATTTGTAGTCCCTTGAATACCAATACTTTCTTGACTATAAATCTTGTAAAACATCTTTTCCTACTTTATTCTAATAGTCTATTTGTCTTGCCTTACACGAATACAAAATAAATATGAAGAATACGGTTTAACAATGGATCTTGATATTTGATAGAGTAAGTATACCCTGCTCAAATCTTCGAAATTTCCACACTGTTTTTGGAATTTGATTCTTACATGTCAACTTTGAGATCAAAGCTTTTCAAATGCACTATAACCTTGTGGGATTTTCATTAAATTATATCTGTATTTCAGTTCTGGGGAAAACAGTTTTAAACTAATGAATCCTTCCTTTCATGTAGGTATAGCTTCCCTTTTAAGTCCTCTTTTGTAAATTTCAATAAAAATTTGTACTTTTCTCCATAGAAGCATTACATGCTCAATGACTAGATTTATTCATAGGTGCTAGAGTACAGGAATGTTACTGAGTACAGTACATAAGTAGCCTCACTAAACTCTATTTGTTCAAATAATTTACATGTATTATCTTTGGATTTTTTTGTGTAGTCAATGATATAATCCTTGGCAAATGCACATACTAAAAATATAGAAAGATGATATTCTTGCTCTGTTTCTAATTCTAAAGAAAACGTGCCAAGTGTTTTGCCAAAAGAATCAGCTATAAATTTCTGGTACATATTCTTTATCAGATTAAAGACTTTCCCAACTATTCATGATTTACTAAAAATAAGCCTGGTTTACTAAGTGATGTTTGGTTTTGCTTTGGTTTCATTTTGGATTTGGCTATTTGATTTTATGAAATACTTTTTCTTTATCAAAATATTATCTTTTCTCAATAATATGTTTTAACAGTGAAGTAAGAATAGAATTTTGGACCTTCTTCACATTCTTGAGATAATTCTGAATTTTTCATAAGTTTTAGAAGTGTAACATACATTTTAGATAAATTAAAAACAGGTACATTTTAATAAAAGCTAAGTGAAAAGAGAAAACCTCAGAAATAACATCATCTTTTTGCTATAACTGAACATTTTTGTCCCTTCTAAAATTCACATGTCAATACCCTAATCTCCAACAATGAATTTGTGCTAACTTCTAGCTGGGAATACCTGTAATCCAAAGCTACTTGGGAGGCTCAAGTAGGAATACAGCCTGGCAATACAGTAAGACCCTGTCTCAAAATTAAAAATGGCTGGGGATGTGGCTCAGTGGCAGAACACCCATGGATTCAAACCCCTTCCCCGCCACCCAGTGCAGGAGGAAAGAAGGAAGGTAGGGAGGACGAAGGAAGAAATTGTTTAACTTTAAACATTATCTCATGTTTATTTTTTATGCTGATTTTTTTCTTTCATTTCTACCTATGTTGTATTGATATCAGTTTTTCTCTGTTTGTTCATTCTAATCCCATAAGATCCATTTCCATACTTTTTTGTGGTTACCCAAAATTTATGCATGCATACTTGAATTACCAACTACCAAGTGATTTGATACTTCTATTCTCTTCCTAAAAAATAGAACTAAGGGCTGGGGTTGTGGCTCAGCAGTAGTGTGCTCGCCTAGTACATCACAAGGGTCTGGGTTCAATCCTCAGCACCACATAAAAATAAACAAATAAAATAAAGATATTTTTAAAAAAGAAAATAGAACTAAGATATTCATCTTTTTCCAGTTTCTATAGTCTCTTGTTTACTATTGGTTTCACCTTGTTGTTAAAAATTTCCCTATATTATTAATATTCATTTTTATTTCTTTATTTTTCATAATATATTTAAATTTCCCATAAAAAATTACCCTATATTATTAGTATTCATTTTTATTTCTTTACTTTTCATAATACATTTAAATTTCCCATAAAAAAATTTCCCTATATTATTAGTATTCATTTTCTTTACTTTTCATAATACATTTAAATTTCCCATATATTTACCTATTTCTTTCCTCAATATTCTTTTTTAAAATTTGTTCTTTTTAGTTTTACATGACAATAGAAAGTATTTTGACATATCATATGTACATGGAATATAACTTCCCATTTTTGTAAGTTGTACATGATATGGAGTTACACTGAACGTATATTCATATGTGAACATAGGAAAGTTATGTCCAATTCAATCTACTGTGTATTTCCACTTTTCAGCCAATACGAATAATATTGCTAGGAACATATATGTACAAGTTTTTGTATGGACATTTTAAAATTTCTCTTGGCTAAAAATCCAGGAACAGAATTGCTAGGTCCCATGGCAACCTCAAGCTTACTTCATTTCTTATACCTGAATTGTGATATTTTCTTCCTTTCAAGTTTAAATAAGAAAAAAAATATTTTTTTTATTATAGTTTTTCACAATTTCTAATTTGGCAGAGTGAACAGAGACTATTTACCTCAGTTTATCTTGCTTATGTTTTTCAATGGCTTCTAAACTCTTTTAATTCAACATGTTTTAAAAATATTAGTGTTTTAAAAAAGATCCTTGAAGTTTTCTGTCTCATATAAAAGGAAAAATATGGAATCACTCTGAAATTACTTCTTTTAATGTTTTCTCAAATATCTATCCAAATAAAACATCTGATGAAAATCAATTCCTTAATTCTTTCTCACCTTTATTAAAAATTTTCTCACATTTTCTATGTAGACTGTATGACTATTAGTAATAAGTTAAATTTTGCCAATTATCAACATCCTCAGATGCTTTATTTTATTTATTTATTTTTGACAGTACTGGAAATTGAACTCAGAGATTTGTGTATGCTAGGCTCAAAGCTCTACCACTGAGCTATATTCAGCTCTCTCAGATGCTTTAAGATAGTTGATATTAGTTCTCCAAATTTTGATCACTATTGTTTATTTACTAAACCAGTTTTCATTACTGTATTTACTCTTGTATTTTTTTAAACAGAGGAAACCGAAAGTTGATTTGATTGCCCACCTATATCTTACAGGTCATAGAATTTTGGAGGTGTGGCTAGTTCATTCTAACATATTCATACTACTGTTTTCCTTGAGCTTCAAAGTTGTTTACACTGCTTAGTACTCAGTGTCAACTTCTATTATCTCATATTTATAACAAATCCTACCTAAGACAAAATATTGTTTAGGTAATTAAACTATCTATATTTTCTTCAGTTTGTAACTCAAAAATAGGTGACTGAAGACTTTTTTCAAATTTTCGTTGGAAATCTCATATTCTAGTTAAAGGAAAGGAGTCATTTTTGTTATGTCTCAAAAAATTACTCTAAAGTCACTGGAGAGTCTCAGTTTAGCTGGATACACCACAGGAAAAACAAATTCAAGTTGCAACATTAAGGAGTTTAATTTAACTAAAAGAAAAATTGTCTATTACATTAAAGAGTTACAAAGGACCATTTCATATTATCCTAAGCCATAAATAGATTGATTCTTTTTTAATTCCTCTAATCAAGGAATAATGGACAATATGCATAACTATCATAAAAATCACAGGAATAGAATTTGAAGGATGAAAATATTAGAACATATGAAAAGGGTCTAAAAAAACACTCTGGGCCTACTGGGATTGTTTTTTTGTTTGTTTGTTTTTGTTTTTTAATTTTATGTGTGAACTATGTGCACTGGAGCTATAACAGGTCTGGTGCTGTGCGCTGATTGGGCTATAAGTGCTCCTTTCTTCTGTTCTGCCTGTGATCCCACACCGCACCTGAGATGGGTGTGATTTGCCAAGATGTCAATCAATCTGCTGACCACAAGACATCACAAAGCAAGACTCCACCTTTGAAATATTATCCCCTGCTTTATATTGTTGTATACAAAGTATATTCACACCATTCGTGTCTTCATTCATATATATATATATATATATATATATATATATATATATATATATACACACACATACATACATACATACTTAGGTTAATGATGTTTATCTCATTCCATCATCTTTTTCTTACACCCCTTACTCCCTCTCTTCTTCTCCCTCTCCTTTGCTCTATCTAGAGTTTGTCTAATCTTCCCATGCTTCCCCTCCCAACCCCACTATGAGTCACCCTCCTTATATCAGAGAAAACATTCGGCATTTGGTTTTGGGGGATTGGCTAACTTAGCATTCTATTCTCCAAATCCATCCATTTTCCTGCAAATGTCATGATTTTATTCTCTTTTATTACTGAGTAATATTCCATTGTGTATATATACCACATTTTCTTTATCCATTCATCTACTGACAGGCATCTAGGTTGGTTCCACAGTTTAGCTATTGTGAATTGTGCTGCTATAAACATTGATGTGGCCGTGTCCCTGTAGTATGCTGTTTTTAAGTCCTTTGGGTATAGACCGAGGAGAGGGATAGCTGGGTCAAATGGTGGAACTATCACAGGTCTGGCGCTGTGCGCTGATTGGGCTGTAAGTGTGCCTTTCCTCTGTTCTGCCTATGATCCCACACAGCACCTGAGATGGGTGTGATTTGCCAAGATGTCAATCAATCTGCTGACCACAAGACATCACAAAGCAAGACTTCACCTTTGAAACATTATCCCCTGCCTTATTTGGTGAAAAACATTCCATTGGATCTCCTTTGTGGGTCGCCCACCCATAAAAATAGATTCCTGGTACACGCTCTCTTTCCAGTGCTCCTCAGGGTGGATGCTGACCCTAAGGTTGCAGAGACATCCTACCATCGACATGAAATCTACTTCTGTGTTGTGTGATTTCTTGCCATTTTCTTAGCTTAATGTTGCAGCCAGCTATTTTGAACCCAGCTCATCTTGTCAGTGTGGGCAGCTGTTGAGAGACCCTTATAATGAATTTGAGCCCTTTAATACAGGGATATAAGTGGCATAAATTAACATTTTCATGATGTACCTACTGAGACAGTGAGCACAAACGAATCTGCTTACAGGATGACTCAAACATATTGTAGGTATAAAAAAAGATGCTTCCTGATCATACCTAGTATTGGACTTACTGTGAAAATATATTTGGTAAATAATATAGTATCTAATAAACCATTTTTTAATATTTCAAAAATATTTTATGTGAGTTAACATAAAAAAGGAAAAAAATTAAACAAGACCTAATATCAACTTAAAAGAATAAGATTTGTATTCAAGAAGATATTTTATGTTAACTGGGATTGTTCTTAATCTTTTTTTATTACTCTTTTAAAATGGTTTCATGAAAAGGTGATTCTGTAAGAAAATTCTATAAGTCAATGTTTTATAATCATTCCCCATTGGTATGAAAACTATTAGTGTAGACTTAAAACATCTTAGTTTTGTTAAAATTAGAGAAGAGGGCAGTACTAACAAGCATAGAAAATTCCAAGGCAAATTTGCAAGGTG
This sequence comes from Marmota marmota marmota, assembly GCF_001458135.2. Taxonomy (NCBI): domain Eukaryota; kingdom Metazoa; phylum Chordata; class Mammalia; order Rodentia; family Sciuridae; genus Marmota; species Marmota marmota. The sequence continues at coordinate 44,495,890 of NW_025999932.1, read as the reverse complement.
ATAAGTAAAATGCACAAAAGCCCTAGCTCTGAAGACCTATGAACCAGCATTCAAGTCTCAGACCTCTACTCCATGATCTGAGCAAGTGACTCAGTTTTCTCATATGTAAAATACTTCTTAAAATTGTTTAAAATTTGGGGCTGGGGTTGTGGTTCACTGGTGGAACACTCACCTAGCATGTGTAAGGCCCTGGGTTTGATCCTCAGCACCACATTAAAATAAAGGTATTTTGTTCAACTACTACTAAAAAACAAATATAAAAAAATTGTTTAAAATTTTGTATTATTATTATTATTTTATTTTATTTTATTTTTTGGTGCTAGGAACTAAAACCAGGGCTTCATACCTGCTAAGCTTATACTCTACCATTGAGCTACACCCCCAGCCTTGTAATTGTTTTCATGCCCAAATAACATAATATATTATACTAAGTAAATTCTAATGACTGATGACTAGGCTGAAATATTCATATATTCAGACCAATACTTTTTATGAACCTGTGAATGTAGACTATCAATTAAATTTATGTTGTGTTTTAGCAAAGATCCAAAGACTTGAAGTCAGTGTGAAAGAAGAGTATGGTTACCTGGAAAGACAAGCTTTTGTAATAGCATTGTGAAGATTTTCATTAGGATACTGTGACAGCCGACGAGAAATCCGCAACAATTGTCGAGTAGAAAATGATGCTGCCAAGGACTGTGCCTATCAAAAAGGTAAGGAAAGTCTGTTAAGAGACCTGCTTCAACTTATTAAATAACCTTTAAATGGGTATCACAGCAGAATTCATTACTCCTGAAAGATAAGGCCAACTTTAAATTAAATATGCACTGTTAATGAATTACAAATAAAAATAAACAAACCAACTTGCATTTTAAATATCTGTAAAGGCAATTTTTTTCAATATAAAAAGTATCAATTCAATTCAAGTTATTTTAATTGTGCTAAGTGCTATATTCACATATTGGGGTGGAGGAGAGTGAATAGGTGAAGGGTATTATACAACATAGGTCATACCTGTCTTAAAAATAATTCCTATGTACAAATGACTATTTGTTTCTCTTTTTTTTCCCCTAATTTGTTAAGGTATTCTAAAAATTCCTAGAACTTTAAGGAAATCTCTTGTTTCTGAACCAGAGAAAAGGAGTTGTGGAATATTTTAGGGTGCTGACCATAGATGTGTAAATCAGTTTGTTATCTTGTGTGGCAGCTTGATGTTTGAAATCCTTCCCCTCTACTGTCAGAATAATTTCTTTTTCTTTTCTTACTTTCTCAGATTCCACTCACAGAGTTGTTCCTGTTGAACCTAGGACATGGTAAGTGCTCAATAAACATTTGCCGACTTGAACTTGAAATTCTCTTGGCAGATACCATAATATCATGGTAAAGTTTATAGGCTTTGAGTTTGATAAGTCAGAATCTTCATTAACTGTATGAACTTCACAAAATTATTTAAACTTTCCAAGCCTCAGTTTCCTCATTTTTGAAATGGCAATGATAATACACTTACCTTTAAGGTTGTTTTGAGAATTACATTAGAAAAAGATTTTGAAGCACTTAGTACAGGTCTGAAAAATATGAGTGCTCAACAGGTGGCAGAGATCATTAAAATAGTTACCTTCTTCACAATGAAAAAAAATCAAATAGATGAAAGGGATGAGACATTACCATAATTTTAATGAGCCAGATTGTTAATGGCCTAATTCTCAACTCAGATCGGCAATGTTAGGAAAACAGTGGTTTCCACTGAAAACCAGAGAAGGATTTTTGAAGCAACTGGACCTTTGGGAGGGCACACCAAAGATAAGAGTGAAATGTAGTAGGTGACAGGAGCACTAACATGGCTCAAAGTGCCTAATAAAGGAGATTCTATAAAATTAACAAAGGGTTCAAAATAGATAAGGGGAGAAAGCCAAAGACACATTTCACATTCATTTTCTTGTTCAAACTTTTCACCTAAGGTCATCTCTGTAAGTCCCAAAGAAGAAAAATTTATTGACTATTTCCTTCCTCATGAACTTCAGCTTCATAAGATATTGATCTACTGTTATTAGTACATATCCTTTATTAAACAACATGTTCTAAATTTCAAAGAACTCATTCACAAGCAAACATTTGGTGCATGCTTGTTTTCAATAAATTTGCATTCTAGACATAGAGACAATATTTAAAGATAAGAAACCATAAATTTCAATTCAAAATAGCATGTAATTTAATGCTAAAATAAGTGGAACAGTTGACAACCGCTACAGTGGCTTAAAATGTTCCAGTAGGCAGTAGAACTGCTACAACAAAGGCATGAAAGCAAATGGAACACAAATTCATGTAAGCTGTGAGGACATCAGCACAGCTCTAATATAGAGCCCTGCTGAAAGGCTTATTCTCAAATATCAAAGACCTGTGGGTGACACTCTGAGGAGTTTGACCTTATTCCTAAACGAAAGGGAACTTTGTGCAAAGGAGTACCCTGATTTTAGAATCAAATTATCTGGCTTAATTCCCGACTTAAATCAGCAGCCATATGTAAAGTAGTTGAAGGACAGAGAGACTACAATCAGGAAACAGAAAGTTACTTCATTAATCTGCCTATGAAAAGACAAAATCCTATAGTCCAATTATGGCAGCAAACATGAAGAGAAAGGATGCAACAAGTATCTCAAAGGACTTTCCAACTGAGAGGAACTAATGATAAGATTCAGCCAGTATGGCTGAAAGTATCAGAGGCTAGAAATAACTTAGAAATCCCTATCCTTAATATCTAGCACGATGAAATTTTCCTATTTTAATCAAGAAAAAAGTTTAAACTCCCAACAGAGGCTTCTGATGACAAGAGTCTTATTAAACCCTCAGGTAACTTTCTAGGATACAACATTTTAATCTCATTCTAAACATAACACTGAGTTCAGACTTCACATTTAATTCTAGTGTTCAGTGAGGATTTCTCATGGATTTGAAGAATAATAACTCCTTCAGTTGATGGAACCAAAATGTTTTGCAATAATATACAGTGTTGAAAAAAATCAGAACTAAGCTATCTGTTGAGCCATTTAAGTGTTGAATAGAGAGACTAGTAATTTCTGTTGTCATATTTTTGATTAAAAATTGAGAGTATACTTTAATTTAAAATTCCTAATGTATTTAACATTTATAATATCAAATTTCTAACTACAGTTTTATCTGTAGAAAATAGGATGAGAATGAGAAGCATTAGTTACCATGATTATGCAATTTAAAAACACACCAAAAAGGGTTTTATATTATTAACATGATTATTAGTACCCAGCTTAAAAATATAAAAGATCTTATCAGAACTTATTAAAATAACCTTTCTTTCTCCTAAAGAATTATTTCTTTCCTAAAACTTAACAGATGAGATCACAGGTCAAGAGAAAAATGTAAGGGTGTACAGCTAATAAGTAATTACTTAACAAATTCATTGATTCATTCATTCATCAAAGATTTAAGTGTCTACTATGTGCCAGGTACCAACCAGCCTGGGAAATAAGAATAAAAGAATGAACAAGACTCAGACTCAAAAAGTTCAAATATTAATTGGGGATATAAAAATAAAGTTTAATACAATGGCAATGTCTCAATATCAGAAGTATACACCAAGTGTCATGAAAGCAGATGAGAGATAGAGGTTACTTCTGCCTAAGGAGGATGAGAGAACTGAGAGAATAAGGAATCTGAGGGACAAGTGGATGGGAAGAAAGCATATTTCAGACATAATACAGAGCAGACTAGTGGTAGAGTCAAAACAAACAAACAAACAACAAAAAAAAAACAACAGGAAGAAGCCATGTGTGAACAGAGCTGAGGGAGCTTCAAAAGAGATTGTAGGAAATGAGACTGGGAAAAAGGGGTTGTCTTTAATCTGTGGGCAAAGAGAATGAATCTCTTAACACTTTTAAAGAAAGGGAAGAACTCCATAAATGGATTGAGAAAGTTCATTCCAAGGACAATAAAGAAGACTCATTCATTCATTTATGTAACAGATACCTGTTGAATACCTACTGTGTTGCAGGCGAAGTTCAAGATTCTGGAAATACCACAGGGAACAAAACAAACAAAAGCAAATGCTGCTGGGGATAAAAATCCAAGTGAGGGAAAACAGAGAACAAAAAATAAGTGACTAAAACATGTCTATTGTGTCCAAAGGTCATATAAGTCCTCTGAAAAACCTTAAGGTAGAAAGAGAGATAGGAATAAAATAGAGAAGAAATTTAAGAAAGCTTTACTTAAAAAATAACACCTGAGAGAATATGACATTTAAAAAGTAACACCTGAGAGAATTTGAAAGGTGTGAAGGAGTAAATGTGCAGCCATCTGGGAAAGAGACACATGGGCAGAGGAAATGCCAAGTAGCAAAGGCTTTGAGGCAGGTATACTGTGTTCATGGAATAGCAAAGAGATCAATACAGCTAGCTGAAGAATGAGTAGGGGGGAAAGAAGTTGGAGATGAGGCCCTAGATGTTAATTAACAGGAAACATGTGACATCTAGAAAATGGTCCAGGGTCCCCCAACCCTAAGCCCTTCCACACAAAGGTATCCATATCATAATCTCTGGAATATGTGAACGTCATTTTTTATGACAGTTTTCTTTGCAGATAGGATAGGATTTTGAAATAAGGAGATAATTATTTGGGTGAGCCCTAAATGAAATCTTATGTAAGAGGAAAACAGAGGGAAATTTGGCACAAATACACAGACAAGGTGACAAAAAGATGGAGGCAGAACTGACATGATGAGGTCACAAGTCAAGGGATGCTGGAAGCCACCAAAACCCAGAACAAGCAAGGAAGATATTCTCCCCTGGAGCTTCCCAGGGTACAGCTCTGTTGATGCTTTGATTTTGGATGACACTGATTTATAAATTTTGTTGTCCACCAGACAAATTTCTATTCTCTTAAACCAACAACTTATGATAATTTGTTATAACAGCTATAGGAAAATAACAGACAACCACTTGATGAATGAATTGTTGGTAAAGAGAGCAGTAGAGAGAAAATACCAATATCCCAGGAGAAAGACTGTGAAATCTGATATGAGAACAATTATTGACACTAGATCAAAGAAGAGATATGACATTTAAAGATGCTAAATTGGTGAGATTTACTTTCCTATTAAAAGAAGACATAAGAAATGCAAGGAATTAAAAATGTCAAGCTTTCTAACTTGGGTAATTTGGTAGATTATTAAAGGAAATTAAATTGGGAACACAATTTCAAGGGGAAAGATAGCTTAGTTGTACTAGATAATTTATAGTAATCTCAAAGCTATCTAGTTGAAAAGTAAAGAAACTGACATTTTTTAGGCAGTTACTAAAGAGGAGATTCTTTACATAAATTTTAATGTTTAATCACTGCAACTTTCTTATGAGATAAATGGAAATTTTGCCATTTTACAGATGAGAACACAGAGTTACAGAGTTAGAAAGTGATAGTACTTTATGTTTCCAACATGCCATCCTGGGATAGAAATACAAACAGAGGGGTTGGGTGTGGTTAGAAACAGGACACAGCTATAAGAATAGATGCTGATGCTCAGTGAAAGAGATGAAGGGAACAAAGTAGAACCCCAAGAGCCCCAAATATTCCCATAAAGTAAAAAATTACATCCTCTACATGAGCCACAAAGATCTGGAAAAAAATGTTAAAATCACTGAAATCATAGTTAAACATATGTACAGGAGAAACCAAAGATAAAGGCTAAAACTGCCAATTTAACAACAGATTTTAAAACAACAGCATGTCAACAAGAGAAAATCCTTTGGCAAAGCCCAGACTTACCGTTGGATCCCGGGTCTCTCTGAGTTTGTGTGTAAATGATAACAATTTATTCAAGGCTTCCTGAGGAATATTTGGGACCTATTTTATGAGAGAATTGAGGAAAATCAGAAAAAATAATTAGGTTATCTGTTCAATTGGCCAGAAATGATGACTACTTAGCAAATAATATTAGAATTACATTTATAGAAAGTACATGATTATTAGTTACATACATAGTTCATGAGTCAGTGTGAAGCTACTCTTCTCCATATACAATTTAATCACCAGCATAAAACAAAACAATTAATGCAATTAAAAACTGACATATAGTGTAACCATTAAATGTTTTCATTTCTGGTTTTGTTAGTTTCATTGTGAAAGCTCTGATTTAGGCATTTTCATTACTAAAACCAAATTGCTTTATATGTGTGTGTCTATATGTCTACTAAGTAACATAAGATACTATTGTATAAAGAATGCTCAAGGTATCCTTTTTTCTCAAAAAATTTTAATCCTCATACTTGAGGGCCATGATCAATTCAGGAGAGCAGCTGCTCAAATAAAAGACATTGATTGCTTTTAACTATTATAAACCTTAATGTAACTAAATATCTTAAACTATAAGAATTTAATCAACAACTTTCAATTTTTAATTTAAAAGGAATAGAAATGATGTTACAGTGATGATTGGCATAATATGACCATTTTGAAAGTACACTGTTCAGGGTGTTTTGGGTCACTTAAGTAAATGGAAATTTTTAGAATTTTAATTCTATTCCTTACATACTTTACCTTATTTATTCTTTAAATCAATCCTATGGTGTAAGATGTAGTATTATCCCCATTTTCAGGTGAGGAAACTGTGACTAATTTATCCAAGATCTAGAAGCTAATATGTAGTAGATTTGACATTTAAGAGTCAAGTTGCTGAACCCTAAAGCCTTGTACACAACCATGCTCACAATACCTAAAATTAACCATTTCATTCTGGTATTTCAAAGGAAATGAATCCATTTATGTAAAATGTTCATGTTTAATGATCTAAAACAGCACTCGCCAATAGAAGTTTCTATGATGATGGAAATTTTCTTTATTTGTGCTAATACAGTAGTCAACACATCCCACATAGCTACTGAGTACTTGAAAGGTGACTAAGAAACTGACTTTAAAATTTTTTGTTTAGTGTGGCTAATGCTATCACATTGAATAGCACAGTTCTAGAACTACAAAGTGGTAAACACAATGCTTGGTTAGGGCAAACATTTCAACAATGGATCACCCACATATCAGAAGCTACCAATTGACTAGGCAGGTAAGTATAAGATTATAGTCCTGAGGGAACCAGGACTACTTAGTACTTTCTCTAAAATCTAAGGAACTAACTATATATCTGGCCTTTTCTCAGTAGGAAGTTAAAATAGTCACTTCTGACTGAATATAATCAGAAAGGAATTGCAAAACTCTGCATAAGATAGGGGAAAGGTGGCCTCCACCTGTGGTTCTCAGAAGTGTGGTCCTCAAACCAGTAGCATCAGCTATCACCTGAAAACTAGTCAGAAATACAAATTGTCACATACCAATTCAAATCTACTGACTCAAAAAACAAGAGATGGAGCTCAAAAATCTGTGTTTTATCGAACCCTTCAAATAATTCTGAAAAATGTTAAGAGGTTAAGAACCATTGACTTATACTATTATATGAAAATATTTGGAAATAAATGGGGAGGAAAAGACAAAATGCCCCATTCTGCCCCAGCATGTATTAGGGTACATTAGAAAGAGAACAGCTATAGGCATTAGGCTATCACTGGCCTTACTCTTACCATTTCCTTAATCACTTGTATTTCTTCACTTTTGACAAGGGGTTTCATGTAATGGAAAAAGAACATGGTCAAGAATTCTGGTCCCAGCCACTGCTGTGTTGTGCTTCCAATAACAGGGGGCTCTGCCAAGGCAATGATTCTGAAGGAAGGGTGTATAGGAAAAATGGATCTAAAAAGGAAAAATAACAAGAAAACATAAACGTTCACATTAGAGATTAGGTCATGGTAATTGGAAAGTAGGCAATGATAAGTCTATCATACTATTAATGTCCAAATTGTTACTCAAAGAATGAGTTTAGAAAAAAAAAAGTCAGGGTATCCCAAGATCCTAAGATTAAGAAAAATAACATAATTACCTAATACTAATAAATGTTGTACAATGTCTATTTACAAAACTCCAGTCCTAACACAAATCACTGCTTGTAACATGTTGTTATACCTTCAAAAACTTTCCCTGAAGTCCCTTAAACTAAAATCCCATTTAGTTCATATTAATTATCTTTATCACATTTATATTAATCATACACACTCTCTTTCTTTATTTAAAATCTCCTCAAAATCTTCTGTCTTGCAAGGAGGCCACTCTATGTCAATCATAGAAAGACCAAGAAGCATGATTCAGGATAGGAAGACTTTTTCAAATACAAAAAATTAAAGCAGCTGAAGGAGGTTAGATTAAATTTAAACTTTAGATCAGCAAGAGAATACTTAGGTTTTAAAAAGGTAAAGAAAAATAAAAAGGGAGGGAAGGGAAGATACTGGGGAATGAAAAAGACCAAAGTAAATTGTTACATTGTGTGCATGTTATGAACATGTAAGCATGAATCCCACTATTATATATAATTATAATGCACCAAAAAATGTTTTTAAAAAAAGCAAAGAGAACCAAAGCTTAACATAATCTATTCTTTTGGCATCATTATAGAAATGTTACAATTTTTAAAGTGATGTTCATAAAAAATCTCTCTTACGAAAATTGAGAAGGCATATAAACATTTTAGTACACATAGAAGAAAAAGATAAGACTTCCCATGGCTAGTGAAATAAGTTGAGATGGTTGTAGATGAGCAATAGGAAACCACTTATTACAATCTAAGCATGTGGGAAATATTGTCAGATTTCATCAATTCTACTCAAAAACCCATCAGAAATATTGCTTTTAGAGGGTAATATAGTTAATGCTGAGGAAAAGTAAAAAGTGAAATACTTGTCAAGATTTTCAGAAAAAATAAAAATATCAGTATATAACTGTATTCCAACATTAACTATTTCACTGGTGCCTGAATTAAATGATTAGGTTGCCAGAATACTGGGAGGTAGGACATGTGAAAAGAATCAGATAAGTACTTTGAAGAGTTCAAAAAAGAGCAAGTCATATCAATACAGTGGTCTACCAAGTCCTTCATTACATGATCTGTAATTTTACAGTACATAAATCATCTAATAATTTTAGAGAGCATAATTTTTTAAACCAGGGAAAAGCAATTTTAGAAATAGCCATATAGAAGACCTGGATGGATTCATAAAAACTACCTGATATCCTTTCATTTATCTAGGTCTAAAAAAAAGATGTTCCAGCAGGGCCTGAGGAATGATCTGTCCCAAAAAGTTGTTCAGGGAAAACAGGGAAGGATAACAACATGGATAGTGCCTGAAAGTCCTGAGGGCAGCATGGTAATTCAGGATTGCTAGTAATTAGTAATATACCAGAAAATGGGCATGGGACATCCTGAGATCAGAAAGCTAAAGAGGCAAGTTATTTCATTTTCTATTTTAGCTAAGTAGTTTGTTATAATTCAGATCACTCTGCCTCAAGGCCCATCAAGAGATAACATCCTTGATCCTTCTGACTCCTAGTGGGGACAAAAAAAAGATGGGAGATACAAAGTCTGGTTTGGATGCACAAAATTAAAGCTGTAGATGTAGATTTTTACCTAAGACAGTGAGGGATAGCAAATCAGGGAGTAAACAGAGTCAAAATTCAACAGGCAGCCAGGCATGGTATTGTGCACACGTAATCCCAGAGACTCGGGAGGTTGAGGTAGGAGGATTGCAAGTTTGAGGCCAATCTCAGCAATTTTGTGAGGACCCTGTCTCCAGATAAAATAAAGAAAGGGCTGGTAGAGCACATCTTGGGTTCAATCCCCAGTACTGCCAAAAAAAAAAGGAAATCCAACAGGCAAGGCAAAAAGGAAAGCCCAATTTATATCATTAAACTAAGAGATTAGGAAGCAAGTACTATGAGAACAAGGGAGGTGGCCTGAATTTAAATAAGGTGATAGAGCTATTGCCTGAGATATTTACTGTCTGTGGCTTGCTCTTTAATTTTGATTCTCACAAGGTACTTCAGTAAGATGGCCAGATTTGGAGGGGGCATTTCTGAGACAGCTGATGTGTTGGGCATAGAAGGCTATTCTGATAATAAAAACAACCACCAAACTACTGAATAACAGGATGAGAAGAAACTTTTAGTTTTTCTAGGCTCTCCCCACAAAACTTCCTTACATACAAATAGGTTATATAGAGAGTTATTTCTGAACTAAGTTAGATTCCCCAAGTCTGAAAGTTAGAGAGCAGAAGTTTTACCATGGACTTCAGAGTGACTTGACAAACCACTGGTAATACTAAGGCTGAAGAAATTGGTTCATAATTGAAAATAAGGAAACAAGCACCACGAAAATTTAAAATCAAAGTTAGGTTTAATTTTACTAGAATTTAACAATGACAAAAACAAAACAACAAATAAAACAAAAAAGATGGTTACTTTCACATGGGCATTATTTCCTAAGGATTAAAGATTTAAAAAGCAAAAATGTATTTTAAAAGGATTTTTAAAGATATAAAATATTGGGGTCAACATTTGAAATATTGGGGTCAATATGTTTGTAGACAGAGGTGTTTCTTTAATTTTTTTTTTCTGGTACTGGGTTTGAACCTAGGGGCACAACCACCTAAGCCACACTACCAGCCTTGTTATCTTTCTTTTTTTTCTTTTTAAAAAAATTTTTTTAGATGTTGATGTATGTTTATTTTATTCATTTATTTATACGTGGTGTTGAGAATCGAACCCAGCACCTCACACATGCCAGGCAAGAATTCTACCACTGAGCTAAAACCCCAGCCCCTTAATTTTCTAATTTTGAGACAAGGAAGAAAGAAAGTTGTCCATACTGGCCTCCAACTTTCAATTCTCCTAAGTCACTGTGATTGTCGATGTGTGCTACCATCCTCGGCATAAATGTTTGTAGAGACTAAAATACTTTATAATGTTTCTCAGCAATAAAACGGAGCAAACTACTGATACACAAAATGGATGATCACAAATCATTAAGTTGAATAAAAGAAACCAGACAAAAAAGAATATATACTGTGTGATTCCATTTACATAAACCCTAGAAAATACAAGCTATATATAGTGACCAGAAGAAGATCCCTGGGGATGGCAGAAGACAATGAGAATGGGCAGGAGGGAGGGATTACACAGGGGTCTAAAGAAACTTTGGAGATTATATATGTACTCAATATCTTGATTATGGCAATAGTTTTGCAAGTATATATAAATATCAAAAATTATCAAACTGTACACTTTAAATAAAGTTTATGACATGTCAATGATACCTCAACAAAGATTTTAATAAATAAAAAAGGCACTGATAAGCTCCCATCTTTTGAAAGACATTATATAGCATATTTTTTCTGAATTTACATATTAAGGCACTTGAAAGAATTATACAGAAGGTTTCTATAATGACATCAATCATGGGCTGGAAAAAGATTTTTAAGTTGGCCTTCCATGCTGTTATACTTATGGTTCCATTTCAGAACCTAGAAGTTGCATAGTTCCATACATAGCTCATATTTCATTTTTTTCTGTGCAACAAAGCAAGTTGCATAGACACATTTCTAATGTTTCCTTATACCATACAAGATCTAGGGTAATACCTGGAAGAAAGCAGATGCCAAACAAATAAATGACAATATTAATTATTGTCAATTACCAGTACTACAAGAAACTTTTTTGGGGGGGAGGAGTGCCGGGGATTGAAATCAGGGCCACTAGACCAGTGAGCCGCATCAATAGCTTTATTTAGTATTTTATTTAGAAATAGGATCTCACTGAGTTGCTTAGCACCTAACTTTTGCTGAGGCTGGCTTTGAACTCATGTTCCTCCTGCCTCAGCCTCTGGAGCCGCTGGGATTATTGGCATGCACCACCATGCCTGGCTACAAGAAACTTTTTGAAGATCTTTGTGACAAGAAAAAACCAAAGTGATAAGAACTGAAAATAATGATCTCCTGTATTATCTGTATCAAAAGGACAAACTGAGAAAATATATAGCAAAATAATTATACCTACATAGGCATAGGTTTTTAAAATTATTCCTTGTCCATAAAAAAATATACAGGATTATTTTCAAAATCAAAGTTTCTATTGCTCTTTTTTTTTTTTTTTTTTTTTTTGGTATAAAATCCTGGATCTATATTGAATTTGGTTAAAAATTTACACAGACAAATTTGCTAGCAAAAAAAGATGTTAAAATTTCTGGGACATAGGAGAATGCTTAGGTCCTAACTATCTTCAAACATGGGTAAGAGTAAAAGCAAAAGGGTACAGAGAACCTAATTCATTAAGGACTGTGCTCAAATGTCCAATTACATTTCATCAGTAATCAATGAAGACCTAGAGGTTGTAAGCTGTTTTTAATGTTCAATAACAAACAATACCTGTAAAATATTCAATGAAAATACAAAAATATTAGAGCACATCTAAATACAACCAAGGCAAGGCCACAATCTGTATTGCTTCCCTGAGATAACCAGAAGCCCTTTCCTGGTGAAATGAACTATTAACTCATCTCTCTCATCCATGCTCTGGCTATCAGCAGGAAGGGACACATTTAGCAGCTGGTAGTATTTAGCAGCTTGTAGTATCTGTACTCCCTCCTTCCCCAAAATAAGTTTCTCTCATGAAAGGAAACAGTTCTATTGTGGTTCTTATTTCCTGCAAGCAGTGCAGGTGGGACTGATATCTAATGAATGTGGCTATCACTGTTTTTCTAACCACCATACCCAGAGAATTCCTAGGATCTTGCAACAAGAGTTCCTAACATTTCTAAAGGTTATTAGGCATATAATTACCTGCTAAGAATGTAAAAGGTTGTAGAACATTCTGGAAATGATCAAAGTGTATGATCCTAGGTATAAACTAGTAAACAATGATGGTTGGCAAAGGAGTCAAATATAATTATTTAGAAAGTGGGTTTCGTGCCATGAAATTGAAAAGGATTGGTAGCACACAGCCAACAGCTCTTAATTATGGAATACTATGCTATCAGACTTGTCATCAAAGGGCACCAAAATATTCCTAATTAGTAGGTTTACGTGAGGAAATGTTGCTAGCACACAAGGCCACCCAAAATTTTGTTAATAGAATTAACTTTACCTATGTTTTCTAAACTTTATTCCAGGTTAAGATTTACGCACTCATTCAAAATTACTCACCAAATAGTCTACTACGTGCCACATATTTTGTCATGAGAAACAAAAGGATGAGGTACAGAAACAAGACAGAAAGTCCTGATTACATCAAAGTCCCAGGTTCGGGTTATTTCTTCAGTTTCTACTTCATCTTTGCCTTTCATTTTACCATATGAGGTACTAATAAATTCCCTTTTGCAACAGTTTGAATTTTTTGCTACTTGTAACTAAGGAAATCTTGCCAAACACAATATTGGAAACTGTTCCTACCTTGAAGCAGAACCATGTATCTAAATTTACCACATTATGCCTAAAAGCAAAGATGCTCTTAAACCTGCATTGGTCTAGGAAAGAGTTACAGTAATATCCCAGAAGGCTTCACAGTGGAGGTGAGTCTTAACAGGAGTAACAGAAGTTGGCTACACTGGGCCTGAGAGGTGAAGAATAAAGCAGCATAGAAGACATATATAGATGTTGGCCCTGGGCACTGCAGGTGATGAAAACTACTGAAGGATTTAAAGAGTGATGTAATCAAATTAATTGCTGGGTACTGTACACATCTAGGCTAGGTGTATGGATAGGAAGTGGCTCTGTCCACTAAGGTCAGGAATTCTAGAGGAATAGTAGGTTGGTAGAAATAAATTCATATTTTCTCCACAACACCTCAGGGAAGACATTTAGTAGTCTTAGGAAAGACAACTAAATTGTAAAGAGATTTTGAGGAAAGCTCACTGTACCAACAACAGGTAAGGATATAAGAGTGACTAGGACTGTCCAAAGAAAAGGTTTAGGAGAAAACCCTGGAAAATGCCAACTTAAACAGCACTTGAAGACTTCCCGAAACTTTCAAGGCAGTTTCTAGTCACTTCCTCTCCTGTGTTCCCATGGCCCCTTGTACAGACCTCTACTCTAATATTTAAAACCTACATTGTAATTATTTGTTTGCATATCTGTCTGTCTTCATATGTGGTGCAACAGGAAGTGACTATATCATCTTAGAGTTAGCATTCAATAAATATTTAACCTGAAAGAGCGAAGTAATGCCAATAATCAATAACAAAAGCTTATAATCTCCAAATAAATCCGACCAAATCATTAGTCTGGGTATTATTCTAATCACCTGAGTACCCAGAGAGTACTGACTGTGGAGATTGCCTCTATGATATTCTTGTTCAACAAAATTACCCAATACTGTAGTTGGAACAAAAGTTTTAAAGTTAGGAGTTATTACTCCACAGATTAGTAGAAGTTGTTCTTAGAATCCTGATCCCCAGAGGTAGGAGATTTATTTTTATGCAAGACTATGGAAACTTAGACAACTGCAACTGACATACCAACCCAGAACACCCTCCCCATCTCTCCAAAACCCTTCCCCTTTAAGAAACAAAACAAAAATTTTCTTGTCATTCTACTTTTGACCTTTTTCCTCTATCTTAAAATCTCCCATAAGGAAACACAGCATTAATAAAAATAAAATAAAGGTTGAGTTTGTTTAAATATTATAAAAATAGTTTTCACATCGCTGAACTTTAGTTCTGTGATTAAGTACAGAAGTTAAATGATAGACAATTCAAGTCACGAGTTTCTAATTTGTAGCCAAGAGTGACATATTAGATATGGACAGCATATAAGATCAACTTATGCTAGATAACAGATTGTGTTACTCACAAGAACAATTCATGATGTAAATTAATTTGCTGAGTACAAATTTCTTTGTTTTTATACCATACTATGTCCTTCTAGTCAAGCTGTTAGGCAATAAACACAGTTATAATAAGCTGTTATATAATAAATACAGTCCTGAAAGAAATACTGCCAACTGACTTATAAGAAATGTTGCAATTGTAAAATGTTATAATTGTAAAAGAGAATATTTTTATTCAGAGAAAGGCAAAAATAGTTTACCAAATTAAATCAAGGTTAACCAGGAAAAGGCAAAGAAATTTACTAGTATCCCAAACCATCAGAATGAAGCAGATTCTGTAACATGGCAATGTTTAACAACAAAATAAAGAGATAACATTTTAATATCATTAGAAAATATTGTTTCTTGGATACAAAGGAGGAGTACTGATGAGGAATGAATAAGTTGGTAGAGTGCTTGCCTCACATGCACAAGGCTCTGTATTCAATCCCCAGCACCACAGAAAAAAAAAGAAGAAGAATAACTCCAGATAAGTGCTTGTCGGAATACTCTGTTGGAGAAAGGTGAAACTGATAGAAGATGTAATTGATAAATATAGGACGTACCTCAATATGCTGAGAGATTTTGACATCAGAGGAAGTGTTTGAGATGAAAAAGTGAGACATACATAAAAAGAGGGTTTAGATGTGAGATGTCTTCCAAAAGCTCATGTGTGAGACAATGTAAGAAAGTTCACAATGAAATGATTGTGTTATGAGAGCCTTAACCTAATCAGAGCATTAATCCCCTGATAGGGATTAACTGAGTGGTAACTGTAGGCAAGTAGGGTATGGCTGAAGAAGGTGAGTCACTGGGGACATGCCTTTGGGATATATATTTTGTCCTTGGAGGGTGGAGTGCTCTCCCCCCCCACACACACACACCCCTTTATGTCTTGTTCCCAGCTGCTTTCCTCCACCAGACACTTCCAACATGATGTTCTGCCCTACCTAAGCCCTGAGGAATGGAACTAACCATCTGTGGACAGAGACCTCTGAAATTGTAAGCTTCAAAATATATTTTTCCTCCTCTAAACTTGTTCTTGTTGGGTCAAAGAAGTGAAAAATCTGACTAAAACACTTTTTTTTATCTTTTTATGAAAAAATACTTGTCTCCCCACTCAGTGCTCCCAAAGTACTATTGTACAAATCTCTATTCTAACATGCAAAACTGGATTGCAATTATTTATATCTCTCTACATATGCAAATAATTACTAATTTTAGGAAAAAAAAGAGGTATGTATAAAGGAGAAATGATTATAGTATACTAAATGAATCAGATGTATATACTCTTATGCTGTCATAATTGTGTAAAAATTAGACAAAGTTCTAAACAAAATTATATAACTCTTTAGGAAGAATGGGTGGATAGAAAGACACAAAAGAGACAGTGAAAGAGCCAAACATTAATTATCCATGCAGAAAATCAATATATAATTGACAACACTAAAGAATAAATCAAGAAATATCAGTGGAACTATTTTGAAGTCTAAGGCAGGAGGATTCCATGCTTGAAGCCAGCCTCAGCAACTTACTGAGACCCTGTCTTAAAATAAAAAGTAAAAAGGTCTGGGATGTAGCTCATTGGTAGAGCACCCCTGGGTTCAATCCCCAGTACTTCAAAAATAAAAATAAAGAAAAGAAAGAGATACCAATGAAAGCATATTGCTTAGTGACAGAGGTAAATACCAAAACGAAGAGTTGAAAGTGGTGGCCTTTAGGAAGTGAATAGAGGGAAATGAGAGACTTTCATAGAATCAATGACAGGAGACAAGCATTTTTCATAAAACACTATCAGGTTCTAGTTTCAGTACCTGGTTAACACTAGTAAATAGTCAAACAAAAAATTTTAATGAAAGAAAGCAAGTATTGCTATGATTTCTCTCTACTTTCCCTCCTTTGGAGATAGAGGTGAGCAGGATTACGTTTGTGAAAGAGAAAAAACTGAACAACACAGGTAGAAAATTTTGAGAAAGAAGTACTATTGTAGAATGTGAGCCAAACCCAGCATGTGATGCTAAGGGCCACTTTGTTCCTTGTTTTTATTTGTAAAACTGCTATGACCATAAAGGAGAACTTGGGTTCTTTTCAGAGAAAAGAATTGTCATTTCCTGGACATTTGGTGTCAAGTATAATGATCAATGAACCTGATGTCTTAAGGGAAACTTCCAGGCAGGCTTGCTGTGAGCTATTGCCCAGTTGCTTTTATTTATTTCTCTGAAAATATGAGTTCTTTCCTGACTTGTGATTCACATACAAATAATATACAAACGCCAAATGTTATAAATCAAAAGTATGAAATGTTGGTCTGGGGATGTGGCTCAAGCGGTAGCACGCTCGCCTGGCGTGCGTGCGGCCCGGGTTCGATCCTCAGCACCACATACAAACAAAGATGTTGTGTCCGCCGAAAGCTAAAAAAAATAAACATTAAAATTCTCATTCTCTCTCTCTCTCTCTCTCTCTCTCTCTCTCTCTCTTTAAAAAAAAAAGTATGAAATGAGAAGGATTTTAGAACTTAAACCCTCAATTGGACCATTTTCTGGGCTACAGAAATTTGATAATGTATGCCCTAGAAGCATAAGCAGCTGTATAATCAAGTGAGATGTTTAAAAACTTATACAAAGATAGTAAGGAATTCAACACTTCCCCCTAAGAAAACATTGCAAGGAAATTTTAAAGCAAAAATTCACTAAAAACATAAACTCAATAATAAATACATTTCATTATTTTTTGTAAGGTTTTCTTGTTTAAAATGTGGCAGCAAGCCCTGTGGGGGCTTATGTATCTTTCACTTAGATTTTTTTTTCAGTTATTAAGATTTTATCACATTTGTATTCTCGCTCTCACTTATCTGTCTCTTTTCTTTCTCTGGTGTGTGGTTTGTATACATACATACACACATGTATCTATTTTTTTTCTTTTTTTTCCCCATGAAACATTTTGAAGTAAGTTTTATATATATTTTACTTTATCCCTAGAAATATCAGGTAGCACATCCTAAAAATGGTAATATTCTCTTGTATAACCACAATATCATTGTGATACTTAGAAAATTAATATGAATTTAACATCATGTAATATATACACAGTTGATATTTAACCTTTCCTAATTGTCTTTTATAGCTGCTTTCATTTTGTTTTCTGTTCCAGGATCCAATCAAGTCTCACCCATCGTATTTTTTTGTCACATCCCTGGAAGAAGATTTTGATAAGCCACACTGGGTTAACATGTTATCAGGTGGCATCCTTTTTGGGTAAAACTGAAGACTTCCTAGGAGAATGGATCCAGTTAATTGTGGGTCCAGCTTTTGTTTTGCTGAGGGAATACACAGAATGAGACCAAACTGAATTGGTAAGACAAAGAGGGGGCATTACTTTCTTAACATTGTAACAGTGGTCCACTTTGTGCTTTGGGTAGAGCCCTTGCTACTCTGCCACTGTGACTTATTTTCTTTCTCTTCCTCTCTCCCTATTCCTTCCTGATGTCTCCACCTCCCTAATCTCACTGGTGGTGGTGGGGGGGTGTTCTTCCCCATCCTAAGCAGAGTTGTCTGTCCTTGAGCATATACCCACAAAGTCATTCAGACTTGGGATTGTACCACAAGATCTCAAAAATGACTATCTCCCAAATTAACAAGTGAATCATAACTCCAACAGAGAACCCTGGAATGTAGCCTTTGAATCACTTCTTTAAAAGCTCCCTGCTGCCCTTAATGGGCAGAATCACAGCCTCCTGGACAGGAATCCCCTGTATTTCTCTTTTGCTAGCAAAGCATTAAAAGTTCTTTTTCCTTTTTCTCAAATTAGTGTCCTCATTACGGGATTGACATTGGGGACAAGGACAGAGCTTTCGGTAACAAAACCAAAGTTTAGGCATTTAGTTAAAAGAAGCTTGAGAAGACAAAGCGTGTGAGAGAGAGAGAGAGAGTGTGTGTGTGTGTGTGTGTGTGTGTATCCTGGATAGCAACCGCAAGTTTTAGGGAGTCCCAAACTTTTATCATGCTCAGAACACCAAATAATTAAGCTTTTCAAAGATGTTTTGGTTTGACCCTAGGTTTAGGAAAAAAATGAACATTATTTTACTTAGCAATAAATTACCAATAACAATAGGGCACTCAAAATTACCTCTTCTGTAGCTGCTCATCAGACATTTGCAGCTCTTGTTTCAAACGCATATATCTGTCTTTCCTCAGCAGCCTAGAACCATCGTAGAGGCTAAGCTCTCGGTCATGGATCAACCTAGTGGGATAAAGGGAATGTCAGAAAACAAACTAGCCAGTTCTGAACAGTGACGTTATTAGAAATAGAAGCACTAGATCAACATTTTAATCATGTCTATTATAGGTTGTAGTTGAGTCAAATTATTTCATTAGATGGATTTTTCAAAATTTCAAGGTGGCTAGTGCTGTTATATTTGGCAAAACTTATTTTCTGTACTAGAGAGCTACAGTCATAACTACTAGATGTAGCCAGTGAGGGGGAGGGAGAGGAGAAGGAGGAGGAAGAGTGGCAAGGAGGTGGAGAAGAGGGACAAAAAGAAACAGCTGAATGAGTGTCTCAGAATTACCATAGGGTATATATTACTGAGCAAGGCAGTTGTCACATACACCCGAATCTGATATAACTCTTTAAGGGAAAGTATTATCAAAATATTTCTATCTTTGGAATTAGATGATTTTAAATATCAAAAATCTTCATAATGAAATAACTATACTGCTATTTCTTTTTTTAAGTATTTACTTATTTATTTATAGTTATAGTTGGACACAATGCCCCTATTTCATTTGTTTTTATGTGGTGCTGAGGATAGAGCCCAGTGCCTCACACATGAAAGGCAGGTGCTCTACCACTGAGCTACAGCCCCAGCCCCACTACACTGCTATTTCATATACTAATTCTGATGCTGGCCTAGCCATCTACACCAGAAACAGCACTGTCTTCCAGGTGCTGCAAAAGTCAAAAAGCACCAACCACTAAGTCTGATGACACCCATGTTAGGAGCTGCAACATAGTCTCCATTCTATGGGTCTATAATGCAGAGGTTATGGGCATGGGCAGTGGACTCAGCCAGACCTGGGTTCAACTCTAGCTTGGCATTTTACTCCCTGAATGAGAGGGAGTAATATCTCTACATTTTTATCTTTTACAAAATTAAAGCAATAATTTTACAACCTCACAGAGTTCCTATGAAAATTGAATAATATAAAAAATGATTAACAGAGTTGCTCTCAATCTTTATTGTACATTAAGTTCTTCTGGGAAGTGCTTAAAAATGCCAATGTTCAAGCCTCAGCCTGAACCAATTAACATCAGAATTTGTGAGGGTGGAACCCAGGCATCGGTATTTTTAAATTCCCAACCTACAAAGTAATTCCAAGGTTGAAAACCTGAGAAGCACTGTCTTAAAACAATGTCCAGCACAGAGTAAGTACTCAATTAATGATAGCTGCTGCTGCTGCTATTCCTGCTTAGCTGAACATTCAAGAGACAGTAAATAAAAGGTGACTTTATTTTATTTTTTGTCTACACATTTTTCTCCTTGGAAGATAAAAATATTATAAGTATAAAATTTTTATGGTAAATCACTGAAAGTTTGTGATAGTATTTTAAATGTGTTCAAATCTAATTAGAATTAATACATTTGGGATCTTTAATATACTATCTGCATCTTGTCAAGGACAAAAACTTTTTGAATAGTTAGTTGGGGAAATGGCTTATTGCACTTATTTGATTCTTCCCTATAATTCAAAGTTGACAATCAATGTCCAAAAATCATAGAACCAAGAAGAATAAAAAATATCACTAATTACTTTTCTAAAATGACACAGGGTAGAAATATTTTCCACAAAAATTACACATGAAGAGGCTTCTCTCAACACTAAATTCTACAGAAGTTTTAAGAATATGTAAATATTTTTCTCCATCTAAACTAAAATAATTTTTTTAAAAAATGGTGACATAAATTTTCAAGTTTATTACTGCAAAGTCAGCTTTTCTAATCTCTATACAATATAATCAAATAGGTAAAACATTTTATATTAAAGCTACATTTTTCTCTTTCTCAAAAAACAAAGATTCCAACAAAATCAACCAATAATATAGATCCAGATCAATATGGAATTTGTAACTAGTGAAGTTATAACTCTAAAAAAAATACAGAAACTCCAGCTCTGTAATTTGTTGCATATGTAAATCTGCAAATATAAAGTCCTTCAAAATTATTGAGAATTTTTTTTCAGCTATGAAGAAAAAAAAAGTTATGGCTATGGCATTTCCGAAAATGTTCATTATTTGGATTTGTGCTGTAATATATCTGAAAAAATAAGTAATCTCACATTCTACTCGGACACGGAAATATGAGCTTTTCAAGATGTAGAAACCCAGTTTAAAAAAAAAAAAATGGGAGCAATCCATGTCTGCTGCTTAAGTCGACATGGTGTGTGTCTGCATATTTGTGTGTTTGGGGTTTTTTGTGTATGAGTGTGTGACTCATACAAACCTCTGCAATACAGCAAGTGTGCCAGCATTGACCCGGTGAATGCCATCCAACAAGACCAGGTTGCCTTCCAGAGCAGCAGTCACAAGGGGTGAGGACCTCCAGGCAGTGTCTCCATTTGGAAGTGTGTATCTCTGCTGGAGCAGATCACGAGCTGTCATATCCTAAAACAAATTCCAGAAATCACAAAAAAAGTTAATTTTTAAGACATGGATTTGGCCCTCTTTCTGTACAAATTATTTCATATAACAACTGGGAAGTCATCTTCTCAAATTCACTGAAAAGAAAGATTTTCAGAAAGCTTACGGTTTTCGTCCTATTATCTGTAAGCATTACATAGTAAGAGTGAGGATTTGTTCCCCCTTCTCCTTTTATTGAGCATTTCCTTCTCTTTTAAAAAGTTCATTTAGATAATAGCAATAATTTAATGGAATTTAACTCAGTTCCCCTCCTGCAGGGAGTAAAATGCATTGATTCCATTTTAAAATGAGAGACTATGCAAAGTCAACCTTCAGAGATCCTTATCAAGAATGTGCATTTTCTTGCAGTTGATGAGTTCTCCTGAAAAGCCACTACAGTCCATCACAGTGACTAATTATATTTAAAAGAGGCTTGATAGTAGAGGAAATCTAGGAGGACAGTCATCAGATGAGGTACAAGAATTCAGAAACAATAGCATGGCACTTACAAGCAAATTTTTAAGGTACACATACAATATGCTAGCACTAAAATAGTGTAACAGGCTTAAGCAAACTATTAATTGCCGCAGTCTGGCTGGGCACAAAATCACGAGCCACTCAAGCAGGAACAAACTTTATTTCCAAAACTCCCGCGAATGCCACGCACGCACACTACCAACAAGAAATCCCTCCTCCGGAATTCCCTCCTACCGCACTTCCCCAACCAATGGGAACTCTCAGGGAGTCCCACGAGAGCTCCAAAGGAGCAGGCCAAGGCAGACAGCAGGGGTCTAATCTCCAATTAAATGCACATCTTAACATAATCATTATCATCTCAATGGCTTGCCGGTGTCACCTTTCAACCAAAAATGCCATGTGTCATTCCTACTTGGCTATGGCTCTCAGCAATTAATATTTATGATATATAAAAATCTACTGTAAAAGATTAGTGCCATACAACATGAACAATTTTTTCTTATATATATTAAGATAGAAGGCAATAATTTCTTTACTGTTAGCAACTTCAGATACATTTTATGCCACATACATCAAACAAGCTGAACTTTTACAGTCAACATTACACAAAAATTTAAAGTGTTTTGTAAATTCTTTGATAACCACTGAAACTTTTAAGTAGATAAAACATTGATGGAGGTGGACCTGCGACCCCCAGGCAAAACAGGCCCAGCAACCCACGGAGGGGCAGAGCCGCCCCCGCGCCTGCAAGGTAGGCGGACCTGTGACCCACCGGCAGAAAAGGCCCAGCAGCCTGGACGCACCCCCGCACCTGCAAGGTAGGCGGAACTGCAACCCACCGACAGAACAGGCCCAGTGGCGTGCGGAGGGGCAGAGCCCCCCCCTCCCGCACCTGCAAGGTAGGCGGACCTGCGACCCACCGGCAGAAGAGGCCCAGAAACCCGCGGAGGGGCAGAGCGTGGAAGACATATCGCCCGGGTTGGGGGAGGGGCACAGTCGCTGGGCGGCTGCAAGGTAGGCGGACCTGCGACCCACCAGCAGAACAGGCCCAGCGGTCCGCAGAGGGGCAGAGCCGCCAACCGCGCCTGGAAGGCAGGCGGACCTGCGACCCACTGGCAGAACAGGCCCAGAGGCCCGCCAGCATGGACGACACATTGCCCTGGTTGGGGGAGGAGCAGAGCTGCCGCGCGCCTGCAAGGTAGGTGGACCTGTGACCCACAGGCAGAAGAGGCCCAGCAACCTGCAGAGGGGCAGAGCCGACCCCCCCGCC
>NW_025999932.1:44460768-44465914 GCF_001458135.2 Marmota marmota marmota | reverse complement strand
TGGGAGGGAAAAGGAAAGAGAAGGGAAATTGCATGGAAATGGAAGGAGACCTTCATGGTTATACAAAATTACATACAAGAGGAGGTGAGGGGAAAGGGAGAAAAAAAAACAAGGGGGAGAAATGAATTACAGTAGATGGGGTAGAGAGAGAAGATGGGAGGGGAGGGGATGGGGGATAGTAGAGGATAGGAAAGGCAGCAGAATACAACAGACACTAGTATAGCAATATGTAAAACAGTGGATGTGTAACTGATGTGATGCTGCAATCTGTATACGGGGTAAAAATGGGAGTTCATAACCCACTTGAATCAAAATGTGAAATATGATATGTCAAGAACTATGTAATGTTTTGAACAACCAAAAATAAAAATTAAAGGAAAAAAAATTGATGAATTTTCTTATATTTACAATGGTAACAGGTCTGTTCTGAACTCAAGATTAAAACGTAAGTCTTACTATGTCCATGTTCACACTATAAAAACGTATTAAATTAAAAAGGTAATACGCTCCTGCTGAATCAAAGACACTTAATGAACAACATTCAAATTCAGCAAGTCCTTTTAACACATTATTAAAATTTGGCCTAAGTCTTTTAACAATTTTATTTAATTCTTCAACTATGAATTTTAAATTCATAGTTGCAAACTGGATGAATAGTATCAACATATGCTGCCCATGACAGTTAGAACAGCCAACATTTAACACATCCCTATCATTAGTACTTAGCAGGATGGTGCATAGTGGCAATGAGCTCATTCCTAGTTGGTATAGAATAGCAAATAGATTGCTCTGCAAGAAAAATATGACACTATTCAAAATAAAAGTGCTTGTGAGACATTTTCACAATTTTTTTAAAAAATCAAGTATATATTTACATGTGTGTATACACACACACACACACACACACAAAATCTCTTTAAAGTTTGTATTAAAACAAAGTAAACTTAAAACTCTTAGTACTTACTATTCCATAAAAATATTCACACATACTGTCCTAGAAAATCAAACTGAAAACATGCTTATAATAATGATTCAAAATTAAAGGTACATATCAGAAACAGCTGGGAAACTTTCTGAAAACACAAAGCTTAGACCCCAACAGTTTAAAGATTCTGATAAAATACATTCATTCTACCTATCTTTTTTTTTATTAACATTATGTACATAATTCTGATATACCTCCCAGGCAGGATGTACTGCTCTATAAGACATTAAGCTAATGTGAATATTGTCTCATTTACTTATATGCCTTCCTTTTTCAAATAGGATTTATGATATTGCTCAACTATACAAAATGTACAACAAAATAGCATAGAATAAAGATGAAAGAATGAAAGAAACAAAAGGAAAAGATAAGGCTTGTTTCCTTCCTATTGGAACTCAGAGAGTAGGTGGCATGACCAAAGGATCTCCTGATACCCTATTTGCAAGAAATGGCTGGGTGTTAATTTTGAAAATCTCAGCTGCAGACTGAAAATATATGAGCCCAATTCTGCTCAGAAATCTTCTGATTGGGCCCAGGAAAAGGAAAAAAATGAGGAAGGTGACTCTGATGCAGAAGTTTAGAGTACTAAGGAGCTGAAGCTAACAACTGTTGAACATTTTTTATTATTTTAATTTTAGTAGAATTCCTCATTCCTGAACCACAATTCTACATGACATTAAAAAAAAAATACAATTTCATTTGGTCATGATTCCAAAGTACTTTAATATCTTATTAGTTCACACAATGCTTATAGTGCTTGTTCATTCAAGTAAAATTTATCAATACAAATGATGAGAATTCAGCTTCTCTTTCCAAATAAGCAAAGACTCCCTTACATTTACTGAAGTAAAACAAAATAATTATTTCTTGCTACGTAACAAGCTATAACAGATCAACATAGCTCAATGCTGTTAATGCTAACAACAAGTACAGATCAGAAATATTCTTCCTTTTTTCAATCATTTAAATATTTAAGGTTAGCATTAAAACAAAGTAGTGAAAAATTGAAAATATTTGACATTTCTTACAAGACTAGCTCAGTTCAGGTTTTATCACCTAAACTCTCTGCATACCTTCATGTTAGAAAGAATCATTCTTTATTTCTAATATCTTTGCATTAAAATAAAAACCATCCTCAGAAGAAAAAATAGCATTCCATTTATATAACCTGTCAGTTTTATAAATAAGATGCTACATTTAAAGATAAAAATCCCAGGCTTTTCTTAACGAAAATAGTTGCCCTTATTTTTCTCAATATTAATTAAAATCCAAAGTTATTTCCAATTGTGTGAGGATGCAAGAATATCAAACTAAGCCTTCACAGAATAATAGGACCTAATAAAAACAAATTAACAGAAAAATTCTGGTATAATCTAAATGGTTCAATTACATGAATTAATTTTAGGTAATAGTTTATCGTTAAAACAGTAAAACCATTTCAAATGGTTCTGTCTATAAAGGATTCAGTTTTTAGCACCCTAAAATTAACATTTCAATATTTTATTTATCTTAACATATATTATGGATATATGTATATATATTTATAATTTCATATATCTCTATATAATTTCATATATATGATTTCCTTATTCTTCCTGCCTACCTGTACCTCTTTGTTGGAAAGTTAAAATGTGCTCTTTTTTTATGGACATTTTGAAAGCACACTAATAAAAACTCAAAAAAGATGAATGTCCTCATTTTTACATATATTGTTCTTATCCCTAGAACCTTTGAACTTAAGAGAATAAAAATAGCACTAATGATATCATAAGCCTGAACCATTTCCTCTTTCTGCATTTCCTTAAAAATTTGAAAACAACAGGACATGAAATCTAGTTCCTTTCAAGCTACCATTGTCTAACCTTCCTCACCTCACCTTCATTCAGATCCCTGGAAAACATCCATATAGTTCCTAAGATCCTGTTTCATAATAGTTCCTAAGATCCTGTTTCATAATAAATTATGCTCTTTTCTTTTGCAACAGAGAAACTGAATGAAAAATCAAAGTGTCCTAATAAAATGAGAAGCATAACTGTATGAAATATATCAAAGAATATAAATTTGAAACTTAAAGCAATTACATGCCTTAAATATTTATAGGACTTTTGAAATAGTCTAAGCTAATTTTTTAATGAGTCTCTTGAGAAATACACATATAAGTCATTAGCTCAATAAAATAACTGTATAAAAGGTGGTTGTGTATGGAGTGGCTAGAATTAGATAGAATTACTTTCAAATTATAATATCATTTGGAAAGATACATATTTTCAGTGTATAAAGAAATTTTAACTATATCTCTTAAATATAATATGATATGTAAGTAAAATTATGATATTGATAGAACATAAAATTTTATATTATAATATATATGTAATTTTTCTAATAAGGAACTAAAATGATTATGACAAAAAGTAGGATATCAAACTGTATAAAGAACTTGATTGCAACTCAGCTTAAAACAATACACATTTTCACCTTGTATATGAACCTAGAAGAGTTTCAGAAAGTATTTAACTTGACTTGCAAAAATGTGTTTAAGATATTATAAAATTAAACATAAGTGAATAAATAAAACTAAACAAAGGAAGATGAAACCAAGAAAGGAAAAGATAGTAAACAAAATGCACATTGTAAGAATAACTAAAATCTGAATCCAATCTTTCTAAAGCCCAACACAAAAGTTGACACACAATCATAATAACCACAATATTGACACCAAATCAGAAGCAGCACAATTCTTGAAAATGAGACAGAAAAAAATGGGTCCCATTGATCAAGTCATCACAGGAATAGCTATGTTAAAGAATTTAAAACATAAGTAAAAATTATAGCAACTAAATAACTTTGAAAAGCTCACTAGGCTCTAAGCACTTTACATATATTAACTCATGTAATCCTTCCAACTCTAAAGGATAGGTACAATTATTGTCTTCTTTTTACAGATGAGAAAACCAAGGTACAAAAAGGTTAAAGTTTACCCAATCAAGGACACACAATTAATAAGAAGAGCTGGGTTGTCCTCAAGGATATAATAAATTGGACAACAAAGAAAAAGAACTAGTTTGGATTAATTAATCCATGGGTAGATTAATAGTTAACAGAGGAATGTACCAATTATATACCTCTCAGGCTTGCTTCACAAACAAATTAATTTCTTATTATAGTCTCAATCAACTTTTTTGAGAGGAGTCTAAAAGTAGTGACTAGTTGTAGGCAACAAAGAATATCTCTAGGTGGATACGATTTTTCATTCTCTTATTTAAAAATAGATGTTAGGCATTTAATATTTTTGATAGGGGTAAATAAGCATTATCATTTTGTTTTACAAAAGAAACTAGTTGGAATTCTGTTAGCTTTCCACAAAAATTCCCGTATATATTATATGAGATGTGTGTGTGTGTGTCTCTGTCTGTGTATCATCAATCATATGAACACTTAAGAAAATCTAGGATTTAAATGAATAAAAGAATACACTAAGATTAACTGATTTAAGCTATTAAATTTGCATTAAATATTAATTATGTCCATACCTATTAGCATAATACTGCATAAATATTGTCCAAA
The DNA here is from genome assembly GCF_001458135.2 of Marmota marmota marmota. Classification (NCBI taxonomy): domain Eukaryota; kingdom Metazoa; phylum Chordata; class Mammalia; order Rodentia; family Sciuridae; genus Marmota; species Marmota marmota. Next base: position 44,461,365 of record NW_025999932.1, on the reverse strand, counting down.
CACAGAATGTGAATAACTTTTAGGTCTTAGAATAGAAACAAAGACATTTACAGAGTCTAAGCATGCTCAGGGAGCAGAACACAGGGCATGAGGCCAACATTCTTCAGTGTCATTTATGTTTGATCTTAAAAAGGCCTCTCGTTATACATATATTGTAAAATTATTTGTAAACTCTCCCATGCCTCTTCCTCAACTTCTTTTAAAGAACTATTTTTAACCTGTCACATATAAAATAAACGTTCCCTTTTATGTATATGAAAAGATATTGATGTTACAAGCCTATGTTACTCTGCTATTGATAGGAAGTTGATTTTGAATCTAGCTAAAGATTTATTTTATTAACATAAAGCAAAATTCTCTGCTTGAAGCTAACCAGTAATAAAATCCACTATCTTACTAACAACCAACTCAACTAAAGATCTTAAAATAATACAGAAAGCCAAGGTCAGGGTAGGTGCAAATAAGGCAATATATATATGTATATATATTAAATTAAGATAAGCAACCAAATGTCATTCTACTCTCTCTCTCCTATTTTATATATATATTATATATATATATATATATATATATATATATATTATATATATATATTAT
>NW_025999932.1:44441403-44460743 GCF_001458135.2 Marmota marmota marmota | reverse complement strand
ATATATATTATATATATATATATTATATATATATATATTATATATATATAATATATATATATTAAAAACTAGAAACATTGTTTCATAATGCCTTTGCAACTAGTGATTTGTGAAAATGCTTTGAAGCAGAGAGAAACTAGACATATTTAAAGGACTAAAAGTAGCCAGTGAGAATGATACATCATCAACAGAGTGTGTAGCATGGAGGGAGAAGTTTGAAAAGGCAATCGTGGGACAGTTCACACCGGGCAGTGGTTCTCAACCCTGCTTTGATTTTTTAATTAAAATTTTAAAACACTGAAGTCCAGATCTCATATAATGCCAATTACTTCAGACTCTCTGAAGGTAGGGCTTGGACAGGGACATTTTTCAAATATCCTTGAATGATTCTAATAGGTAACTTCATTGGTGGAGGGTTCAGAAGTCCAAATAAAGAGTTTTTTGGCAAGGCATAGCAGCGCTCACTTATAATCTCAGTGACTCGGGAGGCTGAGATAGGAGGATTGTCAGTTCAAACCCAGCCTCAGCAACTTAGCAAGGATGTAAGCAACTCAGCAAAACTCTGTATCTAAATAAAATATAAAGAAGGGTTCGGGATATGGCTCAGTGGTCAAGTGCCCCTGGGTTCAATTCCAATTACCAAAAATAGGAGGTTTTTTTTTAATTTTATTCTAAGGATAATGAAAAGCCATTCATGTATTCTAACTAGGGAAATAACATAATCCTATTTATATTCTTAAAAAGTCACTCTTACTACTCCCTAATGAATGGATTATGGAATGCAACATATTCTAATTAGATATCTACAAATGTAAAAGTGAGACAAATGATGTGTTCTTTGTAACTATAAAGTAAAATTCCTTAAGACAAATGTGTTTTGCACCAAACCCTCAATAATGGGTCCAGGGATGATGGACTGGAGTCACAGGAAATGTCTGTAGTTACCCTGAATTCTACAAAAAGCAAGTAATGTAAGACTGGTAATTGGCGTGAAGAGGGTAGAGAAAGGCTAAGAAGTGTGCCATGGCTTTAGTACTTGATAACTCTTTTGACTGATTTAATGTATCCCTTTTGTCACCATCCTTACAAAACAAAAAACTGCTTTCTTGAACTGCTCCTCCATGGGAGACATTGTGTAGCAGGAAGCCAAACACCTGCTTACTAGGCGGGAAAATTGGAAAGTGCTAATGGATTTGGGAGTCATTAAAGAAGAGTCTCTTGTCTGAGGCAGCACAGATAATAAGCTTCTGAAGATTTAAAAAACAAAATCCTTGCACTTAAAGGACAAACTTTATAACCTGCCCACCTTCCCACTTATGTGACAGCACAGTGGGCACCAATCCTCCCCAGAACAAGGATGCCCGCCTACAGCCACCTAAATCTGGGAGCGTTTAAGAAAACCACAGGAAATGAACAGAAAGCACTACAGGAGCTGAGCTGTCTAAGGTCATTCTTCAAGTTATTATCTTTTAACAGGAGTCAATAGAGCATAAAACTGAGATTTTAGCAGCTTCTACCACCTCAAATCACATGATACTTCAATTACAAGTCTGGAGACATGAGTTCAGTTCTATTAAACAGTGCTCTTTCCCTTTTGTGTCCTTTTGGCTTTGTCACTGTGATTCCCACCAAAGGCTTACACTTCAAACAGTTCAGAAAGCCTTGCCTCTACTATAAGACCAACTTGAAAATCATTAGTAATGTTCTATTTAGAAAGTGGTATGGATCCTGAATAAAAGATTTTTATAATAAGAGGGAAATTTAAAAAAACATGTAGGACTCATACAAGGCAACAAGGTGATATAACTGAAAAGCATACATTTACTTCTTATTTTCAAAAATGGAATGTATACATAAAATACATGACATTTAAAAAACACAAATTTTTAAATATAAGTTATATACTTAATTATTTTCTTTTTTAGAAAAGATGAATGTTTATACATATATAACTTCATCATTAATCTTACTAATCTTTGGAAACTCCTCATTCTTATGGCAGTCTTAAATAACTATAAAATTCTGAATCTCTTAAAAGGTTTCCCTAAGACCTCTATTGGAAATTATTGTAAAGTACATTTAATACAAAATTTCAAGGGTGATGATCAAGCATACCAGTTTGTTGTTACCAATATCACTACAACTTCATTATACTATGCCCTTATCCTTGGAATTAATCCACAGAGAATTCCCAAATTCGAAATTCTTTCCTTCTCGGAGATTATGGACCATCAGGAATGGTAAAAGAAATACCTTTCAAACTAGAGTTCCTTATTTAGTAGGATTTCTTGGTCATTTTTCTTCTGTTTTCTCCCTTGGGCTAATGGACTTGGCTTTGTTTGTAATATTTATTTTTATACACATGCCAAAGCCCTCCTAGTGAGCTTTTACAAAACTAATAAATATCGCATGGTAACTAAATTTGTTAAGATAACACAGAGATATCCATTTACCCCCACCCCTACCCCCCAAAAAAGTACATTGCTTCAATTAAGTAAGAAGTCAAGTATAGACTTTAAAAGGAATTTAGGCCATCAAGGGCCCTGGCATCAGATAGAACCCATGGACTTAAGATCAGGTCCATTCCCATGAACCCAGATGCTAGGGCTGCCCCATTGACAAGTTAGGTCCTATAGACTCAGTCTCAAGGCCTGCCAAGATCAGGTCAGCTCTCATGCACCTAGGATCCAGACCTATCCACCAATTGACTTATGCACTGACTAATGACTCAAAGATTCAACAGCAAAAACCCCACTAGATTGCCCAAAGAGTCTCCTGCTGAAGTGACTACAGAAGGGCTTTTCCTACCAAAGTTGTCTACAAAGATATAAAACTCCCCTTAGTCTTAAAGACACACATAGGCTGAATGTCAAAGAGAAAGGTGGTGGGGAAGGTAAATTGCAAATTGCACATGGCAAGCAAAAGAGAGCAGCAATGACTATACTTATATCAGGGGGGAAAATCACCTTTAAATCTAAAACTCCCAAGAGACAAACAAAGTCATCATACAATGATAAAGGAGTCACTTTATCAAGTGGATATAGCAATTGTAAATATATGTACACCATACATGGGAGAACCTAAATTTATAAAGTAAATATTAATTAGACCTAAAAAAAGAAAAAGGCAGCAAAACAATAATAGTAGGAAATTTCAATATCTCACTTTAAAAGATTGATATATCATATAGACAGAAAATCAAGGTGGAAACTGCAGATCTGAACAACACTACAGACCAAATAGACTTAATAGACATATACAGAACTTTCAATTCAACAAGTAAACATATATTGTTTTCAAGCACACATGAACCATTCTCTGATATGGATCACATGTTAGTCCACAAAATTAGTTTCAACAAATTTAAGAAGACTGAAGTATTAACTATCTTTCCTAAACACTATGTTATGAAACTAGAAATAACTAAACTTTTTTGAAAAATACTAGAAATTAAATGTGGTCCTGCACAACCAGTACTCACATACACACATACACACACACACACACACACACACTTAGTTGGATGCATGTTAGGAAATCAGAAAGTAAAGACATACTAAAAGCAAACAATAGAAAAAAAGCAAATTTAAAAAATTATAGTGATGGGTGGGACACAGAAACCTATTGAGAGAGTTCCTAATAGTTGAACCACAAAAGCAATATCAGATTATAGCTCAAGTTTTAAAATAGACATATGAGTAAACAAATAAAAGAAAAAGAACAAACTAAAAGATAATAGAAGAAATCATAAAGATCACATCAGAAATAGATATATTAGAGAACAGAACAGAAAACAATAGAAAAATACAAATGTAACTACAGTTGATACTTTTAAAAAATAAAATTGACAAACCTTCAGTTATATCAACTAAGAAAAAGGGAGCAGAGACTCAAATAAATAAAATTGTAAACAAAAGAGGAGGTACCACAAATGTTACCACAGAAAAAGAATCATAAAAAGCTACTATGTAATGACAAATTAGGTAACCTAGAAAAATAAATTCCTAGAAATCTACAACCTACTAGGACTGAATCATGAAAAAATTAAAAACCATAACAAATCAATAATGGGTAATGAAATTAACTCTGTAACCAAAAACCTGCCAACAGAAAAAGCCCAGCCCCTAAAGGCTTAAATGACAAATTCTTCCAAACATTTAAAGAAAAATTAAATTAATTAAGTTATATTATGTGTATGTATCAATATGACATAATGAACCCCAATATTATGTATAATACTAATGCACCAATAAAATTTTTTTAAAAACAAGAATTAACACCAAATACTTCTCAAGCACTTCCAAAAAATTGAAGTACAGGGAGTACTTCCAAATTAATTTCACAAAGCCAGCATAATTCTGACAACAACATTTCAGATAAGAATATTACAAGAAAAGAAAATTACAGGCCAATATCCCTGATGAAAATAAGTACAAATATCCTCAATAAAATACTTTGCTAGTTTAGTTTGCTACTAAATTCAACATCACATTAAAATGATAATACAATGTAATCAAGAGAAATTTATCCCTGGGATGTAAAAATGTCCCCAAATAAACAGATCAATAAATATGACACACCATATTAATAGAAAGAAGGATAAAGTCATCGAACCATCTCAAAAGACGCTAAAAACACAGTGGGAGAAAAAGTCAACATTCTTTCATGACAAAAACTCTCAAAAACTAGGTATAAAACCCATATATTCCAGAATAAAGGCCACATATGACCTAACCTCATACTCAATGGCAAAACCTGGAATTTCAGGAACAAAATAAGGAATTCTGTTCTCAACAATGTATTCAATAAAGTACTAGAAGTCCTAGATCAATTAGGAAAAAAAAAGAAATAAAAGGTATCCAAATTTAAATGGAAGAAGATTATCTCTTTCTAGATGACATTATCTAATACTTAGAAATACTTAGATTCTACACACAAACACACACACCAAAAAAATTTGTTGGAACTAATAGATTCACTAAAGTTGCAGGATACAAATCAACATTAAAAAGCCAGAATTTCTATGTACTGATGTTAAATTATATAAAAATAATCCCATTTTCCCATTTATAATAGCATCAAAAGGGATGGCAAGAATAAATTTAAATGAGGAGGTAAAAGATCAATACATGAAAATTATAAAGCACTGAAAAAAGAAACTGAAGGAGAAACACACAAAAAGGAAAGATATACTATGTTCATGAATTGAAAGAATTAATGTTGTTAAACGGTTGATGGTACCCAAATTGATCTATAGATTCAATCCAATTCCTTTACAAAATTCTAGTTAAATTTTTCATAGGAGAAAGAACAATCCTGAAATTCATATAGAATAATAAAAGACTGTAAATAGCAAAAGCAATCTTGAGCAAAAACAAAACTAAAGGCATCATACTAGCTAGTATGAAGTAGCTTCAGATCTACAGCCATCTGATATTTGACAAAGGTGCCAAAAATATATTTTAGAAAAAGCACAGCCTTTTTAGCAAATGGTGCTGGGAAAACTAGATAGCTATATGTAGAAAAATGAAACTAGACTTCTATTTCTCACCCTGCACAAAACTCAAATCAAAATGGAGAATATCATGCTAAGTAAATAAGCCACACTCAGAATTCTACCCAAAGGTCGACAAAGAGGAATGAAGGGAATAGGAGTAGGGATAGGAATAGGAAAGATAGTGGAATGAATGTGACATAAATTTCCTAGTCCATACTTGAAAATACCTAAGTGAATTATATCATCATTTATACCCACAAGAATGGGGTCCTAATTAGAAAAGGATATAATATATGCTTCTATAGTTTTATCAAAATGGATTCTATTGTCATGTATAACTAAAAAGAACCAATTTTTTAAAAAAAGAAAATCAAGGGTCAAATATTTCCTCTCATACATGGAAGCTATAGTAAAATAAAGAAAAGTGAGAGGGAAGGATATGATAATATAAAAATAAAAAGAAGATCAGTAATATAGACGAATCAAGAGACAGAGTGAAGGGATAGGTAAGGAGAGGCAATGCAAAATGAATTCTTGAAAATCATGTTATGTGCATATATAAATATATGACAGTTTCTGCACAGCAAAGGAAACTTCATTTTTATGCATAGGTAGAAAGAACCAATCATATAAATTAATAGATAAGTAAAAGGAACTCTAATAGAGTAGAGGAAGTAGAATCCGAGAGGGGAGTAAGGACAGGAGGGAAACGGGGGAGACAGGAGGGGGTCGTGAACAGAAATCAAATTCTATGCATGTATGAGTTTGTCAGGATGAAGTTAATTACTATATATAAAACTATAAAGCTGTAATAAAGGTGCTGGGGCTGTAGTTCAGTGGCAGACCACTTGCCTAACACATGTGAGGCAATGAGTTCAATCCTTAGCACCACATAAAATTAAACAAATAAAATAAAGGCATCCTGTCCATCTACAAATACAAAAAAAAAAATTTGTAAAAGCTTTACTAAAAAATATAACAAAAAGTACATAGGTAAATCATGATATTAAATAACATTAATTATTGAATTACCATGAGAAATCAAATTTTAAAGATGAAGCAATATGGAAATATTTATATATAAAATTAGGGGAAAGTACAAGCAAAATGAAACATGTGCCTTCATTTTCATAATAAATATGTAAAACATGTTAGTTTATATGTAAAACTGGAAGAGAATATTCCAAATTGAAGCCAGCTGTTGCATTATAGTGTTGTATTAAGGGTGATTTATCTTTTCTTCAAAATTCCTTTCTGCTATTATCATGATATTTATAAAACTTTTAAAAAGGCACACAGAACAAAAAAAAATGTAATTCTGCTATTAAAAATTCTAATTATATTGAATATGCAGTCCTAAAGGGAAGAAAATGGAAGATTAACTTTACTAACCCTAATGAATACAATGAATAAACTGCAATGAACTGCAACAGAAAAATAAATAAATAGTGATTTAAAGCCCTAGAATCCTGGAGAAGCTGTTTGGAGTCTGGAGCAGTGGTGTACGCCTATAATGTCAGTGACTCAGAAGGCTGAAGCAGGAGGATTACAAATTCAAAGCCAGTCTCAGCAACTTAGCAAAGCTTTGTCTCAAAATCTTAAAAAAACAGGCTCAGGGTGTAGCTAAGTGGTTAAGAGCCTCTAGGTTCAATCCCCAATATCAAGAAAGAAAAAAAAAGTTTTAAAAGCTGTTCTATGTACATTATCCAGGTGTACCGGCACACAGACTTGGGAAGCTGAGCTAAGAAGGTCACAAATTCTAAGACTACTTTCAACAATTTAGAAAGACTCTGTCTCAAATTTTTTTGAAAAATAAAATTAAAATTACCAGTGATGTTGCTCATTGGTAAAGCATCCCTGAATTCAATCCCTAGTACCCCCACACCAAAAAAAGTGTTCAATATATAAAAGATTTGAATATCAAATTGGAATTGTTTAACAAAAGCAAATATAAAATTTGCTGACTTACAAATGACAAATTTATGCAACAGAAGAGTTTCTTTAAAATGAACTTTTATAACATTCTATCAAAATTAATCTTTAAGACACATTTTGCATCTTTAGAATATATAATATCTATAAGTTTAAAAGAGTATAAAGTTAAATCACCAAATATCCTGTCTTTTCAATACATAACTTCTGTGCTATGTCCTTTCACATGTAGTCCAAGCAGTCTACCAAATAGCTTAAAATAAAATGTGCCATTACACTCACCTTTTGATATTATCTCTCAAGATGAAAGCACAAGATGTTTTACAAAGTTTCAGTAATAAAAATAATATACTCATGAGATGGAATTGTATCATTTCAAAACAATCTTTAATTTATGGAAATTCCATCAATCTTCTGTTCTATTGTTTTGGTTTCTAAAGGCAAGCAAATATGAAAACAGACCATACTAAAGAACAAACTGTGATGCAAGAAGAACGGTAGCATTCTAAAGCAAATCAAGCTAACCTGAAGGATAGCATTCCAAATCAAACAGATGGTACTTCAAGAGCCTCAACTCAGTTAGTGCCAACCTCGCAGGGAGGCTCTCTACTGCTGTTTTTAAAGATGTATAATCTAGCAGGCAAGAAAATGTCTTGAAAATTAATAAATTATGTGCTGTATTATAAGCTTTGACCTTAGTCTACAGCTTAATCTTTCTTACCCTTCATTTTGAAAGTCAAAATATTTCATTTTACTGGCCTATTTTGAAGAATTAATGAGATAATTAATTAATTACCTTCTAGTAAAAAACTTTGATCACTTCAAAGAAATCGCCAAAAAAATTATTATTAAATTATCACAAAACTATTTTTGAAAAACGTAAGAAAAAATATTATAATCTGAGAATGACATCAGTCTATCTCAAAGTAGGGCCTCCTGCTTAATCCTATAAGAACTGGTTAGTTCTCAAAAGTCAAGAATTGATGATGATATTGTCAAAATAGCCATACTTAGAAATACTATACATATTTAATGAAATTCCTATTAAAATTCTAATGACATAGAAATGCAAAAAGAGTCATAATATTCATTTGGAAAAATAAGACACCCAGAATAGCCAAAACAATCCTCAGTGATAAAAGTAAAGCAGGAGGCATCACAATACCAGATCTCAAATTATACTAAGGAGCAATAGTAACAAAAACGGCATGGTATTGGCAAAAAAACAGACATAAAGACCAATGGTACAGAATAGAAGACACGGAGACAAACCCATATAACTACAGTTATCTCAGACTAGACAAAGGTGCCATAAACATACATTGGAGAAAAGATAGCCTCTTCAACAAATCGTGCTGGGAAAACTGGAAATCCATATACAACAAACTGAAAATGGACCCCTATCTTTCACCGTGCACAAAACTCAACTCAAAGTGAATCAAGGACCTAAGCATTAGACCAGAAACACTGCTCCTACCAGAAGAAAAAGTAGGCCAAAAATTCCATCATGTCAGCTTAGAAATCAACTTCCTCAACAAGATTCCTAAAGCACAAGGAGTAAAATAAAGAATCCTTCTTCACAGCAAGGAAACAATCATGAAGGTGAAGAGAGAAAATACAGAATGGGAGAAAATCTTTGCCTCAGATAGAGCATTAATTTCCAGAATATATCAAGAACTTGAAAAATTTAACAACAAAAGAACAACCCAATCAATAAATGGGAAAAGGAACTGAATAGGCACTTCATAGAAGAAGAAATATGATCAATCAACAAATATAGGAAAAAATATCCAACATCACTAGCAATTAGAGAAATGTAAATTAAAACTACACTGAGATTTCATCTCACTCCAGGCAAGATGGCAATTATCAAGAATACAAGCAACAATAAATGTTGGTGAGAATGTGAGGAAAAAGGTACACTCAAACATTGCTGATGGGACTGCAAATTGGTGCAACCACTTTGAAAAGCAGTAGGAAGACTCCTCAGAAAACTTGAAATGGAACCACCATTTGATCCAGTTATCCCACTCCTCAGCATGTACCCGAAAGACTTAAAATAGCATAGTATAGTGATGTGGCCACATCAATGTTTACAGCAGTTCAATTCACAATAGCTAAGCTACAGAACTAACCTAGATGCCCTTCAATGAATGAATAGATAAATAAAACGTGGTACATATACACAATGAAATATTATTCAGCCATAAAGAAGAATGAAATTATGACATTTGCCGGTAAATGGATGGAACTGGAGACTACCATGTTAAGTGAAATTAGCCAATCCAAGCAAAGCACCATGGTGCACACCTGTAATCCCAGTGGCTGAGGAGGCTGAGACAAGAAGATCCCGGGTTCAAAGCCAGCCTCAGCAACTTAGCAAGGCCCTAAGTAACTCAGCGAGACTCTGTCTCTAAACACAATGCTAAAAAGGGCTGCAAATGTGACTCAGTGGTTAAGTGCCCCTGGGTTCAATCCAAGGAAGGAAGGGAGGGAGAAAGGAAAAAAGAAAGAAAGTGAATAGCCAATCCCTGAAAACCATGGGCCAAATGTTCTCTCTGATATGTGGATGGTGACTCACACACAATAGATTTGTGTTGGCAGGGGGAGTTTACCAGATAGGACAGGGGGAGTGGAGGAAAGGGAGAGAAGACAGGAATGAAGAAGACAGTAGAATGAATCAGAATTAACTTTCCTATGCTCATGTATTCACACGACCAGTGTAACTCCACATCATGTACAACCAAAAAAATGGGAAGTTATAGTCAACGTATGTATGATATGTCAAAATGCATTCTACTGTCATGAATAACTAAAGAACAAATAAATTTTTTAAAAATCAGGAATTGATCAAAACAATTATTCTGCTTTTGTAAATTATGGAATGTTGTAAATGGAGAAGCTACTAAATATTTTTTATGAGAGAGTTGATATAACTGCTTGAATAATCATATCTATTTGATAAATATAAAAGTATATGACCTACTTAAAATATTTAAGATTTACCATATCTCCAAGATGGTATATATTCAACAGAATATCTTCTTCATACCAAACACTAGGCTGTGGTCTAGCCCAATGGTTCTCAACTCTGATAGAGCCAATATCCTCATTTTATAAAGAATATTTCATAATATTTGCCTTACAACCCTTATCATCTCAGAAAAAAATCCATAGACATATAATGAATTTTCTACACACATAATTTCAAATAAAAATTCAAGATAATGTGTAAACTTTAGTACAGGGGAAATAACTCATTAAGAAATAATTCACTTATTCTTGTTTGTATTCTTAATAGCCTCAATTCTGACTGAGTGAGATGAAATATAGAGTAGTTTTGATTTGCATTTCTCTAATTTCTGGAGATAATAAACATTTTTTCATATATTTGTTGATTGATTGCATATCATCTTCTGAGACATGTCTGTTCAGTTCCCTTACCTAGTTTTGATTGGGTCTTTGTGTGTGTGTGTGTGTGTGTGTAAAGATTTTTTGAGTTCTTTTTATATCCTAGAGATTCATGTTCTATATGATGTGCATGTGGTAAAAATTTGCTCCCAAAGTGTAGGCTCTCCTATTCACCTCACTGATTGTTTCTTTTGTTGAGAAGAAGCTTTTTAGTTTGAATCTATCCCATTTATTGATTTTTTATTTTAATTCTTGCACTATTAGGAGTCCTATTAAGGAAGTCTGGGCCTAATCTGATATGATAGCTATTTGGGCCTACTTTTTCTTCTAATAGGCGCAGAACCTCTGTTTAATTCCAAGGTTCTTGATCCACTTTGAGTTTCGTTTATGGTGAGAGATAGGGGTTTAATTTCATTTTGTTATATATGAATTTCCAATTTTCCCAGTACCATTTGTTGAAGAGGCTATCTTTTCTCCAATATAAGTTTTTGGTGCCTTTGTCTAATATAAGATAACTGTAATTATGTGGGTTGTCTCTGTGTCCTCTATTCTGTACCACTGGTCTACAAGTCTATTTTGGTGCCAATACCATGCTGTTTTTATTACTATTGCTCTGTAGCACAGTTTAAATTCTGGTATACTGATGCTACCTGCTTCACTCCTCTTGCTAAGGATTACTTTAGCTACTCTGGGTCTCTTATTTTTCCAGATGAATTTCATGACTGCTCTTTCTATTTCTATGAGGAATGTCATTGGGATTTTGATTGGAATTGCATTAAATCTGTATAGTAGTATGGTCATTATGACTATTAATTCTGCCTATCCAAGAACAAGGGAGATCTTTCCATCTTCTAAGGTCTTCTTTAATTTCTTTCTTTAGCATTCTGTAGTTTTCATTGTAGAGGTCTTTCACCTCTTTTGTTGATTCACAAGTTTTGTTTTGTTTTTGTTTTTTGATGCTATTGTAAATAGTATAGTTTTCCTCATTTCCCTTTCAAAGGATTTGTCACTGATATACAGAAATGCCATTGATTTATGGGTATTGATTTTATATCCTGTTACTTTGCTGATTGATTTGTTATTTCTAGAAGATTTCTGTTAGAATTTTTTGGGTCTTCTAGGTATAGAATTATATTATCAGCAAATAGTGCTAATTTGAGTTCTCTACCTATCCATGTCTCTTTAAATTCTTTCATCTAATTGCTCTGGCTAGTGTTTCAAGAACTATGTTAAACAGAAGTAGTGAAAGAGGCATCCCTGTCTTGTTCCCATTTTAGAGGGAATGCTTTCAATTTTTCCCCATTTAGAATGATGTTGGCCTGGGGCTTAACATAGATAGCTTTTAAAAGGCACACTCATAAATTGCAAATTGGTGCAGCCAATATGGAAAACAGTATGGAGAATCCTTGGAAAACTGAGAATGGAACCACCATTTGACTCAGCTATCCCACTCCTCGGTCTATTACCAAAGGACTTAAAAACGGCATACTACAGGGACACAGCCACATCAATGTTTACAGTAGCACAATTCACAGTAGCTAGATGCCCTTCAGTAGATGAATGAATAAAGAAAATGTGGTATATATACACAATGGAACATTACTCATCATTAAAAGAGAATAAAATCAGGGCATTTGCAGGCAAATGGATAGAGTTGAAGAATATAATGCTAAGTGAAGTACGCCAATCCCAAAAAAACAAATGATGAATGTTTTCTCTAATATAAGGAAGCTGATTCAAAATGGGGAAGGGGGTGTAGCATGGGAGGATTAGATGAAATCTAGATAAGACAAACAGAAGGGAAGGGAAGGGAGGGGCATGGGAGTAGTAAAGGAAGTGTAATGAGATGGACAGTATTACTCTAAGTACATGTATGAAGACATTAATGGTGTGACTCTATGTTATATACAACCAGAGGTATGAAAAATTGAACTATACATGTTTAATATGAATTGAAATGCATTCTGCTGTGATATATAACAAATTAGAATAAATTCAAATGTATATATATATATATGGATATATATAATAAAAAGTGAAAAAAAAGAAATAATTCCACAAATATATGGACACAGCTAAACCAATAAACATAATGAAGTCAGATGTTCATAGCTAAATGTCGAACTGAAATTAATATAAATATTATACAGATAGATACAGGTGTCTTTTATCAATACTATTTCAGTGATCTGATCTTCCAAAATGATCAATATGGTGGGCAGATAAATAGTGTCCCCAACTCACAGTAATAGCCATATCCCAAAACCCAGAGCCTATGAATATGTTATCTTACATCACAAAAGGAACATTGCAGATGTGATTATATTAAGGATCTTAAAACAGGGAAGACTATCCTATGTTATCCATGTGGACCCAATCTTATATAATGTGAGTCTTTAAAATAGGAGGACTTTTTCCAGCTGTGAGCAGAAAGATAACACATTGAGGATTGAAACAATTAGAGCGGGGTCAGTCTAGAAGTTTGGCAAAGGCAGAGGGAATTCTTCCATAACTTGGGTGTAAGGAAGGACCGTCTAACCATGACTTAAAATCTAGATGCAATGAAAGAAAGAATTCAGTCTAACTGTAAACATCTTTCTAATTTTACAGTGCAAAAAACAATAATCATAAATAAAGTCACCAAGGACCTGAACAGACACTTCTCAGAGGAGGACATACAGTCAATCAACAAGTACATGAAAAAATGCTCAACATCTCTAGCTGTCAGAGAAATGCAAATCAAAACCACCCTAAGATACCATCTCACTGCAGTAAGATTGGCAGCCATTAGGAAGTCAAACAACAACAAGTGCTGGCGAGGATGTGGGGAAAAGGGTACACTTGTACATTGCTGGTGGGACTGCAGATTGGTGCAGCCAATTTGGAAAGCAGTATGGAGATTTCTTGGAAAGCTGGGAATGGAGCCACCATTTGACCCAGCTATTCCCCTTCTTGGTCTATTCCCTAAAGACCTAAAAAGAGCATGCTACAGGGACACTGCTACATCGATGTTCATAGCAGCACAGTTCACAATAGCAAGACTGTGGAACCAACCTAGATGCCCTTCAATAGACGAATGGATAAAAAAAATGTGGCATTTATACACAATGGAGTATTACTCTGCATTAAAAAATGACAAAATCATAGAATTTACAGGGAAATGGATGGCATTAGAGCAGATTATGCTAAGTGAAGCTAGCCAATCCCTAAAAAACAAATGCCAAATGTCTTCTTTGATATAAGGAGAGTAACTAAGAACAGAGTAGGGACGAAGAGCAGGAGAAGAAGATTAACATTTAACAGGGATGAGAGGTGGGAGGGAAAGGGAGAGAGAAGGGAAATTGCATGGTAATAGAAGGAGACCCTCAGGGTTATACAGTGGAGGAGGTAGAGAGAGAGGAGGGGAGGGGAGGGGAGAGGTGGGGAGGGGGGAGGGTGGAGGATGGGAAAGGCAGCGGAGCACAACAGACACTAGGATGGCAATTTGTAAATCAATGGATGTGTAACTGATGTGATTCTGCAATCTGTGTATGGGGTGAAGGTGGGAGTTCATAACCCACTTGAATCAAAGTGTCGAATATGATATGTCAAGAAATTTGTAATGTTTTGAACAACCCACAATAAAAAATTAAAAAAAAAATAAGCAATTCTAATTTCTACAAGTTTATATTAAAGTTTTCCAACTCTAAAAATAAATAAATAAATAAATAAATAAATAAAGTCAAAGGGCAACTGACAAATTGAGAGAAAATAAGAGGCAAGTATCCCTAAAATATTAAGAACTCAAAAGTTAAAGGAAAATGATGAAAACTTAATAGAAAAAATGGGCAAAAGACAATTATAAAAAAAAGATATAATAATAGCCCTTAAAATCAGATCCTATGTTATGAATTTTATCTTCATAAAGCTCTCATAAAGTAAAAATACAGAAAAAGATGTTCAACTTTCCACCAAAGAAATGAAAAATTACTCTGAGATAACATTTCTAACTATCAGATTGACAAAACATTAAAAATTTTGACAGCCTACTCTATTGGCATTGTTGAATAGAATGTTGTTGGCATTGTTGTACAAAAATGGCACAATGCTTATAGAGAAAAAATTAACAAAATCTGACAAAACTAAGCATATCTATTAACCCAGCAATCCTACTCCTAGGAATATATCCTGAATATATGCTCCTAATAACATGAAATTATATGCACATAAGTTAATTTATTGCAATTTAATGTGTAATTACAAAGTATTAGAAACAACCCAATATTCCATACAGAGGCTATTGATTGAATACCCTCTGGTTTGTTCACATGATAAAATAATATGTAGCTATAAATAAACAAATGAGAAAGATCTCTATGAAAACAACAACAAAAATAACTGCCTTGGTTTACAATTATATTACAAAATGGCTAGAGACCATAGCATTTGAAAACTTCATATTTTAACTAGCCATCTATTAGGTGTCCATGAAGGGAACAAAGAGTTAACTGAATAGCACATGTCACTGCTGTTAACTTGTACAGGTCAAGGCCTCGGAGGGGAGAAGCAAAAGAGTACTGTGTGTTAAACAACAGAACTTCAATTTTAACTTGCAAACTATGAAAAGTGATTTAAAAATATAAAGCAAGGGGGAAATTAGAAAGAACAAAAAATAAGAATAGGAAAGATAAATTGGACAAAACCCAGGCTGAAAGTGGCTGGAAAGCTTAGGAAGCTATTGTTGATAAAGTTTATGAAAGCAGCCGACTTTGGAAGTAAAGTTCCTACGGAATAAACAAAAACACTGACATAAACACAAATAAAAATGTGATAAAGTCTTTGGCAGTTAAAAGCAGCAGACTACTATCTTTGGATAAAATAAAGAATTGGAGATGCACATTAGATGGGAGAAGGAAAAAATGTATTTGGTTTCAGTTTAGCTATAAGAAAAAAAACTTAGCTAAGGAGCCAAAGATGACCCTAAGACTTCAGCATGTTTTAGACCTTGATTACTTACATTAAAAGACCCATAAGCTTACTTACTCTTAAAATTTTGATCGGATTTGATTTAGCTTTTAATCCAAATAGTATTAAGGAGATATCAGAGCCAGTGTATTTATGATGGTCTCAAAAGGAATCTGGAAATATGCCCTTTTCTGGTTGTGAAGGAAAGAATAATAACTTGTATTTCTTTATAACTATGAAATCACTGGCTTCAACACTAAAAAAAGAATAATCAGTTAAAAGAATCTGACCTAACACTTGAGTCAAATGATTGAAGATTTTTATAGCCTATTATAAAACTTATTTTACATACTGCCACAAATTTGTGTTAAAGCTCTGTTTTCCTTCTGCTTCATATGAAATCCAGTTCTAAAAATAGTTAAGTCTAAAAATAAGGCAAAACCCGCAGATTAAGTGTAGCTTTATGCACGTACAAATAACAAGGAAGTCTCCACATCTTCTAGGAAAACAGATGGTGGATCACTTGTTCCCACTAAATTCTCTACATTGGATTAAACCTCTGGAATACTTTCATTAATGTAGACAACATTATTATTAAAACCAAATTCATTCTTTAATTTTTTCAATTCCATTGTCCCAGGGAAATCAATGAGCTTTACCAAAAATATGTAAGTGCAAGCAAAAACGTCTTACATTTGATCTCACAATATAAACCCAGTTGATTATTCAAATCACAAAATCTGCAAATGTCAATTCAAGGCCCAACATTTGCTTTGACTCATTTGTGGAAAGAAGCAATAAAGAGAAAAAAAATTCATCTCCAGACCATGTTACAATTATTATATTTCTCTAATCCATTCCAAGGTCTATACTTAATTATTTTTCTCCGAACATTTTCTCTGAAGATTAATGAACATAAAAGCAAAGTGGAAAAAGAGGATTGTTCAGAATATTCTATTAGTTTGCTTATCTCTCTACTGTTTCTCTGATTCTTATAAGACATCTATAAAGCCAACAGGGTATGTGCAAAGGGCAGGCAAAATATTCTCATGGAAAACTTATGTGCCTTTCAATTATCATCATCCATGTTTTCTAGAGACAGAAGATTGCTAAGATATAATTAAGTGATCTTATTCTGTGATAGAAACTAGAAGAAACTGATTTTATGAGTCAGAAGTGTATCAGGAAACAGAATAGCCTGATATCAACTTGTATCTTCCTGATCATCCATCCATCAACAGACTGAATAGGAGAGCAAAAAAAAAAAAAAACATTAAAATAATTTTTGTGAACTCATTGTCATTCTTAAAAAGTATGTAAAAAAGGGGCTGGGGTTGTGGCTGAGAGGTAGAGTGCTTGCCTAGCATGCGTGAGACACTGGATTCAATCCTCAGCACCACATAAAAATAAAATAAAGGTATTGTGTCCACTTAGAGCTAAAAAACATAAATATAAAAAAGTATGTAAAAAAGAAATCTGTTCTTCAGACTCTTAAACTAAGCCTTTCACATATTAAAATAACATCCTCAATGGAAGGGTACATTTAGTGTTTTTTTGGTTTTTGTTTTTCAGTGTAGTTAAGAGATTCTGAATTTCTGAATGATCAGATACACCTCACATACATTTTTCCTTGGTTCATTCCCCCATCCCCCATCCCCGGGGATTAAACCCAGGGCCTTAAGCATGTTAGGCAAATGCTCTAGCACTGAGCTACATTCCCAACCCCTTGATTCTTTTTTTTTTTTTTTTTAATGAACAGCAGGGTGAGGTAAACAAACATTTCACAGCTCAAGCATATAGTATAAAAATCACCATAAACTGATTATAGAAACCCAGCACAGGAACAGTACTGTTTGAAAAAACTGATAAGGTGTATAGACTATTTCCAGCTTTCATTAGAATGAAAGTTTTATTTTAATGTGAAGAAAATATTCATGTTCATAAATTTATAAACAATAGTAAGCTAGAATGGAATCAAAGAGAAAAGAAGTATTTTCTTCAAAATGTCTTGTCAATGTAAGTTCAAAGTAATGGCACCTGAAGGCAAATTAGACTCTATTATTTAAAACCTTAATTTGTTTTGCAAAATATACTGATGATCAAAGTTTTCCCCATTGATGTTTGGCAGAAAAACATTGTTATTGGATATCAGAAAGTTGACAGGGAATAGGTTGGTGAAAAGAGAAAGTGCTGTCCTCAGATAATTTCTGACATGAACTATGGAAGGGGAAATAAAGATGAGTGAGCATACAAAGACAACTTTCTTATCTTATGATCTCTGCCAAAGAAGCATGATTATGTAAAAGGTCAAGGTATTTATCATGGCATCTTCCATAGATTTATTAAGAGAAATATCCCCTCAAATATCCTTACTTCCTATTTTAAAAAATCTAGGTGACCTAGAATCAATTTATAAAAGCTCATTTCAAAATATATTTTGGGGGATCCTCAAATTCACAACCTGTTATAGAATCTAAAAATATATTTTCTTTTTCCTATACTTTACTTTAAACATACATGGGGTCCCTGATAGTTTAAATCTCTTTGCCTTAACTCATTCTTCTTGATTTCATCACCTTCACATATGATTCTTCACAAACTTCATCTTTTAAGATCATAGTGATTCTTAGTAAATATTTGAAACTTTTTAAGTCCTTCAATCAGTTGATTGTTTTAACGACATAACCTCCTTTTTATGCTTTTGTATTTATTGAAATATGATAGTGAAAACTATATAAAATAGTAGAGGTATGGATTCACCACAGCTTTATAAAGAGACAGGGTGCTTTCTCTTTTGTTTCCCAAACTGTTTTCAATGCAAGTCAAAATCCTAAATGGTACTTGATGCTCAGAATGGGTTAAATTAAGCAAAGGAAAGGATTAATTTTAGGAAGAATCCTTACATGGACCTTTATAACATATTCCTGTACTTACAGCCCCAAAGTTAGGAGTATCATGTAACAACAATTCCATCTAAACTCTGGCCAATTTAGTAAGTAGGCACAAACTACCTTAAAGCCATATGAAAGGAATATTCTCAGTAGAATAATTTGAAATATGAGCAATAAAAAAATTTCTGATTTAATGCCACAAAAACTAACTAGTTTCAATATTATTTTTCAGAAACAACATTTTTAACATAAATATATTTAATGTTAGAAACAATTCAAAAGAATAACCTAATGACTAAAGAATAACCTAAAAACACAAAAGGTATCCTAAAATGTAAATAAATAGTATCACGTTCAGTTTCAAAATCTTTCAAAGAATAAAATTAAACTCTGCTTTAAGTAAGAAGCTACAACAATCAGCCAAAGATTGACTTACAGCATCAAAATATTAGCAGGATAAAAATATGTTAGGTCCACCCTAAGATACCATCTCACTCCAGTAAGATTGGCAGCCATTAGGAAGTCAAACAACAACAAGTGCTGGCGAGGATGTGGGGAAAAGGGTACACTTGTACATTGCTGGTGGGACTGCAGATTGGTGCAGCCAATTTGGAAAGCAGTATGGAGATTTCTTGGAAAGCTGGGAATGGAGCCACCATTTGACC
>NW_025999932.1:44380754-44439285 GCF_001458135.2 Marmota marmota marmota | reverse complement strand
TTTATATATATATATATATATATATATATATATATATATATATATATATCACACACACACACACACACACACACACACACATATATATAAAGAATGTATGAAAACTCCAATAGCTCAACAAAAAAAAATCAACCCAATTAAAATGTGGGCAAAAACCTTAACAAGAATAAGCATTTCTCCAAAATATACAAATAGCCAATATGTATACATAAAAAGATACACAACATCATTACTCCTATGTTAAATACAAATAAAATCCACAACGTGCTATCACCTCACCCTCGCTAGAATGACTATTATAAAACAAAAACAAAAGCTGAGTATAGGTGTCGAAGATGTCATGCATTGTTGGCCAAATATAAAATGATACAGAAAATGTGGAAAACCACTTATTGGTGCCTCAAAAAGTTAAACAGAATTACTATATGCTCCAGCAATTATATTCTCAAGTATAAACTAAAGGAATTCAAAGCAGGAACTCAAGCACATTTTTGTACACAATCATTTATAATAGAAGTATTCATAATAGCCATTAGATAGAAATAAGCCAATGTTTTATCAAGAGATGAATGTATAACAAAAAGTGGTAGATACATCCAACAGAATATTATTCAGCCAGAAAAAGATCATAATTCTTAAACATACTATACCACAGAGAAATGTTGAAAATATATATATAAAGTAAACCAAAAGAACAAAAATTTTGATTACTTATATGAGACACCTAAAATAAACATATTTATAGGGACAGAAAGTAAAATATAGGCTAACAGGATCTGGGAGAGGTGTAGGGTATCGGGAGCTATTGTTTATTGAATATAAAGTTTCTGCTTGGGATGATAAAGTTCTAGAAAAGAAAGTGGCAATTATTACATGACATTGTCAATGTACTTAATGCCAGTTAACTGTACATATATAAAAATGACTAAAATGGCAAATTTTAGAGAGCTATCCCTCTCCTCGGTCTATACCCAAAAGACTACATGACACAGCCACATCAATGTTTATAGCAGCACAATTCACAATAGCTAAACTGTGGAGCCAATCTAGATGCCCTTCAGTGGATGAATGGATAAAAAAAAAAAATGTGGCATATATATACACAATGGAATTTTACTCAGCAATAAAAGAGAATAAAATCATGGCATTTGCAGGTAAATGGATGGCATTGGAGAAGTTAATGCTAAGTGAAGTTAGCCAATCCCAAAAAAACAAATGCCAAATGTTTCCTCTGATATAAGGAGGCTGACTCATAGAGGGGTAGGGAGGGAGAGCATGGGAGGAATAGATGAATTCTAGATAGGGCATAGGGGTGGGAGGGAAAGGGAAGAGGCAGGGGATTAGCAAGGATGGTGGAATGTGATAGACATCATTATCCAAAGTACATGTATGAAGATATGAATTGGTGTCAATGTACTTTTATACAACCAGAGATATGAAAAATTGTGTGTACACATGTAATAAGAATTGTAATGTAGTCTGCTGTCATTTATTTTTTAAAAAATCAATTAAAAAAAGATCAATGTGGTTGGATCTTGTTTTTGGAAATCCATTCAACCACTTGGTCTTTTTATTGGAAAATTTAAAATATAAAAATAAAAATAAATAAATAAAATGACCAATTTTATGTTATATATATTTTATGACAATAAAAATTATAATAATCCACTCAGTGAATACCTAATTTTCTTCCACAGCAGCCCAAACCAACTTCATTTATTTCCAAATAACTAGTAAATGTACTCTGTGTATGTGTGTGCATACACATAAAATGAATTTTTTAAAAAAACAGATCTCTGATATGTTACACAAAACGAGTATCCTAGAATGTACTTTCAAAAGCTCCAAATAAGTATAATTATACTCTAACTTGATTGCTATTTTAGTTGTTTATCTATATGAATATTCAAAATAGGTAACAACTACTAATAGGCCAAACATACATGTTTATAGATCAAGTGGTAAAGATGAATATTATACCTGATATAGCATAATGGGTTCTATGTTGTATCCTAAGGTATCAGCAAAGTTCTTGGCAATGACTGTTTTTCCACAACCCTATAAATGGAAACACATCATTCAAAGGATGAATCAAAACAAGAAAAGCCAGGAAATAAAAGTTTGCAAAAAAGCTGCCATTCTTACCTTTCCCCCAATTAAACATATGTCCTTAACCATATGAGATTGCATCATTTCAGCCAGTAGCTGCTTATGACTTAAAGTCCGTATGAATTGGTCTGATGCACAAGATTGACCAAATGGTCTGGTCCCAGCTGGCACCTGCAAATTAAAGAGGGGTAGATAAAATATTCATATGCTTTTCTCAAAATATTAGCAACTTAAAGGACATAAGTAGCTGCCACATAAAAGCTCCCACATACACTTAATTCCTTCCTCAATTCAAAGTTTGTTTTGTTTTATTTTTTGTCTTTTCAGTACCAGGGATTGAACCCAGGGGTGTTAAAGTACTAAAACATGTTCCAACCCCTTTTATTTTTTATTTTGAGAAAAGGTTGCTTAGGACCTCACTAAGTAGCTGAGGCTGACTCTGAACTTAAGATCCTCCTGTCTCAGCCTCCTGAGATGCTAGGATTACACTTAGTTATAGTAGCTATTGATATTTTGGAATTTTACTCAGCAATAAAAGAGAATAAAATCATGGCATTTGCAGGTAAATGGATGACATTGGAGAAGATAATGCTAAGCGAAGTTAGCCAATCCCAAAAAAACAAATGCCAAATGTTTTCTCTGATATAAGGATATAGAGCAGCAATTATTTTCCCATTCAGAGATCTGATGATCTTATTATCCAACACCCAAATTAATCATTCCTCTAAAATTAAAGTCCCATGCTGTCACATATGTACATAAGAATCATGTCATTTTCTTGCCTTTATAACTCATAAAAAAATCTCTAGTGGGGAATGAACCTTTTTTCAAATTGCAGACATAATACGGAATTTAAAATCTACCCATGTCAAAATCTCCAACTCACCACTGACCTCCTGATTTCCAAAACCCATGTCCACAAATTCTTTTTACTCTTATCTTTGTTTACCCTCAGAAGCATCTATTCAAAAAAACCTCTCCTCCCATGCTTCCCACCTACTTTTCCTTTTATTTTTTTTTTTTAGCTTTTATTTCTATACTTATTCTTTGTGGTCTCAATTCATTTGGTTTTCATCTTTGATTGCTCTTTCATTCCCTAGGGAACTTTCTTAAAAATTAAATTTATTGTTAACTGATACATAAAACATAAAAAATTATACATATTAATGGATTACTATATGATGTTTCAATGAACTATAAATTGTATAATAGTTAAATCAGGTTAAATATATCTATCTCCTTAAACATTTATTATTTCTTTATGATTAAAACCTCAAAAAATCTTCCTCCTCACTTTTAGTACATTATCAGTATCTATTGTCACCCTACTATACAATAGCACATCAGAAAATTCTAACTCCTGTCTAACTGTAATGTAGTTTTCACTGATCAACATCTCCCTGTTCCTCTCTCCCCCTTTCTCTAACCTCTAGTAGTAACTATTCTACTCTCAACTTCTGAGATCAACTTTTTTAGATTCTATATGAGTAAGATTATGATCTTCTTTTATTTTTTATCCTCTTCCTTATCATTATCCTGGGTGTCATGTTCTTCTAAGGACTTGGGACTTGATCAGACATATACAACATGAACCCTAAATAATTTTAAGTTTGGAAACAATATCAAATTTGCATTTAAGAAAGATCATCCTGGTACTAACATGAAAAGTTAACAAAAGGTACAGGAATCAACAAAGTTAGTGAACTCTTACCAAAGTCAAGCAAATAATGAAGATTGGCTCATACCTCATGACTTTGAACATTCTGTTTAAACTTCCCAGTGTCCTATCACCTTTCTATCCCTGGGCCATGGGGAAAATTCTATGTCATTCTTCAAAACTTAGCTCAAGTTTCACCTCATCTCTGAAGCTTTCCTTACTCCTCCAGAATTCCTGTATTACTTCCCTCTCTAGGTCCCTATTGCCATTCATTCCAATGTAGTCCTTATTCATCTGCTTCTACCATAGATTATCATTTGAAGACAGAAGAGTGTAGTGCAAAGTGACCTTATCTAGAATTACCAGCAGTGCCACCTCCTAGATTATAACCATGGATGAATCCACTAATCAAGGTACATCTCAGTTGTCTAACCTATAAGATGTTGATAATAAAGTTTACGTTCAAGATTATTGGGGGATTTAAATAGTATAATATATATCAAGGAGACACAATAAATAGTATAAATAATCAATCCTAATACAGAAAGGAGATACAGAGACATAGATGTGTTGCTACAGAGCCAAATAAGACTTATGAGAGGGTCATATGCCTAATTTAGGCCATATTAACCAGGTGCATCTTAAAATGAAGAAATTGTGATTCATTACCTTAATGGTAACCTCTTGTCCTGCAATTTGAATAGTCACACAAGCATGGGAGACATGGTTTTCAGTCATTCTCTCCACTTTAACAATCTCTTTAGGAAGCAGAGAGCTTCCTGAATCTTGGAGTTCAAAACGCTGTAAAATTATAAGAAAATCATGTAAAAGTCATGGAATTTACTTTTTTTTGTTTGTTTGTTTGCAGTACCTGGGATCCAACCCAGCACCCCATGCATGCTAAGCAAGTGTTTACCCCTGAGCTCTATCTCCAGCCCTAAAATTTACATTTGATTTTAGAATCAATGTTGGATATCTAGAAGATTCATCTAATTAGAACCAAAACTTTTCAATTCTATAAAAATAGAAGTAAAAAAAAATTAATGAGAACTTTTTCTACTTTCTAATAATACCATTCTACTTAAACCAAGTATACAGGTGATAGATACTAAAATCATCCTTAAAATTTATAAAATGACAGGAAATAGTATGCTTTTACCCCAGTTATAATAATGTCATTATAAGTTGATACAGGATTGATGTTAGAGCACTCATATTCCTGAAATAAATACAAATGCAAAGAATCATTTACTACATTGGTTATATCTTTATAAATAATTAAGCTAAATAAGCTAGTGGAATAGAAACAGGCTAGATTCAACTTGAATAGTAAAAGATCTCAAGTTGCAAGGTGAATTATCATTTGCTGACATAAGAAATTTAGAGAAACTATTAATCAGAAAAGTAATAAAGGAGTACAAGAGGAATATAAAATGTTTCAGACTACATGCTAGTAATATGTAGAAAATCAGCATTTATTTACTTTACTACTTTATGGGCTTTTCCTATGAATTCTTTAATTTCAATTAAACAGAACTAACATTTCCAACTAACTTTCTTTGGGATTACATTATTTATAATGTGATTTATAATTATACAGAATGAAATGTAAATCACATAGATGTTAGTAATAAGGCAATGGCATTCATCCTCATAATTCCCAATCCTGACCCACTATGCTGAACCTTCTTCCTACATTTTTCTAGGCTATTGAGCAGCAAAAGAGAAATTATCCAGACCATGCTGATTAGCAACTAAACAAATATGTGGCTCCAATCTTTCCTGGGCTATTTTCCCAAAGCACCTCAGCAACTAATACAAACCATTACTTGCTTCCTAAGAAGTCAGTTTAAGTCCTCTATCCCATTTTTTGGCAGGCAATCTAGATATTTCTCCCACCTACAACAGTGCCTTAGACTTCTCTACTCCTTACTAGAATGTAAGTCTCTTTAGAGAACTATTCAATCTATTTGGCTCTCTCTAAAATCTCTACAACCTACAATTACCCTAGTCAATAGTCATGTAAGGTTTGTTAAATGAGAAAAATAAAATGAAAATATTTTTTCTTTAATCCTCAAAATCATCTATAATTTCATCAATATTTATTTCTTTTCCCATTTTCTCAGTAAAAAGGACTTCTGCTTTAAGTGACAGTAGATGGAAAGCCACCAGTCTTTCTCAATTTCAAATTAAAGCAATCCCATCAGTACAGTTTCTGGATAGAAAATAAGTTCTTATATCATTTTAAATCAAGTACAATGGTGCTCTGGAAATGTCCTTTCTCACCTCGCCCAAGCCATATTTTACATGTACTCAACAAATGTCATCCCTACTTCCTAAAAACATGTTTATTTTTCCCATTCCAAGAAACAGTCATTTCTTCACTTGACATCATCCTTTTTTATTATAAATATCAAGTAATGTTAACTGTACAAATCAATGGATTTTACTGTAACAATTCCATGCATGCATGCATTGTGCTTTAATAGTCTCCCCCTCTCTACCACCCTCTTCCCCATCCCTCTACATCATCCTTCAGCAACCCATCAACTTCTTCCTTCTGCTCACCATTGCTTATTTTACAAGTAGTTTATAATCACTGCTTCATCTTTCTTATTCTTATGCCCACGAATTTATGGCTTACATTCCCACTTTACTAACACTGTTCTCAATAATTCTACCAATAATATCATATTTGCCAAATTTAATAAATTAATTTTCTTCCTATTTCATTGATTCCTCCTTCTTGGTCTCTTTTGTGACTTCTCCTTCATCTTCCTAACCAGTGCATATTAGAGTACTTCAGGAATGGATCATTTGATAGATATCATTAACTGATTTAAAAAAATAGGGCAGGTTGGGGGGCTGTGAAAGAAAGTGAGAAATCAAGAGTGTTTATGAGTTCTAGCTTGGAAAAGTGAAAAGATAGTGATGCCATTGATGAGAGGAAGTAGAAAGAAGAAACACATTTGAAGTGGATACTAAATAACTCCATACAGTGGAATCCTTTGAATTTGAGGTTTCCAAGTGGGTTTAGATATAGTTTTATCTATATTTACTTTTTCAATACTCTCATCCAGTCATGATTTTACAAACCATCTATATGTTCATGACTCCTTGTTTTCTCTTTCCAGTCTCTCTCCTGAGTTCCTAACTGGCATATGCAAACTTCCCTCTTATTATCTCCCCTCAGATAGCTATTAAGTGTCCCCAATTAAACATGTCCAACATTCAGGTCTTTAACCTTCCCCCCATTTTCTCTCTCTCCGACTTCATCATTCCAGTTCCTCAGTCCAAAGACTTTGAAATTATCCTTGACTTCCTGTCTTAACCCTACATCCAACCCTTCAGCAGATATGTTAACTCTACCTTGAAAATATAACCCAAATCCAACTACCTCTTACCAACTCATAACTGGTCAAAATCACCATAATCTCTCAACTGAATTATTATAACAATCTGCTAACTGGTTTTTCTCTGCTTTTGCCCTTACCCTTCACAGTCTATTCACTACTTAGCAACCAAAACAGGGCTGCTGAATGATCAGTCATATAAGACATTCCTCAAAACCTCCTAATGGTCCAGGCAAGGTGGTGCACACCTATAATCCCAGCAACTTGGGAGGCTGAAGCAGGAGGATCACAAGTTTAAGGCCAGTCTCAGAAACTTAGCAAGGCCCTAAGCAACTTAGACCTTATCTCCAAGTAAAAAATTTTAAAAAGGGATGGAGATATAGCTCAGTGGTAAAGTATCCCTGGGTTCAATCCCCAAGACTGCCAAAAAAAATTTAAAAATTCCTAATGGTATTCCATCATACTCAGACTGAAAGCAGAAATCTCCTTGATGGCCTACAGAACCTTACATGATCTGAGCTCCCCTACCTTCTAACTTCATCTCCTACTTACCTCTCCTTCACTTACTCTGCACCATCACACTATCCTATGCTGATGCTAGAATGCCCCAGGTATGTTCCTGCTCAGGGCTTATGTACTAGTGATTTCTGAAGTGCTTTCATCCTTCAGATCTTTATCTAAGTGTTGCCTTCTTGGTGAACACATGTATTCCTCAATTGACATATAGCATCATTTACTTAACTAATTGACTTTTTTCACCAAAAATCAACCTCTATGAAGGCAGGGACTTTTGTCTGTTTTGTTTACTGCTACATTTTCAGCATAATAGTGCTTAGTTAAGTGTTCCTGTGGAAGGATGTTTGGAATGAATAATTTTTTTGAATGAATAATCTAAAAGTCTTGTTTAAATAAGATATCTCTGCAGCACTGGAAACTATTAACATTTTCCTCTTAAACTATCACTCCTAATGTTTCATCAGAATATTCTTTCTGTTCTACTTCTCTCTGACCATTCTACTTCTGCCTAATTTGCATGTTCTTTCCCCACTGTCCATACCTTAAATGTTGGTGTTTCCAAGGTTCAGCATTTGGCCAGTTTTTCTTCTCACTCTACTTGCTCCCCTGAGTTCTTTCAAACAACTCCCACACATTAACAACTCTCAAGTATTTCCCTTTAATAACAAAATAGTTCCAGAGCCAGATCTGTATTTCATGTCTGCTGGATAAACCTCCCTGGAAATCTCAAATTCAAAAAAGATCCTACCATACAGAATTATTTAGCCTACACCCCAATTGTGCTTCTTCCTTGCATATTCTCATATTAACTAATGGCAGCTGTAACTACTCGTTTGTCCAAGTTAGTATCCATGGACATTCTTGATTTCTCACGTTTTCTCACAGTCTCCCAACCCAACCCACATTTTATCAGTTAGTAACATCTAAGACATTACTGCATCTAAGATATTTCTCACATCCATTTAATTCCTATTTTCACTGGGTTACTTCATGTTTGACCAGAGCTATTCATCATTATGGTAAGTTCCTCAGGAGCAGGGATCAAATAGCATCCATTTCTATATCTCTAGATTTCTATAGACATATAATCATTTGTCAAATAATGAATGTTCAAGTAATGTTTGTTGAACTGAGTGAAAATATTAAATTCAAGACCATTCCAAGTTTCTCTTGCAAAACTATCATTCAGATTATATTATCAATGAACAAGCAGTAGCATATCCTTTCTAAATCACCTAGGGAATATACTAATTTAACACTTATTATGATGGAGTTCTACTTACATAGAACTGAGAGCTGAGACATATTGAGAAAAGCCTGG
This sequence comes from Marmota marmota marmota, assembly GCF_001458135.2. NCBI lineage: Eukaryota > Metazoa > Chordata > Mammalia > Rodentia > Sciuridae > Marmota > Marmota marmota. The sequence continues at coordinate 44,430,329 of NW_025999932.1, read as the reverse complement.
ATATATTTGTTACTAAACTGTGATAAAGGATGCCAACTCTCAAAGTGTGGTAGATTCAGAATGAATCTTTAAGGCATCTTTAACTAAAAGCTAGAAGTAATTTCATGACTATAAAAATGTTTTTAGAATATGAACATCACATAATAAGTACCATCTGGGGAATAAAAATTATTCTAGTCATTTTTATAGCTAGTTCAAAAAAAGAAAGGTGCTCTGATTTTTAGCTGACTACATTTTCAGTGAGTAATAATTTTTCCTTTAAAAATGCAACACAATTAAGTGAATACACTAAAATTCAGGGGGATATGTAACTCAAAGACAACTATTCATTCATTTCTATAGCAATCTGAGAGAGAAAATAATTATCCCTTATGAAGAAAAAGTTATTGACTAGCTCTATTATAATACACATTTCTATTCCTTAATTAAACATTTTTCCAAATTCAACGAAGTACTTTAATTTTCACTATTCTTATCAAAATTGTTTGAAGATAGATAATATTTCATTCATCTGTGAATATTGGCTTAAAATAACGCTTTGGGAAAACAATGTAAAAATTTAAATAAGAAACAGGCCACACAGAGCACCCCAGAACAGATAACAAAAAACTATACCAATGAATAGACGGTTCCACTCCCTGCACATGTGTATGCATACACACACACACACACACACACACACACCCTAACTGGAGATTGAACCCAGGAGTGCTTTACCATTGACCTATAGTCCCAACCCTTTTGATTTTGAGATAGTGTCTTGCTAAATTGCCCACACTGGCCTTGAACTTCAAGTCCTCCTGTGTTAGCATCCTGAGTAGCAGGGATTAAGGCATGTACCACCATTCAGGGCACAACCCACTCTTAAGGAAAGATATTTTACACCTTATGTGTATATTTATGTATATATCAGTGTATAATAATCTTACCAAAAGAAAATTCTTTTAGCTTCAGACAAGAGAAATCTGTGCATTAACTAGCACTTCAGGTAATTAAGGTGAGAAAACACAGTTACACTTTTATCTGATTAATGCCAGTACCTTTTTCCACTTTTTTTTTAAATTCTCTACAATCAAATTAAAAATGATTTGTTTGTAATATAAACCTTTCATCATCATGTTACCCTTAAGAGGTTAAAATTAAGGGCAAACAAAATGATACTATTTTCTTCAGAAAATTCAACTCATTAAATATATTTTCCAGAGCCAGTGTTGTGGCTCAGTGGTAGAGTGCTTGCCTAGCATGCTTGAGGCACTGGGTTCAATCCCTGGCACCACATTAAAATAAAATAAAAGTATTTTCCTAAAAAGTATTTTCTACAACTTTATATAATTTATACAAGTAGTTTTAAAAATTAGAGACCAGAAACACATCAAAGTGGTTTCTTTGTTCATAACGGATCTATCTAGATACTGAACATCTTTCTCCGTTGTGTCACAGAGTAACTCTGCATTGCTTCATTTTATCAGTACTTCCTCTGGGACTCTCTTCTTCCCTGAGTATGCCCCCTTGTTCCCAAAGCACAGGTATTGTGCTGAGGGCACTAAGGAAGCTCATCTGGAATTGAGGAAGCCTTTGATCTTGAATACTAGATGTTCTGCTTCAGTGACCAATGCCAATTTAGCTCAGATGTTGATTGAACCAAAGATAAATTCCAGTTCTCTTTTTTTTCAGTACCTAGAATAAACCTAAAAGTGAACTACATAGTCAGAAAATGGCAGTTTCCTGAATGTATGACTTTCCCCATTTTCTAATGGTTTTTAATATCCTCGCCTTCTCCTTCTCCTTCTCCTTTTATTCCCTCTCTTCCTCTCTCAAACACACACACACACACACACACACACACAAAGAAACACACAGAGCAGACCTCTTTTTTTCTCTTTCATCAGTGACTACTATTTCACCACTTCTATTCTCTTGCTTTCTTCTACATTCCTTTGCCTCTTTATTGACCATTATTAACTCCTTGCTTCCTTATGCTTTTCTTTAGGTTCTATTCATAATTGTACTTCTCATTATCTATGAAAAATAGCTTTCTATGATTTTATTGTTATTACTATTAAACATAATTAATCAATGAAAACATTATTTCTTAGGTTCTGTGGCTAGCTATCTATTGAAAAAAAAAATCTTACTGAAACAACTAGAATCTCCTATGCCACTCTCCTGCTTTCTCATTTCTATTACTAGATGAATACAGAGTGCTTCAATACTTCCAAAGACTACATGTGGGTTTGAGAATAAGGGAGAAACAAACATCCCAAGTTCTCAAGAGCGTCAAATTATAGCCCAGAAAATGAAGGTCCTGTATACATAGCCACTACAGCTTAGTGTTAACATTCTATCTACTCCTTAGAAATCTGTACCTTAACCAGACTGTATTAGAAGAAACAAAAATTAAACACACACATAAGTATTGATTTTTTTCTGATTATTAGAGAACAAGCAGCAGATATGATGTCACACACCCTTAAACATTCTGGTTCATACTTCCTGGAACAAGATCTCTAGCCAATCTAATCACCACATAAACTTCCAGAACAGGAAATTAATTTAATAAAATACTATACAATGCACAGATCTTTCTTACAAAGTGCACCAACAATGTCATTTGTTCCTATCTGGTTCAAGATCCAGTGCAGGAACATTTAGCTCATGGCTCTTCAGTCTCCTTCAACATGGAACACTGTCTGAACAGTTTTAAAGAACATAGGCCTTCATTCTGTAAGATGGCCTTCAACCTAGGACTAGGCCATACTTACATCCTCAATTCTTAGTAGGAACTCCCCAAGAATGATGCTCTTCAAAGCCCATCATTCAGGAGATACATCATGTCAATTTGTTCCAGCTGGTCAAGCTCATGTTTACTGTAAAAATACTACTTTCTGCCAAACACAGTGGCACACATCGGTAATCCTAGTGGCCTGGGAGGCTAAGGCAAGAGGATCACAAATTCAAAGCCAGCCTCAACTTAGCAAGGCCCTAAGCAACTTACAAGACTCTGTCTCAAAATAAAAATAAAAAGGGCTGGGGATGTGGCACCCTGGGTTCAATCCCCAATACAAAATTTTATTTATATATATATATATATTAGGCAATTTGAGTATTTTGTATAGAGTAGAGAGATATTCAGAAATTGTATTCATATCCAAAGATCTATCCACCAGCTTTAAATCCCTTGGTGACACCTTCCTAAATCAATAATTTATTGATTTATAATTTATTCATATCATAGAGATCTGTGGATTCCCATTTTATAAAACGAGTTCTATTAATTTTTATCATTATTTATTTTTAATGGTCAAATTTTCAAGCTGACTCCTCTGTCATTTTGAAATGTCAATATCATTTGTTAAACATTTCCTTACTCTCTGGAACATTAAGAAATTCAATGCTCATCTTGTATGTTTTATGGCTCAATCCTTGAGTCAACCCTATTTCCAAGGAGTTTTGATTTCTTTTAGTAATCAGTGTCTAGGTATATGGCATGATCATACAATTTTTTGGCTGTTTTAAGAGAGCTACATATATTATATATATATGTGGTGTGTGTGTGTGTGTGTGTGTGTATATATATATATAAATATATATAATATTATATATACTATATATAATACTATATGTAGTATAAAATACTATAATGTAATACTATATTATCTATTTGTTCATATGTATCAAAAACATAAGTCATATCTCCAATTTCAATTAAATACCTCATTCAATACCTCATTACCCCTTTCCTTGTTTATAAATCCCTTCTCCAACAGCTCTCATTATCTCAATATCCTTATCATAGTTACTCATGTGCTCGATCTATTTATTTTCTCAATCTCTCCACACCAGTCCCTCTGTGCTTCTTTCCCCATTACTGCTTTCTTGTTGCTGGCATCCAATGCCTTCAAGACTAGAAAGGAAGGCAAGGGATGGTGAAAAAAGATGAAAGGAGACTAGAGAAAACTAGGAGAGATGGAAAAAAGAGAAATGGGAAGATTTAAAGGAAAGGGAAGGCAAAAGAAGGGAAAATTGGAATGTAAGGGAAAGGAAAGAAAGGGAAACAGATACTCACTTTTAAAACACCTTCAACAGCCATCTTCCCTTCATGTCCTAATAAAATAGTGTATGGATAAAGCCACTGGATTGCGTGTTTAATTGACATCATAGGAAAGGAATCCTATTTAGGAGCACAAATACATAGGAATAAGCAACATCTAAAATAACCACAGAAAAATGTATCTTAAATGTATATGTGCCATTAAAATTGCCCTATAAAAATAACCAATAATTTTCCAGAAGTGTAAAAAAATAAAATATTCTTTCCTCTCCTCTTCCTGTTCCTATTCATTTCTAAGTGAACTCACTCCTACCTTTCATCTGTGTGTCAGTGGCTCCTGTGCTTCTATGTCTAATCATGCTCTTCCTTGAGCTCTAGACCTGAATCTTCAATTATCCATTACATGTGACTACAGTATGTAGTCACATACTGTAAATTTTCATATGTAAACTTTTACATCTGAAACTATTCACATTTGCATACTTTACTCATCCTAAAGCACATGTTCCTGCTTTATTCATAATCTGAGTTCATCTGATCTATATTAACTTAGCTTCATAGCTATAAGTGCAAAGTAAAGAAAGTGTTCATTTTCCTCAAATCCTTCACCCCAAACCAAATTGCATTTTCAATTCTGTTTACACAATAAAGAGTCTACTGATAGGGACCAACACAAAAATTTCAATATGGATTATCTATTAGATGATATTACAGAATTAATGTTAATATGGTAAAGTATGATAACAGTATTCTCATTATGCAGAAAAATGCTCTAATTCTTAGAAGTCATATTCTTAAATATTTAATAGAATACTACAATTTATTTCCAAATGGTTCAGGGGGGGAAGAGGGGTCAAGCAAATGTGGCAATATGTTAGTAATTGGTGCTTCTAGGTGAAGGAATTATGAATGTTTGACTATTTTCCAGCTTGTTGAGATATGACACTCTTCAAAGCACAAAGTTCTGAGCAAAAACAAAAACAAAAATGCAAAATTGGATAAACAGAAGAAATGCCTTTCTGGATATGTAGAGCAATGTAAAAACTACCCTTCCTGTCTAAATAGATAATTCAAAAAAACAATTAACATTTAAAAATGAGTTCCTTGACTAAAGAAAGCAGTATTGCTACTACTTCAGATGGACCTCCTTTGCAGGGTCTCACTAAATGTTATAACAAGCCTTTGAATATCTTTGGCATCCAGGTTCTCCCTAACCTCCTTGATGTCAACACCAAGGGAGGTGTTTTCCTGTAACCTAAATCTGATCACCTAATGTTCTACCTATTTCAAAATGTCTTACAGGCCATTTCTTCATCATAAACTCCAGGCAACTTCACTCCCCATGAAATATTTCAAAATCAAGTTCAAACATCTCTCTCACCATACACGCTTTCTCTAGGGATACAACTTATTCTCACTCTCCTACCAGGTTCTTTTGTGACTGAACACCTATGAATGCATCCTCTGCCTATAAGGCCTTTAACTGCCATGCACTTTTTTAAAGTGTAGTGGACAACAGCTGTTGTCCACCCAATCCCCTCAGGTCTCTTTATATCCTTTCTTTGTGCCTCTCAGGTCTCCCTTCCCACAGCCAGCTGCTGCAGATCTTATTTTTTAAAATATTTTTTAATTTGTCAATGGACCTATATTTTATTAATTTATTTATATGTGTGCTGAGAAGTGAACCCAGTGCCTCATACATGCTAGGCAAGCACTCCACCACCGAGCCATAACACCAGCTCTGCAGGTCTTTTTAAGAAGACTGCCCTTCAGCTCCTGGAACCAGCTTTGCTCACAAGCTGGGAGAGACGGTAATGACTTGAAATGTGCATCCCCTGGGACAACTATTAACCAATCACTAATGGGTGCTAGAATAAGAAAGCCCAGCTCTACTGCTCCAGTTGGGGCAACTTTGAGGCCTAACTCACTGCAGTACACCTCTTCTTTGATACGGCTGAAGCCTTCCCTTCCACCTTTATACTTTACTTACATCTCATGTCTACCTCCTCCTTCTCCAAAGCTAGGAGTTCTTTAGAAACTCAGAACACATCCTTGGGCTCTGTATAGTTTACTATACTGCACAACAAGTCAACCTTAGGCCTTTTACAGAAGAATATGATAAGAAAACCCAAAGTGATTAATTCCCAAGGATTAACTTTTAAATTTGCTTTGCTATATTTGGGTTCACGAGTCATTAATTTGGTTTATACATACCAGGATTTGAACTGCAGCTGGTAAACTATCTAAAGGAAAATCTGGAAGTCCAAGAGCAAAAGATTCTTGGGAACAGACAGTTGTTGCAAAAGACAAAAGCTGAGAAACTCTGGGGGAAAAAAATCATATTAAATTTTATTCTAATAGTTTTGAAATAAGTATAAGTATGTTAAATAGCAAATAGCTGGGCCAATTTAATTAATCTAAAATGATCCCTACTGTTAATTCTTGAAGAACAGTGACTCCCGTATCCCAATGTTCCATTTAAAACTCAGAAGCTGATTAGCTAGACACATGAATTTCCTAAACCCATCAAGATAGGTGAGGTTATCACAACCTGATCTAAATCTACCCTGCCAGCTTTATCTCCTCTCAATCTCAAATCTAAACTCAGCAGATTTTTATAGCCTTAAGAACAAAGCATAAACTCTCATATCTCATGCTTTTAGAAAAGTCCTTTGTAATTCTTTCATTCCATTCTCTATCTGGCAAAAGTCTACACATTCTTTAGGACTCACTTCAAACATCAATGTTTTTGTGAAGCCTTCACAAAGTCTCAACCACAAATAGCCCCAGTATTTTGAAATTGTGGCATGTAACTACACTGGGTTAAACTAAGCTACTTGTATCTCTTTCCGTTCTACTAGATCTTAATTCCGCTTCTTACCATCAATGATCTATTTTATTGATTTTATCACCAGCATATACCAAACCTTGCAATACTAAAAAAATTCTTAAAATAATAGTCATGGAATGAATATATCAATCAATGAACAGGCAAAACAAATTCAATGTTAAGTGACCAGTATTTATAAAAGTACACTTACTTCTCTGCTGAAACATTGGCTCCAACTGAATATAATACATTAAGTTGATCCTAAAATGACATAGAAATATATCAAATTAATAAAAACTAGAACAGATTAAATGGAAAAGTTTATAGATACAAACAAACCTTTTAATTAGGCAGACACCAAGAAATTCATAGGAAAAAATAATTTCTTGTTACATTCATTTTATAAAAATCTTTTTAAAATCTTTCAAATAATGCCACAAAAATTTTTCATCCTACTTCCCAGAGATTTTTCCTTATCCCATATCTTTTTTCCTGTCCATTAACTACTGAAGAGGAATTGAATTTCTTATTGTAGACAAAAATCTATTTTAAAGACTTAATCAATCTTGGTCATAATTACCTTGAAGGGTAGAAAATAAATATCTCTGGCTTGAAATCGAGAACGAAGAGGGGGATCTAATGGATTCCCAGAATATCTGGGCACTGGCAAGCCCAAGGCAATCACTCGGAAATTTTCACTAACTCGGACAATCTTCCAAGCATCCAACTCTGCTTTAGTATGATCCTAAGAAAGGGAGAGATCAAAAATTATAGCACAAATGAAACAGATTAGAACTGCAAGAGCTACCAGGCCAAGACACCTAAGCCTTGCCTGTTAGGAGAACTGAATTTGAAAACACTTTCAAAATCACACAGTCAAGGGAGGAAGCAAAGTAAAATCCAGATCCAGGGAAAGCTTGCAACATGAATACCAGTCTTGGAAAAAAAAGTCCCTCATACATGAAGGAACCAAGAAAAGCTGAGTCAGATCTCCAAGCCCCACTCAATAATACAGAGGAAGAGAGTCAGGAAAAATAAGGAAAAGACATGATGATCAAGAGGACAGACAAACCATCCAGAGTGGAGATCACCCACAGAGCCTAAATAGATAATTATGTTTACAGGAATATTTCTAGAAAAACATACTGCTAATAACAACTAACATGTTTGAAAATTTACAGAGTGGGCATTTTCCATGAATTTTTCTCATTTAACTTGCACCAGAATCCAGACAATCTCCTTATGATTCTGAATGAAAAACCTTAAGTTCAAAGGAGTTATATAACTTACCCATGGTCACTGGAGGCACTGAAAGAACATAAACTGCATAGTTTTGAAGTCACAAACCCTGGCTCAACTACCTGATACATGCATGTTCTACTTAAATTATCAAGGTTATATTATTTATCATTGGAACCTCAGTCCTCATCTATAAAACAAAAATAATATCATCTACATTATTATGACTGCTATGAAAACTAAGTGTGAGAATGTATGTATGTAGCAGGCACATGTTACAAATCATTTCCTTCCTTCTCTTCCTTAATGGCTCTTCACAGCCTTAAACAATAGTATCCATGGTATATAAAGTTTATATAAATGTGCATATGTACATTTTGAGGGAAAGGTCCAGTGCTTTCAGCAGATCCTCAGAGGGCAATGCCCACATTGACAGTATAAAATCTTCTCATTGCCTCTCCTGGCAAGATTTGTATCTCATTCTCCCAGTCTCAGCAATCCAACCTTCTATAGCTCTGTTTCAACCCATCATACTACTGTTATTTTCCAAAAATGGAGCTTCAGCAACACTGCTCCATTTTCAGTGAAACACCTTTTTCATTTTGTACAGTATAAAAACAAGTATCATTCAAATCTTAGTACACACCACAGCTTCATAAAAACAGGTCCTTTTCTGATCCTTTGCCCCTTTAGAACCACTTTTATACCCCTTCATTAAATCTTTTACAAGCTTCTATCTTTATATATTTGTGTAGCTACTTCTTTTTTTTTAAGTAAATAACTTATTTATTTTGCTCTCCTTCCCCACCTATATCCAAAAAAAAAAAAAAAACATTTATAAAATATACAGGTTGTTGTGAGCCCATTTTTAGTGACTTTTCACTTGGATTTTGTTTTGTTTTGTTTTTCCAATGCTGGGGCTGGAACGCAGGGCCTCAATGCTACATGACTGTGCAGCTACTTCTATGCAAGACTGCCTCATGCTAATCCAACCTCATAAGAGGACTTATTGCTTGTAGAACATAAGAATCCAAAAGTCTGTGGATAGATTGCATGAATTAATTTTTAAAAAATGAAACATGATTATTTCAATGATAATAAAAAGATCACAATTCATAAATTAACCAAGTAACACTATGTTACATATGATTAACACTATGTTACATACATTAGAAAACAAGAGTCTGGATCCAGCCCTGTCTGAGAAACCAACAAGACAACCTCCAGAGAATCAAATATTTCTGTTTTTCATTTACCTAAAAGTGATAATTAGAATACATATAAAGTTTATACAGACTGATTATTTCTATAATAACAAAATTCTACAACCATTACCTCTGTGAAAAAATACACCTTTTGAGATATTAAAACTCAGTATATTGAGTCTAGTTAGAAATAAGTGGGACTTAAATTATGGTGTTGGAATCTGTTTACCATAGAAATTGCCTTAAGATGTAAAAGTTTCAAAAAGAGATCTTGCCTATATTCTGTGATATTCTCATGAGACAGATCTCATATGAGTACAGAATTAACATCTACCAATAAAAATTATGTATTTATACTAATATCTTCTTTGAGGGGAAAAAATCTTTCTCTTTTAATTATAAGCATTCCCTACATAACTGAACCCTTTTGACTCCCATGTTGCAAGTTTTTACCCAAAATAAAAGGTTCAATAATTTTGTGCAGAATTCTACTCTAAGAATAAAGAATATATCAAACTTTTTGTTGTGAAGTGATGCTTTTGCTTTTAAAACATACAATTCCACATTCTAAGTAGTATTCTTTTCCAAATCATGTCCTAAAAGGTTGAATAGTATAATTTTTAGGAGAAAACAATTATTTTGAAATTTAAAAGTGTCTAAAGAGAAAGTGACCTGCATGTTTTCACCTTCTTTTACAGACAAATAATAAAAAAAAAAGTCTTCATTTCAGTACGTGAACTATAGCAAAATGAAGGAATAAAATTTAGCTCTTCTTATTGATTAAAACCTCCATTATCCCTTTCTAATTGTATAAGAATTAGATGACCTTTAGATAGATCTAGATGGAAATTACTATACTGCATGAGAAAAACACCATCAAAAAACTCTCACAGACAGGAAAGAAACCCACTACTAAAAGGGTTGCAAGATTGTTATAGAGAAACAGCTTTGGGCAGCAGGGATCAGAAAAAGATGCTCCTGGTTCTACCAGCCATGGAACATCAGTTCAATCAGACCCTCTGGCATCAACATCTATTATTTAGTGCCTCATGTGTTCTGGACTTGTATTTGCACCCCGAGAGCAGGATCAAGAAATATAAGAAACAGGTCTTGCTCTTGAGTGATTGGCCAGTAAGATTAGCATATATGTATCTGCACAGAAAAGGTGTGAGAAAGCCTCCGAGTCCTAGAATGTTGATGCAGAACAATCAGTCACAGAAGGCTGTTAGCACATACAGCTCCAATTTGGTACAGCCTGAGCTAAATGAATAAGGACTAAGCATCTTCTTGCCATTTATGACATTAAATGACACATCCAAAGCCTTTTGAAGAGCCCTATATCCTGTACTTGTTGCACAGCATTTAATTTTACTTACTTATTTATCCATCCAACAAATAATTAATGAACATCCACTACATTGTTCAAGGAATTTGAGAAACATTAGTAAAAAGAAATCCCTGTACTTGCAAAACTTATATTCTAGTAGAGGGAGACAGATAATAGTAAACAAGTTATATAGGATATTAGAAGACAACATGGAAAAACAAAACAGAGTAGGGTTAGGGTGTATAGAAGCAGAGGGCAAATTACAATTTTAAATAGGGGGGTCAGGGCAGGATTCACTGACAATGTAACATTTGAACACTTGATTAAGTTAGAGGAGCAAGCCAAGTAAATGCCTGGGGAAATAAACATTTCGGGAAGAGGTAAGTACCTGTGCAAAGGCTTGAAAATAGAATGCCTACTTAGCAGATTTAAGATAAAGAGAATACTAGTAGCTGGAGTGAAGTAAAAGAGGTGGAGGACAGAAGGACAAGAGGCAGGATAAGATATGATCTGGGTAAGGGCCCAGATCATACAGAGCATCCAATTCCATTATAAAGGAATTGAAGAGCAAGCCCGTAAGGTCAAGCACAGGAGTGACCCAATCTGGTAAAATCTGATGCATGTTTTAAAGCAATCGTTAGCTGCTGTATGAAGGAATAAGAATTGAACAGGGAATCCAGTTAGAAGCCAGGCATGAGATGTTCCTGGCTTGGACCATCAGGGTGTCTTTTAAATATCATATTCATTTTGGTCAATACCTATTGGGGTTTGAGGTTCAGGAGGCTAAGAACTGAACTTTATTCAGCTTTGTATCCCAGATGCCACGAAGTATGAATTCAATCAAAACCACTGGTGTCAAAAGTTATTGAGCACTGTCTAAAAGTCATTAGAATTTTACATTGTTGAGCAAAGAAAAGGGGGGAAAAGGAGAAAAATGTGTTAAGAGAGAAAATAGTTATTAAACTGACAAAAAAGAAACTGTAGAAATCTCAGAGGTCTCTGACATGGTCTGCAGAAGTACAGCCTTGTAAAACTGCAAACTCATTTGCCAAAGATAAGGGCCATCTGAATGAACACTTGTCCTGATTCCAAGAGAACTGTGTTTTATATGACACGCCACCCACAGTTGACACTACCCACAGTTTGACAACAAAGACAAAGCAGGAGGATTTTTCTTCTCTTACTTGCAGAAGTTTGTCGTAATGCTCAGCAGACATCAGGAAGCGTCCATCTTCAAGCTGCATCTCCCTGTTTTCCAGTAAGTTGTTCAATACAGGCAGAACATTCCTCTCGGCCTTTTCCAAGCCTTCCAAAATGAGAATTCTGCCTTCTGTGGCAGCACGAACTGCACACTATTTCCAAAACACATAAGAGCAAAATGAGAATATTAAAGATAGCAGAAGGCCTTGACCTAATTTTACATGTACTGCAAACTATACTTGCATTTCTTGTTATAGGGTCTGGGAATCAGGAATGCTAAATTCCAATCTTAGTTTTTTCTGCCCATGCCATCTTAGACAAGTGATTTTACCTATTTGTGCCTGTTTATTCACTTGTAAAAAAAAAAGACATTGAAAGAGATGTCCTCTAGGGTTCCTTTTGGCATTAACATCTTAGATTATGAACCCAAAGGAATAGAAACTAAGTGCTACCTAAGAACTGGTAAGATAATTAAACAAGGGAGCAGATTCCTTAAATTAGAAGAGGCAAATAAAGAAAGTAATCTGCCCTAAATGTTCTGCAAGCTTCTTGTGAAGATCAAATAAACTAGGTGAGAAGGCTTGAAGACCATAATGTTTATAAATGAGTCATCCTCAAAAGAATTCAGGTCGAACCTGAAGGTGGATGGAGGTTTTATAGTAGCCTACAACATACTGACTTAGCCAGTACTGTAAGTATTCTAATAAATTTAAGAAAATTAGTAGTAGAGAAAAGTGAGAAATAAAAGACTCCCAAATGGTGAGAGACAGGAAAACTATAATACCAATAAATTACTGAAGATATTGTATATATCTTCAGTAATTTATTGGTATTATAGTTATACACACACACACACACACACATATTAAAATTCTCCTTTAACTTGCAGGTCCTGAACAATGTAGAATAAAAACAAAATATGAATTAAAACTTCTTCATAAAAAATCCTTGGAAATCAGCTTTAAAAAGGAAACCTTCAATCATGTTTCTTTTGCACACTGAACAACAGACAAGATTAATGGTGCTAAATTTATATGACCACTCCTTCCTTAAAAGGCTTTTTCTTTGGTCTCATGACATTGCATGCTCTTAGAAAAAGTCTCTCTTTTTCTGTCTGTCCATTAAATGAAGGTGATGTTCACAATTATATCTTTAACCCACAGCACTTCTTACTCTACAAGATACTTCCTCATTAATCTGAATCACACAGTTCCAAACATCACTTCTATGCTAATGATTTCCCAATCTCCAGAACCCAAACTGCAGACCATATGGTTCTATCACATGATGGCTCCATTCAGACCCTACAAGCTCTTCAGCTCAACACTGAGCACATCTTTCCCTCTCCTTGCAAATCTGCTTCTCTTCTATTTAAGATGGGAAAACCATTCACCCATGATAGGACCCTTGATTCCTATCTTACCTCTTACATTCATCTACATGTTCTGATGATTTAACCTCCTTAATATCTCTTGAACTCATCCCTTTCTACTATACCCCAAGCTCAGGTCCTTCTTAAATCTCACATCTCCTCCATAGTAGTCCAAGCTCCTTAATTGGTCAGATAAGCCTATCATACTACAGGATCTCCAGTGTCACTTCCTGACATTAGTTGCTTCACATGTGGTACTTTTGTGACAATGAACTGCATGTGATTTCTCCCATCCATGAACATATCATATTGCTTTACTAGAAAAATCTGTGTTTAATTAAAGTGACCTCTTTACTCAAAATTTAATTTCCCTTTAGTAATTATAATCAGCCCATAAAAGGAGCTAAACTTGTGAAAGGGGGAAAACATCTCCCTACTTCCTTCTCATTCTCCTTCTCCTTCTCCTTCTCCATATCCATAGCCAAGGAAATTTCTGGACCAATAAAGTATTGATTTTTCAAGAATAGAGGAGCAAATAAGCACTGTTTAATCAAGCTTGCAGGCTGCTTCCTTTTAATAAACCACTGGATTTTACACAGTATAATAGGGCTTAGTTTATTTCAGGTGTCTGTGATATTATGAAATAATCAGATTTTAATAAATCATATTCGTCTAAAATCATCCCATTTTAAGAATAAAAACAATTCATGGAATCTTTCAAATCTACCATTACTTTATATATTTTAATTCTCTTCTGTAGCTTTATTAATTTTTAAATGCATGGATAGAGATGACTTAGAAGTTCCTAAGGAACAAACAAACAAAACCAAGAATCTCATTTTGCTAGCTATATAAAAGACAACGCTTCTGGGATATTAAAAAAAACAAATACAAATTACTTTTTTATAAAAATTCATGTTTCAGGTAAGGTCTCAATTAAGCTTTCTTTCACAAAAATTTATTTACTCCAAGAAAGCATAGCTCAGAATTTAAAAAAAAAGAAACTAATTAGGTTATCATAACCTGGGCAATATTATTTCTTAAAAACCTGAAGGGGTTTTTTTTAATCAATCTTTGTATACAATAGACTAAATACTGTATTGGACTTTTTAAAACTTCATAAGTTTGAAAACTCATGTTCACTGAGGTAAAATTAGAACCACCAATCAAAATTCAGTGGTTAGCCAACTATGGGGCCTGAGAAAACAAAGGCTGGACAACACAGAACAACAACAAACACTGCAGCTCTGCTTTTATGCACCTCAGGTAAACTCTGGTCTACTACTTACTGAATATTTTCAGGATAAGCCTTGTAGAGGGATCAGAAACAGGAGCCAAATATACAAAGGCATTCTTTCGTCTACTCTAATGGAGGTATTGTGACCACAAAGTTGAGAAAAGATAATACCATGTAATGTCCTCTTGAAAACCTGATCCATATTGCTTGCACCTCTTCTCTAGAGTAAAATGCATACAAGTACATTTACACAGTAGAGGTCACATACTAGACTTCTAATATGATGCCCTGAAATAAACCTATCACTTCTATAGTAGTCGTACTAAAACTGCATAATTATAAATCATGAGGAAATATCAAGACCCAAACTGAGCAACATTCCAAAGATAATTCCCCATGAAGAAGAAAAGGAAGAAGCTTACTGCAAAAGCAGAGTTAGGAACAATGTGAGTGGTAGAGGCCAGTGTTTGAATGATTCAAAGATATGGATATGATCAAATGATGTTGAGTAGGAGGGGGAGATAGCACAGGGGCACAGAAAGAGAATGCACAAGATTGAAATAAAACTAAGAAAGTTGTTACTTGATGTTGGACCAAACCATCTATAAGGTATTTTTTAGCAATAAGATCCATGAGTATAGGACTTGCCTCATCTTTACTAAGAATATCTTTAAAGTTAAAACAATAAATTTTCCCAAACTTTCTTTCTTATTAATACAACATAAATTATTTCTTAAATTTACACACAATTTTCATCACAATGAGAATGGATGTTTTATAGTCCAACTGGATCCAAAGATGAAAATATAAAGAGAGAATTACAAATCCATAGAATGGTAAAGTTTTAGGAGGGAAAAAGAAGGAAAAATGATAAGCAAAGTATCACCAAAGAATTTTAACTTTCTTCCCTATTTGCCCTTTGGTTGCATGGTTGGAGACCAGAACATGTGAAAATTAAAATTTTTAAATGTAGGCAGAAATACTGGCCAAAAAGAGAAAACCTTAAGTAGATGATCTTTGGTAACAAAGTTTGAAACACTCAAATTTATAGAACTAATAGCATCTATTTACTACTTTAGTATCAATTTGCTTTCTAATTCTTCCTTAAAATAGTCTATAAAATAAGCTAAATGCTTTAAAGTACTGCCAAACTTCACTACTGTAATAAAGTTTGCATTTGTAGAGAAGAAAATAAAATTTATAAATAAGTAACTGACTAAAGCAAATACAAAGTACATTATGTATTCTATCAAAATTATTATGTTACACATAAATCTCAACTTAATTGGAGAGAAAAAAAATTGTTATTCCTGATAGAGGCCTAAGCTTCTTACCCTCCCTGCACTAATGCCCCACCCCCTTCACTCTCTGTTTGTTCAGCATTTAAGACTGGAGGATCAACAGGAAACTTGCACCGTTCTCTCACATCTTAGTAGGATTCAGAAGTCTTCAAAGGATGAGAACCCCATGTTTTAAGCATACCAGTATAAAACTAGCTCACAGCAGGCTATTAACATTTATGGAATAAAAATGCAGCCACTCAGTTAAAAGATGTTGTTATGTAAGTTTAGAAAGAATTTTTATATGAAGGATGACAGTTATCTATGCCTACACTTGTTATGAGAACAGAATAGAATAAGCTCAAGCATGAGAGACTTCGTTTAGATATTTTGAAATTTTTCTACATAGATTGCTCAGTAATTGTAGTAAAAGATTTCTGAAATTGTAAAAGAAAACAAAGGAGCAATGCACATACATTTTTAAGAGGAATGACTAGTTATGATCGTTCCTTAAAATAGAAATTAGGCCAATTTTAAGGATACTTTTTGTCCTTCAAGCCACAAAACTTCCAGAGACCTAATTTTTTCAAATGTAAATTGCAACAAGATTCTTTTAGCCTAGCCATCTCATATCACAGCTTTAACAACTCAACACATGGACATGAACAATTTCAAAACAAAAGTAAGTACATGACCTAAAGTCAAAAACTATCCAAGCCCCTACTCTAGATTTGCTTCTGGTTTGATATAAGACCTTAGGCAAACAATTAATCTGGACGTCTGTGTCCTCATTTTTACTAAATGAAAATATCCTCAAGAGGTATTGTGCAACTTCTGAATCAAAGTAGTACTAGAAAAATTTAAAGCTGCTGAATCTGTTAAAATGTAAGTATTGTTAATGTAACTATTATTTCACAAAAATTATCCCAAACAAATTCATACTTCCTCAAAAAGACTACAATGTAAAAGTACTGAGGAAGAAAAAGTTTAAAAAATACATTTTAAGTTCTTTATTTTAAAATATCATAATAGATTTAGATAGAGTAATAATTTGAATATGTTCCCCAAAGTTCATGTGTTGGAAACTTAATCCCTACCATAACAGTATTAAGAGGTAGACCTTAAGAGGTAATTAGGGCATGAAGTTCTGCCCTCATGAATAGATTTATGTCATTACTTGGCAGAAGTTTACTTATTTTGAGAGTGGGTTCCTGATAAATGGATGAGTTTGGCCTGACTCCTCACTCTCCTCTTCTCTCTCTCGCTCTCTCTCCCTCTCCCTCTCCCTCTTACTCTTCCACTACCTCTCTCCCTTCTCCTTCTTCCTCATTCTTCTTCCTCTCTCTCATCCTGCTCCATACTCTTATTACTCTTCTACCCTTCAGCCATAGGATAATACAGCAAGGAAGTCCTTCTCAGACAGACACTTGACCTTGGACTTCCCAGCCTCCAGAACTATGAAACAATACATTTTTGTTCATTATATATTACCCAGTCTCAGGTATTTTGTTACAGCAACACAAGAGACTACAGCAGTTGTTCCACCACTTACTTGCTATCCAGGATTTAGCTTAGTCATTTTATCTCCCTAAGCCTCCATTTGTTTCTGAATGTAGACTCATTACAGTGCTTATAACAGAGACTGTGTTAAAGACTGAATAATTTCTGGCACATGGTAAACTGTCAAAAAACAATCAACACAATGGAATGCTATCCTGTCATTTTCTGGAACATTATGTTAAGTCAAATAAGCTAAGCACAGAAAGACAAATATTTCATGATCTCACTCATGTGGAACCTAAAAAAGTTAATCTCCTAGAAATCAAGAGTAGAATGGTGGTTACCAGTGTCTAGGAAGACTTTCAGGGAAGAAGGGATGGGGAAAAGTCAATAAGAAATACTATGTTACATTTCGGAGCAAGTTCTAGTGTATAACTGCACAGTAGGCCAACTGTAGATAACAGTGCTGTACTGCACATTTCAAAAAGAAAGAAGGACTCTGAATGTTTTCACTATAAAGAAGTACATGGGATTTTATTTGTTCTATACATGGCTGTATTTCTAGTGCCTAAAAGAGGATTGCGCAAACAATGGACACCATTAATATTTGTTTACTGAATAAAATTCTTCCTTTAAAAAAAAATAGGACAACCCAACAAAGTTAGGGACAGTTTGCAGCAGGAATGTCTCCCAGTACAATATTAGTTTGCTCATGTATGAAACCTATAGACTTAGCCTCATTAGAATTATGACCCAATCAAGCAAGCTAATTGGCCTATTTTTGCAAATATAAATTGCATTATATTTTGCCATGATTATAACATCTGACCCAAATAAACTGTGAATACATAATATATGGCATTGACAACTGATTATAGTTGTCATTTATTTGGGAAAACAAAGAACAATCTTATTTTCTTTTTTAAAAATACCTGCTGTCATTATAAATATTACCATAATTGTCACTGGTTACTGTAGTCATCCATGTGATCATCATGATCACAATCATTTTTTAGGGAAGTAGCATAATTTGGTAGAAAGAATATGAGACTTGGAATTTTACAGAGCTGGTTCAAATCCCACTTCTGCTATTTTTCTGACTATAGCCAATAAGCTTCAGTTACTTCACCTATTAAACCAGAAAGTCATTTTTTGTAGATTAAATGCAATGACATAAAACACCTAGCATAACATACATCTTCTCCAACAAAAGTTTCCTTTTATCTCCCTTGATATTTTTAGAGTTTTATAAATCTGCCAAATAGTTAACACTAATAAGTAGATAAGAGTTGTTCTGACTATGATAGTAACATAATAAGAAGCAAGGCCTGAGCTCTGCCTAACATAGAGGTCAAAGTAAATAGAGAGAGTTCTTCCCCAGCTGAATAAGAGATACTTAAGACACACAACAGTGCAGTTGCAAATGGTCTGGTGCAAATACAAAATGTATTCTAAATTCTAAATATTTCATTTGTGAATGAACTTCTGAAATCCAACTTTGAAATTTTAACACTGGTTACATGGAGAAACTGATTTTAACATCCACAAATGAGGTATAATTTACAAGTAATGCTTTGCTTATTTGCTAAAGTAAATAAATGACATCTAGACAAGATAAAAACCTTATTTTCTGATTGATGGTATTATATTATTCAATTAAGAGTTACTTTTAATAATAAGTAGTAGTTAAGCCATGTGGTATTTTTGAAGTCTTAGAGGGGTTTAGTAATAATGAAGGAATTCAGAATAATCCAAAATAGAATATATTAAAATATAATTATTTAATGTGCATTTTTATACTTGATATTAAATTTGTACTTTACATATTATCAAATATCCCAAGATACCAATGCAAAAAGCACTTCTGGCTTAGAACAAGTTAAAGAAAATCATTCAAACTTTTCCATCCATACTTTCTATTCCCCAAATTATCTTGGGGATAAAGAATATCTCCACTTGGCCAGGCAGAAAATCTGACTGTAATTTATTCATAGTATAGGTAAGTTGTATTAGTTTATACTTGAGTAATATAAGAAATTACATATTTATTTAAAAGTCTCCTTTTTCCAGCTCTTTGGAATCACAGGAATATAAACAGAACATGACAATATCAACATACAAAAATAAATATAGTAATAGATTTTTAAGGTTACAATGACTTAGGACTTTTTTCAGGTTACTTTATCTCCAAAGGCAAATGAAAGTTCATGTGACAGCAAAATATCTAGGTTAGTCTCCTTATTTCTCCTTGGATGTTATAATAACTCTAATAAATGTTCATATTTTCATTATTTAACCAATTCTTATTTTTAAAAGCTTACCTTGTAAACTACATAGCAAAGGAATTCCACAAAAAGTAATAAAAGTATGTTCATAACAAGTGGATAAGTTATGGCAAATATTTACATAGATAATAAGATGTAAATTATATTTTTATAGGCTATAATTTCTTTTATCAGTATGTCTTTTCCACCCATATCACTCCACTTACTGACATCTTATACGCAATAGCCAATAAGTATTTAAAAAGATACACCTACTTAATAATTTTCAACACAAATTAAAGCCCATCAATTTGGCAAAGTATATAGATACACTCAATATATATACCATGAGACAATCATTCAAAGGATTAGAGCAGATTGTGATGGGTATACCCTTTTTAGAAAGAGGCTTAACAATAAATAATAAGACTTTTAAAACTTTCTAGACCTTTTGATTGTTAGAAATGCTGGATTCAAATATGTGCACATTGTTTTCTTTTGATATACTGTCAAATTCTCTTTTAAAAACTGCATTAACCATTCCCAAAAGGGAAGATGGCGGAATAGCGGAAGTCCTGTTTCTGGCTGCTCTGTGACATGAAACCAAGAAAGCAGGCAGGCAGCTTCTCCACAAAGTCTCGCTCAGACGGAATACAACATCTCAGAGAGTACAAGAAGAACCCTATACAATGGATTTTTGCAGAAATCGGAGCCTCTGTGCTCTAGTAAGTCTCCGGACAGCAGACGCAAAGCCCACAGTTCTTGCTCATCCACAGCTCACAAGTGGTTTAGCAGAACCACCTATTAGCTCCTCTGCAGAACTCCAGACTGCACTCCGCTCCCACACAGGTCACATGGCTGCAACCTATCCACAGCACAAGGCCATCACCCAGCTCCCCTGACATCACGAGACACCCTGGGGCTGGAAGCAGACCGATTCCATCTTGGAAAACCTTCCTCGCCATTTTGTGGTGGGCGTGGCTATCAGATCAGATCGCCATTTGAGCAGGAGAGATCTTGAAACTCTATAAGAGCACTACAAATCTATAGGGTAAAAACAATAACACACCAGATCCACAGAGCTGGAGAGGAAGACACATAAGCAACATGAAAAGACAAGGGAAGAAAGTACCACAAACAAATCAAGACAATACATCATTAGAAGCATTGGAAGCTATAGCAGAAAAAAAGACAGAGAAAGAATTTAGGATAAACATGGTTAAAATGTTTTGGGATCTCAAGGAAGATATAAGAGAACAAATACAGGCAGTGAAAGATCACTTCGACAATGAGCTACATAAACAAATCCAAGAAGCAAAAGATCACCTCAACAGGGAGATATAAGTTCTACAAAAAAAAAAAAGCAAACAGAAATCCTTGAAATGAAAGAAATAATAAACCAAATTAAAAGCTCAAATGAAAGTATCACCAACAGAGTAGACCACTTAGAAGATAGGATACCAGACAATGAAGATCAAATAAATCATCATGAAAAGAACATAGACCACACAGTGAAAAGTACAAGAAACCACAAGCAGAACATTCGAGAAATATGGGATAGCATAAAAAGATCAAATATAAGAGTTATTGGGATAGAGGAAGGCATAGAGGTCCAAACCAAAGGTATGAACAATCTATTCAATGAAATAATATTAGAAAACTTTCCAAACATGAAGAATGAATTGTAAATCCAAATTCAAGAAGCTTACAGGACGCCAAAGGTACAAAATCATAACAGATCCACACCAAGGCACATTATAATGAAAATCCCCAACATACAAAATAAGGAGAGAATTTTAAAAAGCCTCAAGAGAAGACAATCAGATTATATACAAGGGAAAACCAATTAGGATAATGGCAGATTTTTCAACACAGACCCTGAGAGCTAGAAAATTCTGGAACAACATATATCAAGCTCTGAAAGATAATGGTTGCCAACCAAGAATCTTGTATCCAGCAAAATTAAGCATTAGATTTGAAGATGAAATAAAAACTTTCTGTGATAAACAAAAGTTAAAAGAATTTATAGGTAGAAAACTGGCACTACAAAACATCCTTGGCAAAATATTTCATGAAGAGGAAATGAAAAACAGCAATGAAAATCAGCAGAGGGAGGTAGTACACTAAAGGAAAAACTAATCAAAGAGGAAAACCAATTCAAGTAAAATAATAAAAATAAACAAATATGGCTGGAAATACAAACCATGTCTCAATAGTAATTCTAAAGGTTAATGGCTTAAACTCACCAATCAAAAGACATAGGCCAGCAGATTGGATTTAAAAAAAAGACCCAACAAAATGCTGCCTCTAGGAGACTCATCTGATAGGAAAAGACATATACAGACTGAAGGTGAAAGTTTGGGAAAAATCATAACACTCACATGGACTGCAGAAGCAAGCAGGGGGTTTCCATACTCATATCAAATAAAGTAGATTTCAAGCCAAGATTAATCAAAAAGGATAAAGATGGACATTACATACTGCTCAAGGGAACCTACACCAACAAGACATAACAATCATAAACATATATGCCCCAAACAATGGTGCAGCTATGTTCATCAAACAAACTCTTCTCAAGTTCAAGAGTCAAATTGACCACAACATAATAATCTTGGGTGACTTTAACACACCTCTCTCACCACTGGATATATCTTCCAAACAAAAGTTGAATAAATAAACTATAGGACTCAATAACATAATCAATAACTTAGACTTAATTGATATATATAGAATATTTCAACCTGCATCAAGCAAATAGATTTTCTTCTCAGCAGCACATTGAACCTTCTCTAAAATAGACCATATACTATGCCACAAAGCAAGTCTTAGCAAATACAATAAAGTAGAGATACTACTATACATTATATCAGATCATAATGAAATGAAATTGGAAATCAATGACATTATAAAAAATAAAAATTTCTTCATCACTTGGAGACTAAAAAATATGCTACTGAATGAACAATGGGTCACAGAAGACATCAAGGAGGAGATTAAAAAATTCTTAGAGGTAAATGAGAACATAGACACAACATATCACAATCTCTGGGACACTATGAAAGCAGTACTAAGAGGAAAATTCATTGCATGGAGTTCATTCCTTAAAAGAAGAAAAAGTCAACAAATAAATGACGTCACACTACATCTCAAAGCCCTAGAAAAAGAAGAACAAATCAGCAGCAAAAGCACTAGAAGCCAAGAAATAATTAAAATTAGAGATGAAATCAAAACAAAAGAAACAATGGGGAAAACAATTGACAAAACAAAAAAGTTGGTTCTTTGAAAAATAAATAAAATTGAGAGACCCTTAGCCATGCTAACTAAGAGAAGGAGAGAGAGAACTCAAATTGCCAGCATATGTGATGAAAAAGGTAATCTCACAACAGATACTACAGAAATACAGAGTATAATTAGAAATTATTTTGAAATCTTATACTCCAATAAAATAGAAGAAATTGAAGGCATCGGCAAATTTCTTAAGTCATACTATTTGTCCAGATTGAGTCAGGAAGATATACACAATTTAAACAGACCAATATCAAGTGAGGAAATAGAAGAAGAAATCAAAAGCTTATCAACCAAGAAAATCCCAGGACTGGATGGATACACAGCTGAGTTCTACAAGACCTTTAAAGAAGAACTAATACAAATATTCTTCAATTTATTTCAGGAAATAAAAAAGAGGCAGTAATTCCAAACTCATTCTATGAAGCCAATATCACCCTGATCCCAAAACCAGGCAAAGACACATCAAAGAAAGAAAATGTCAGACCAATATATCTAATGAACATAGATAAAAATTCTCAATAAAATTCTGGCAAATCAAGTACAAAAACATATCAAAAAGATTGTGCACCATGACCAAGTGGGATTCATCCCAAGGATGCAAAGTTGGTTCAACATATGGACATCAATAAATGTAATTCATCACATCAATGGACTTAAAGATAAGTATCATATGATCATCTCAATAGACACAGAAAAAGCATTTGACAAAATACAGCATCCCTTTATGTTCAAAACACTAGAAAAACTAGGGATAACAGGAACATACCTCAACATCATAAAGGCTATCTACGCTAAGCCTCAGGCCAACACCATTCTAAATGGAGAAAAATTGAAGGCATTCCCTCTGGAACAAGACAGGGATGCCCTCTTTCACCACTTCTATTGAACATAGTTCTTGAAACACTGAGCAGAGCAGTTAGACAAAAGAAATCAAAGGGATAGGAAAGAAGAACTTAAATTAGCACTATTTGCTGACAATATGATTCTATACCTAGAAGACCCAAAAAACTCCACCAGAAAACTTCTATAAATAGTAAATGAATTCAGCAAAGTAGCAGGATATAAAATCAACACCCATAAATCAAAGGCATTTCTGCATATTAGGGACAAAGCCTCTGAAAAGAAAATGAGAAAAACTACCCCATTCACAATAACTTCAAAAAAAAATAAGATACTTGGGAATCAATTTAACAAAAGAGGTGAAAGATCTACACAGTGAAAACTACAGAACCCTAAAGACAGAAATCAAAGAAGACCTTAGAAGATGAAAAGATCTACCTTGCTCTTGGATAGGCAGGATTAATATTATCAAAATGACCATACTACCAAAAGCACTATACAGATTTAATGCAATTCCGATCAAAATCCCAATGGCAATCCTCATAGAAATTGAAAACGCAATCATGAAATTCGTCTGGAACAATAAGAGACCCAAAATAGCTAAAGCAATCTTTACTAGGAAGAGTGAAGCAGGTGGCATCACTATACCAGAACTTAAATTATACTACAGACCTATATTAACAATAACAGCATGGAATTGGCACCAAAACATACTGGTAGACCAATGGTACAGAAGGCTCTCTACGCTAAGAAGAAAGGATACAGAGACTAACCCACAAAATTACAATTATCTTATATTAGACAAAGGGGCCCAAAACATGCACTGGAGAAAAGATAGCATCTTCAACTATAGTGCTGGGAAAACTGGAAATCCATATGCAACAAAATGAAATTAAACCCATATCTCTCACCATGCACAAAACTTAACTCAAAATGGATCAAGGA
Source organism: Marmota marmota marmota (assembly GCF_001458135.2). NCBI lineage: Eukaryota > Metazoa > Chordata > Mammalia > Rodentia > Sciuridae > Marmota > Marmota marmota. The sequence continues at coordinate 44,405,751 of NW_025999932.1, read as the reverse complement.
CCTAGGAATTAAACCAGAGACTCTGCATCTAACAGAATAAAAAGTAGGCCCTAATCTTCATCATGTGGGATTAGGCCCCAACTTTCTTAATAAGACTCCTATAGCGTAAGAATTAAAACCAAGAATCAATAAACGGGATGGAATCAAACTAAAAAGTTTCTTATCAGCAAAAGAAACAAACTGTGAGGTGAAGAGACAGCCAACATAGGAGCTAATTTTTACCCCTCATACATCAGATAGAGCACTAATCTCTAGGGTATATAAAGAACTCAAAAAGCTGCACTGAAAAAACAAATCACCCAATCAACAAATGGCCTAAGGACCTGAACAGACACTTCTCAGAAAAGGATATACTATCTATCACCAAATATATAAAAAAATGCTCATCATCTCTAGCAATCAGAGAAATGCAAATCAAAACTACTCTAAAATATCATCTCACTCCAGTCAGAATGGCAGCTATTATGAAGACAAACAACAATAAGTGTTGGCGAGGATGTGGGGAAAAAGGTACGCTCATACATTGCTGGTGGGACTGCAAATTGGTACAGCCAATATGGAAAACAATATGGAAGATTCCTTGGAAACCTGGGAATGTAACCACCATTTGACCAAGCTAAATAACTCCTTGGTCTATACCCAAAGGACTTAAAAACAGCATACAACAGGGACACAGCCACATCAATGTTTATAGCAGCACAATTCACAATAGCTCAACTTGGAGCCAACCTAGATGCCCTTCAGTGGATGAATGGATAAAAAAAATGTGGCCCATATAAACAATAGAATTTTACTCAGCAATAAAAGAGAATAAAAATCATGGCATTTTCAGGTAAATGGATGGCGTTGGAGAAGATAATGCTAAGCGAAGTTAGCCAATACCAAAAAAAAACAAATGCTGAATGTTTTCTCTGATATAAGGAGGCTGACTCATAGTGGGGTAGGGAGTGGGAACATGGGAGTCATAGATTAATTCTAGATAGGGAAGAGGGGAGGGAGGGAAAGGGAAGAGGCAGGGGATTAGCAAGGATGGTGGAATGTTATGAACAACATTATTGAAAGTACATGTATGAAGACACAAATTGGGTGTCAACCAACTTTATATACAAACAGAGATATGAAAAATTGTGGTATATATGTGTAATAAGAATTGTAATGCAAAAAAAACAAAGACAAGAATTGGCGTGAGATACTTTATATACAAAGATATGAAAAACTGTGCTTTATATGTGTAATAAGAATTGTAATGCATTCTGCTGTCATGTATTTAAAAAAATAAAATCAATTCTTCTCTGATATAAGGGAGGTGACTCAAAACTGGGTTGGGAGGGACATCAAGGGAGGAAGATTACCTCTAGATAGGGAATAGGGGTGGAAGGGAAAGGAAGGGAGAAAGAGAATAACATGGATAGTGGAAGGAGACCCTCATCATTATACAAAATACATGTATGAAGATGTGAATTTGGTGTCAACATACCTTATATACAAACAGAGATATGATAAATTGTGGTATAAAGGTGTATTAAGAATTGTAATGTTGGGCTGGGGATGTGGCTCAAGCGATAACGTGCTCGCCTGGCATGCACGGGGCGCTGGGTTCGATTCTCAGCTCCACATAAAATAAAAAATAAAGATGTTGTGTCCACCGAAAACTGAAAAATAAATATTAAAAAATTCTCTCTCTCTCTCTCTCTTTCTCTCTCTCTTTAAAAAAAAATTGTAAAGCAAAAAAAAAAAGAGAGCTCATGTATAATGGCATAATTTGGTGTGAACATACTTTATATACAGAGATATGAAAAATTGTGCTGTGAATGGATAATTATGATTGTAATGTATTCCACTATTGTCATGTATGTAAGAAATAAAAATAAATAAATAAATAATAAATAAATACTGCATTGATTTCTGTTGCCATCAACAGCAATGCTGCTTCTTCATCCCTTATTCCTCATCAACACTGAACCTTAGTGAATTCTTAGCTCTTCCCCAATTTGAGAGGTGAAATAAAACAGCAGCACATTAGTGTTTTAATTTTATTTTTATAAACAAAAAATTCAACCATATTTCCATGAATTTATTGTATATTTGAAATCACTTCTCTACAAATTGATTATTTATAGTCTGTACAGTACTTTCTATAAGGTATTACTAAGAACAACATTTAACATTTTAAGTAATATATTTGAGAAATATTTAATCAGCATCATTATAATATTAGGATATTATAAAATATTATAATAATAATAGAAGATTATTTTAGTTGGCAATCTATACCTAAGACACCCCTCAAGAAAAGCTAAAGTCATAGCAGTAAATATTTAATTTCATTCCCTCTAATACACCTTTACCCAATTGACCTTCATTCATACTTAAATAAGTATGCTAGTGAATTGCCTATAATAAAATCTCCTTAATTCTTGTTTTTAGATAATCAAATATTTATAGGTAAAAACTAGGAAGAAATTGAAAATTAAATAACTATCATGCATGCCTATAATCCAAGTGGCTCAGAGGTAGAGACAGGAGGATCCCAAGTTCAAACCCAGCCTCAGCAACTTAGGAAGGCCCTAAGAAACTTGGTGAGACCATGTCTCAAACTAAAAATTAAAAAAAGGGATGGAGATTTGGCTTGAGTAGTTGAGCACCTCTGGGTTCAATCCCCAGTACCAAAGGGAAAAATTAAAAGAAAGAAATTGGCATGTTGATCATTAGCTGACAATTTGGAACCATTAATTTCATCTAGTGTTTCTCATTTAGTACAAAACCAAGGAGACACTTCCAAGAATGAGAAAACTTAAAATCTAAATTAAATCTGTCTAGAGAGGGCATAGTATATCTATCTTTCACTGTTATATGAGCCACTCTCTTTCTACTTTGAAAAATCAATTTCATACAGTCATGGAGTAACCATTCACAGGTTGGAGTGGAATAAGAACTTGCCTGATCAATGTAAAAAGCCGTGCCTGCACGGATCTCTCTTCGCTGCTTGAGATCAGTTTCAGTGGTGTCCCTTGACAGGGCAATGTATTCAACCTCCCGTTTGGTTAGCTCCTGTAGGATAGAGAGTTAAGTTATTCCAGAACTAAAATCAAACTACCAGAAAATGATTTGGAACAACTTATTTGACAATGACAATACCCTTGAGAAGAACATTTAAATGAAATTCTGGATGAAAATCTTTTGAGTCTCAGCTTTGAGAAAAATATAACCTATTGAATACTAATCAAAATGCATATATCTCTTAGTGCTCTCTTTCTACTGCACTCAGTCCTACTAGGGCAATAATATATCAAAATTAGATCCTGTAAACCTTAATTTCTTCTGTAGAATTCTTTTCAAATATCATGAATAATAATGTGGCAACATTCCTATTTGGTACTCACAAAGTATAACAATTTCTATAAGTATAGTTCATGTAATTTTAAACGTGATTTAAATTATTTCATTCCATTGACCAATGTTTACCAAATATATACAGCAAGTTAGATAATTTGCCAAGAATTAAAGTAAGGTAAATGTCAAGTCAGGTCAACAGAGAGGAGACACACAAGCACAGCTGAAGGAGATGAAAAAAGAAGGAGGAAGACGAGGAAAAGGAGGAGGAGAGAGGAGAGACGGAGAGGAATGAGTGGGGGGAATCATTTTACCAAAACATCATATGATTGAAGGGAAAATCATCCAGAATACATTTCTTTCCAAATAATTTATCCATTCAAACTCATTATGTCTGATATAGAACAAACATCAAGATTTAAAAAAAAACCTCTAACATTACCCTTGCATTATCCTTGAATTAAAAACAATGATATTTTCCAGTCAAATAAGAGATTTAATAAGTCTTTACTAAACAGGGAAAACAAATTAATTTACCAGAGAATAGAGGAAAAAGTTGAATGAACATGTTACTGATGGCATAAAGGCTTACTACCACAGAAAGTAACTTTTTCTCTGCATTCTATTTTTATATTAGCAAAAAATACATCATTATTTTCATTCCATTTTTAAAGTGTGCTTGTTCCCATGTTGCTATAACTTTAAGTATGTATGGAAAAGAGGAAACATTTTTAAGTATAGAATACATACAGCACAGTGATAAAGATGTGGTGTTACCAAACAACATTTTCCTAAATACAAATGAATTGTCTGTGAGATCCAATTTTGGAGGAAAGTACCAGTTTCTCTTTTTAGCAGATAACCTCCTTCCTGTTTCTGGAACATATCACTACTACCTTCATATCTACTTCTTTCATTGGCTGAATGTGATCCCCTTCACTGAAAACCCTGTCATTCACAATGGTTGACAAGGCTATGTATGCCTCTGATTGTTAAATTGCACCACAGTTAAACCTTGAACTGCCACACTGAGGACAATGTTATCATTATCCTCAGTCTTAACAGCTTCCTGGGACAGCCATGACAAGCACTACAGTCTCTTCAGGTGCTTCTTCATGACAGTAGACCAAGCAAGCCACAACAGTACTAGGAAGAGGTAGCAGTGGTCTGCTGAGTGTTTTGTTTGGGGGCTTTTGTTTTGCTTTATTTTGTTTGTTTGTTTTTAAATCTACAAAACTTGTATGAGTTAAATATCACATAAAGACAATTATCAACTTATTTCTCTTTGGTTCTTCAGGTTTGCCCCCAAATTTCTGCCTCTAAAGATATTATCTACTCTGGGCATGACTAAATAAAGGCTCTTATACCTACTAACAATAGTACTCAGTGCACAGTTTACAGGGTGGCTTAAGCTAGTATTGAATTTTCAAACGAGTATTTCTACATCATATGGTTGCCTCAGCTGTATTTCACAATTTAAAGTTTGGTTGTGGTTGTGTTCAAACATACAGGCTTTACAGTGACAGACTTATATTGCATTTTTGAACCAACAACCCCCCTAAAATCTCCTTGTCCTTCTCATTCCACAATCCCAACAAGCTTCAAAGCCTTGCCAGAATCAAAATCTCAATGAGATTGTCTTTGAAAAAAGCAAGGGAGAGAGTGTACATCTAAAAATTAAAGAGATAGATAATGTCTTTAGAGGCAGAAATTTCGAGGGATTCTTAGTAGCTGATCCCCTGTTCTTAGACAAAACAATTTCACCATGTGTGTTAATAAAGAGACTATAAGGGGCTGTGGTTGTAGCTCAGTAGCAGAGTGTTTACCTAACAATGTGCGAGGCACTGGGTTCAATCCTCAACGCCACATAAAAATTAATAAAATAAAGTTATAAAAAATACAATAACATTATTAAAAAAGACATGATAATGCTATAAAGGCATGTTATGCCTCACACACTGGATCTAGGAATAAGTAAGATACAAAAAGTTAAGGGTAGTAAGAATTAGGTTCTGACCTATCCATTTTATGGGGTTTGAACTGGGGGTCCTATACCACTGAGCTATACCTCCAGCCTTTTTCATACTTGGAGACAAGGTCTCTTTAAGTTGCCTACCTCAAACATGTGATCCTTCTAAATAGCTGTTTGTAGGTATGTACCACTGTTGCCCAGCTTGTCCAATGTATTTTTTTAACATTTTTTTAGTTGTAAATGGACAAAATATCTTTGTTTTTATTCATTTATTTTTTTATGTGGTGCTGAGGATCAAACCCAGTGCCTCACACATGCCAGGCAAGCACTCAACCACTGAGCTACAACCCCAGCCCGTCCAATGTATTTTTATCATTCCTTCCTCACATGCTTTTTGAAGTACCAAAGTAAATTCACCACTGAAATAAAATTAAGTATATGTTGTAGAATTCAATAGCATAGAAACCAATCCTTTAATACCAAATAATTCAAAGAAGTTTTGAACAATGGTTTTCCCTTCATCCTAAAAACTATTGTTAGAGCACAACTTCATTTGATGGCATTCTTTCTTGATTCAGTATAGCAATGCCAATCGATTAACATTGATAAATCTGTAGAAAAGTCTTATAAAACTTTATTTGGGTTGATATTTAAACATTTCAATTCTATTAAAGTTTTCAAAGAACCTCTAGCATTGGATAACATGTCAAAAAGGGGAAACAATATGAGATTTAAAGTCGAGCTCCATCATTTATTATTGGATAAAGATAGAATGTGCTAATTAAGTTCTGATAATTTGTTTTCTTGTCTAGTTAAAAAAAAAAAAAGAAAGCATATAACACATTAGAAATGATTTACAAACCTTTACATTCTCTCCAAAGACTATCATTTCATCAATTCAAGGAAACTGGGTTTTTAAGCTGTAAACCTGAGATAAGGAAAGTTCACTGGGTAGTTTAAAACTAAAGTGTGTTTGTTGTTTGTTTGCTGGTTCTATCCACTACTTGTCTGGGTTTATACTTCTTTTCTATTTAAAGTGGAGGACTTTCTCGTTACAGAAAAATCTGCTAAAGCCATTCATAGTAGATGTGTACTTTCTTCCCAAATAACTTTTGCCAAACATTTATATATTACCCTTTGATACTGGTATTTCAAGAAGTCATTAATTCTGATATTTTTATAAATCTTAATGCTTACTTACTTCTTACATAGATTATCAAAATTAAGACCTTTATGAATTGACAAGAATTGATTGCTCACCAAGTATTGCATGGCAATAGAGCGTCGAAGAGGTCCAGGTGGTCCTATCAGAAAGACATCTTGCCCCAAAAGATCCTTCTGCATTATCCATCTTAGATGCTGAACTACAGATTGAGTCGGAGGGTCTGAAACTTTAAGTAGGAAAAAAGAGAAAATGAAATGCAAATTGGACTAATATTTTTAGTACAAATCTCTGAGCAATGCAGACTGTATATTTTAAAATATACGTGTGTGTGTGTGTGTGTGTGTGTGTTTGTGTATGAGACAAGAGATGAGACTGAGACTATAGAGATACCTGGTAAATTTTTACTCTTTCACAATAAAACTGTTATTATCAATGCTAAAACAGCACGAAGTCTTTGATATCACAAAAAGTCACAAACCCTACATGTGAAAACATATAAGGACATTTGAATAATCAACTGTAAGTTTCCGTAAAGAAATGAAAGTAATTTTCAAGGATAACTTGAGGAACTGGTATCATTATTTTACCACAATTCCACAGCCTAACCCTTTTGTTCCAAAAGGGAGATACAAACAATCACCTCAATTAATGATTATCACAGACTTGAAAATTTGGAGACAAGTAAGTATAACTTAAGTTAGCAATGTTTTTAAGGTTTCCCAAACTCCACAACTAGAAAATCTGATGTAGATTCAAAACTACTTTGGAATTTATAATTTAAGTCTATTCTTCTGTACAAATTCTTTTGGGAACAGAAGACTACTCCATACAATACCCTTCTAAGTCTGCTACTAAATAAGCTCCAATGTGCTTATCTTCTACCTCAACATGTTCTAAAATGTTTAAATTAATACAGATAAATTGTGTTTGTTCATGTGTAAACTACCCAATGACTCAAAGAGTCCATCTGTAGGTATATAGGAAAATCTCTTGCCCTTGTGCAACTAAAAGACATGTAGAATACTCTGAGCAACATTGTTCAAAATGAAATAAAACTGGGGAAAGGAAAATGATAGACTACACATGATAGAAAATTTACAAAAGAACAAAAACAGAATAAATTATCACCTACTTTGAAAAAAAAACTGAAATCTAAATGCTCCAAAATGTGAAATTTTTGAGTGCCTAGATAACACCACAAGTGAAAAATTTCACATGTGATCTCATGTGACAGGCTGTAGTCAAAATGGAAATGGACTATATTGTTTGAAATTATCTTCAGGCAATGTGTATAATGTATATATGCAATATAAGTGAATTTCATAGACATGGGTCTCATCTCTAAGATATAAACAAATATTCCAAAATAATATTCCACATTTTAAAAAAATGTGAAATCCAAAATACTCCTGGTTCCAAGCATTTCAGATAAGGGAAAATGCCAACAAATGCTGAACCTTAAAAATATCATATCGAGTGAAAAACTGCCACAAAATAAATCATTTGAACTATTGTGATAAAGTTCAACAAACTAGAAAATGAATTCTTTTGAGATAACATGACAAAACAATGCTCAAAAAGCAAAGGAATGATAAATTCAAGAAACTGGATGCATGGGGATGTGAGGTGGGCATGGAATCACAGAGATTCTCATGGAATGTTACAATGGTATGAGTAGTAGTCTAGTTTTTAAATTGGATATGGGCTACAGTGTTTGCTTTATTATGCTACATTTTATATATACATAAAACGAGAAACATATATTATATGCTCTTTTGCATATATTGAATATCCATGCTTTTTTAACTTTGTTTAATCATCCAATGAAGTCATGAAATAATTTGAACGTCCAACTAAGAAAGCTTGCATAGGAGTGCAAGTGGTTTGGTTTTGTTTTGTTGTGCTCTGACAGCACAACATTATTAGCCCCTCACTCCCAAAGAAAACTAATCGCTAGAAAATGTAATTTTCTGGTTTTCTTTATCCTGGTAGAAAGATCAAGGGAAAGGTTTTGGGTAGATTGGTTGGTTTATTACATCACTGGAGTAAACTAAAGCATCTTGTAATTTCCCCAAAACAAACTCCTCTATGTCTGAAAATCAACCCAAGTGGAGGTACTTGGCTTCTCTTTTGTCTTATCAATCCTCTAAGACATGGATGGGGGCATACATCTTCAGGGGAAGCTACTGGAAGAGAGTTTGAGAAAAAAAAATCTTAGATATTACAATGTCTTGTGGTCCTCTAAAAGGAGGACCTTTACATAAATGGGTATACAACATCTCTGTGGTATTAAAATTTCATGGAATTGGAGAAGAAAATTGAGATGGAGAAGAATGTCCTTAGAAGAACCATAATAAAAAACTGATTGAAAAACACTGCTCTAATATTTATACTTCTGAGAACTCTTTCAAGTAGTTTCTTGGTATTAGGATTCAATTCACCTGGATCTACAGAGTTAACCTCATATATAACTAACAGATGTCCTTGTAACTATTTTTTTCCTATCCATCTTTGTGATAAACAGTCTAATCTTATTTCAAAATAAGTCAGTCTCCCTGTTGTTCAAGGACAAAATAAATAAGAATTAAGAAACCCTAAATTCTTTATCAGTAATATGACACAATTTTCCCTATGCTACAGAGCTACTACTTCTTCTTACTCTAATATCAAATAAATTGTTAAAAACTGGGGTATTTTTTCCTACTTTACAAACCTTGGCTTATTATGGCCACAGGCTTTCTTACCCTACTCTCACAGTTTCATGTTACTCTTTGTGTTCAACTTTGGCAATGTGCCTGATATTCCATTATCTAGACTTGACTACTGAAAATCTAAAACTTGCCAAGTTCTAAAAGGTAAAGCCAAGTTGGTCTCTTCAGCTTCCTCCCACCTTTTATTATTTATAACTATTGGTAACTATTCATAATTACAGTCTTATTTTAGTTCTAGATAGTTCCAGTCTATTTAAATGTCTTGATCTTGGAACTATATTCATTTTCAAGGTTGTGTTAAATCCAAGGCAGCAGTTCTCAATCAAATGTAGAAAGGCATGGAGTTATTTAAAGTTAGAACCCTAGGAATTGTGTATAGACCTGTGAATGCTCATGAGAGTGTCCTCCATTTCATGTTGTGTTGAGAACCACTGGCTTAAGAAATATCTGACAATTTTCAGCAACCACTTCCCTTATTCTTAGCACTCAACAGTGGTTTTCAACCAATGGTAGTACTGCCATAGCCCAATACCTGCAGAAGGCATCTGGAAATGTCTCGGGATACTTTTAATTGTTGCAAAGCTTCAGGCAATGAGGAATAATTTGGTTTACTACCAATATTTAGTGATGCTAAATGAAATGTCCAAGATAGTCTCTCTCATACTGCCAAAAGGTTAATAGCATCCTAATTGAGAAATGCTAAATAGACTTTTTTTTCCTCAATTGCCTCCATTGCCAGCACATTGCTAAGGAGTTGTAATTAGTCACAATTAAGCCCAGAGAAAGCATTCCTCTCAGTTCCCCTACCTGTTGCAAGACGACATTGTTAGGGATGCAAGTCAGTAGCAAGTTCTTCCTTTATGTAGGCCTGGAGGAGATGTCAGGATATCTAAGGCTTTCATCATCACTTTCAATTCTAAGTAGCTTCTTAATCTTGTGGCAGATCTTATAGGCTATGGTGTATCTTACAATGACCATATTTTTCCCTACTTTCATCTTCCCCCCCAAAAAATAGCCCTAATAACCATAAATTATTGCATTCTTATCCTGTGCTAGATAAAAATACAAATGATCTTCTATAGTGTAGAAAATAATTTAGATCTCACAATAACCCTATGAGGCAACAGACTACATCTGTGTAAGGACACAGACCTGAGCCACACTGTCTGGGTTCAAATTGTAAATCTACTATTTACTAGCTGTGTAACCTTAATCCAGTTATTTAATCTGTGTGCAGTTTCCCCATCTGTATAAGGGACCTAAAAATTGTACTCACAGAGCTAGAACATGGTCCAGTAAGTGCTATGTGTTTGTTAAATACTCATTATTTCTTATAATAAGAAAATCAAAGCTGAAAAGGCAATATCATTTGTTCAGTTGGTAAGTCCTTAAACCAATATTAGACCCAAGTTGTTCCAATCTAAAGCCTACATTCTAGTCATTATGTCCTCTAGGTTCAAGACTTTCCCTACAAGTGCAGACCCACAGGGATACATCAAAAATTTTAGTGGACTCAATGTTCTGTCCATTAGTACTATTTCTCTTATTTTTGGTGATATCAATAATATATTCTATTCTCTCTGTCAGTCATTCCGTTATGTACATTATATTATCACAGGACTCACTTCTCCATAAAAAATTCTACTTTCTTTATTCCTTTTTTAGGATAGTATATTTTGAAAAACAAACAAACAAACAAATCCCATATTTAATTTGTCAGGAAATTTCATTAAAATACTAAAAGAAAGCATTATATAGTGCTATGTGATGCCTGTGGTGTATTTACATTAATGATTGAAACTAGCTGTATTTTTAGGATGGCCTCAAGAAAGCATGAGTCATACTTAAAAGCATGCCAGAAATAGAAATAAGATTTAAGACTGTACATTATGAATATCTGCAAAATAAACTGCCATGCTGCCGTGCATAACCTAATATAAACTTGGCCCAGCACATGAGAGAAATCCCCAACTTGTTTTCAGGCACAAAATGCTACCTTTCAGGAGTCTACTAATAATAAGCTTATGTCAAAGTAGTACCATATTCTGATTCCCTTTCTATGTAGAAATAAAATACCTGGCTCATATTGGGCTAATTATTGTTTCAATTCCTTGTCAATATTTGTTTCAAAAAAATTTGCCTTTTTTTAAGCATAGTATTATTTTATTTTTTATTGATTTTTTTTAAAAAAATAAATGTTAAAAAATTGCTATTTTTGATCAGTCATATTCAAGGGCTTTAAAATAATTTTATTAGAGTAATCTAAATTTTAATTTTCTTCCTTTACAGACTCCAATTTGTCATAAAAGTAAAAATTAGAATTCCATAAAATTAAACATAGTTCAAATTCTTATAATAAATTCTTCAAAACTAGTGATGTTGCTTAGTATCCCAAGAGACAATATAATAGAAAGAAAAAAAAACTTTGATGCCAAACAAAACTATAGTTAAAAACTACAGTTGTGATTTTGACACTTTACTTTACCAGTCATTTACCAGTGTTCTTGAACAAGAATTTGCCTATTCTAAGTTTCCCTATTTTCAAAAAAAGGGTAATAATACTTATCAGGTATGGTTATTATGAGGATTATGGCTAAAGTACTTTGTCCAGTCCCTCAGTCAATGAGATCCAGGTAGGGAAAGACCTATCTTCACCTGAAAAGTCCTTTCCCCTGATGTGTGGCCTGGACAACAGGCTGCACAGCGTAAACTAAGTGGATATGAATGGACTCTTGGGTTTACACTAAAATTATCCTCTGGGCCTAGAACCCACCCTGAAAAAATGAGAGAGAAAGGAACCCAGTATTTACACATCCTAATCAATAGAGCCTGAGTTGGTACTCTCTCATATCTACTGCTGCACTCTACCCTTTGGGGACAAGCTATCATGGTACCATGTCATCCGCCACAGTCATCCCACAAAATCACTCAGAGATATCTTAACTCACATCCATCACACTCCCCTGAATTTTTTTCTATCCATATTACAGTGCAAGATTTCAAAAGAAGCACAACTAATCTCCTCACTGTAATTGCATGCTCTTCTACTAAACCATCATGTATCTACTGTGTATCATTTGTAAATGGATGTAGTGGACATCAAGGAGGGAAATGAAAGCAGGGGACACAATATACTGTGTTTAGAACCAAAGCCCTCATTATTTACAACATGGGCTAACTGAACTAAAAAGCTCCAGTATTTACACAGGTCCATTTATTGAAATCTATATGCTTATCATCAAGAACACAAAGTACAAGAATGTCCTTGAAGATGTTATCAGAAAATAATACATATATAAGATCTCAGTTTATATAAAGTCACTATCTATAAAACGAGCTGATGAGTTTTCATGTGATATGGCTGTAACAAAAACTAAATGAAAACCATAACATTGGTCAGCACAGTACTCAGCACAGAGAAGGTATTTAGTTTTTCTTAAAATTAGAAAAACTGGTAAATATAGAGTAAATAAATTATAGTATATTCACATACAATGACTAAGTGTCCCACTGTACACTTTTTGGGTAAAGGTTGCATATTTGCTTGTGTTTGCATGATAAATACAAAATGAATATCCTTGAAACTAATACTATAAGAAGAATGTAAAAGGAAATATTTCTCAATATGCATTTTTTACATTGTTTTGATTTTTTGAGCCAAAAATTCTACCCCAAATAATGTTATTTTAGGTTGAGCTTTAGAAAATGTTTGCTAAAAAAAAAACTTTCCAGAATATATTGCTTTGTGAAAATGGTCACAAAACAGTACTTATAGAATATTTTTATATGGAAGGCATATATTATCACTTTTTTAAATATTAGGAACATTTAAATATTAGGAACATCACCAAGGAACATTATAAGGATTCAAGTATACAAAGTATGTTCTCTGCCCCACACTAAATTGGAAATTAATAATGGAAAGATCTTCAGAAAGTCTCCAAACATTTAGAAACTAAATAGCACATATCTAAATAAGAAATGAGATCACTGCCAAGTGATATCAGGAAAATGGCTAAGCAGAAGTTCTCAGTGATCTCCCCTAAAAAAAAAATCACAAAACAGAAAATAAACATCTATAGTTCAACCAAAATAACTAAAGGAAAGCAGCCAAGGGAGCTCCCAAGAGTCCACATAATGCTACCCGCAGAGAAGAAACCAACAGTGCCTTGCTCATCCCCAATTCCATACCCACTCACAACTTCACCCCACACCCCTGGCTCAAGCTACTATTTAACTATCCTATCACGGAACCAGAATCACTGCTAGAGTACACCTTACTCCAGGGACAAATAGCCAAATAGCCATGGAATCCCTCAATACTAGAGGCTTTGACACCACTGCACCAATTCTACCAGTAGTCCATCATTCCTGAGCTTAGAAACTGCTACATTCTATCCTCTGGGACAAGCTTTCATGTGCATGTCACACACACCCCCATCCCAATAATTGGTACAGCCCACATTTTCAGGGCCTTAGCTGAAATGGCACAATTCTCTCTACCAGCCGTAAACTACCAGAGCAACTTCAAATTCTGGTCCCCAAGCCAACATGGAGCCCTCTCCCTTGGGAGGGGTAAATCCCAACCATCTGACACACTAACGCAGTTGTACCCCCTAGAGCCACAGCTGACACAGCACCGTGACCTGAAGAATCGAAGCCTCATTTGACCTGTGTATTTATGTTTTCTGGGGCTAAACTGAAGCAGCAACTTGTACTGTAAGTAATCAAAGGCCTGGATGAGCTTAGCTACCCTGCCATCTAGGTTGAATAGCCACAAGGCTCCATCTCCCAGGAACTGAAGTAAGCAGCCAGAATATGATCTGTTGAGGTACCCAAAGGGGGGCATCTTCATTGCACCGGTGCTTATTTACCAGGGCCCAAGCCACAGTTATGCCTTGCCTCTCCTAGGTTCTTGCTACTGCTGCTACTGCTGCAGCACCTGGCCACACAGAACATGGCTTGTGTCATTCCCACCATTTGGGGGTCTAGAGTCACCAATGAATGGTACCTCTCATGTGCCAGGGCCCATGCTGCCACTATGTCCTGCTGGTTCTAAGGTCCAAATTGCAGATGTGCCCTGTTTTCCAGGGCCCAAGCCCCCAAAGCACTTCTTCCCCATAGCCATGCCAGTGCTGTGCCCTTCCCTCCAAGATCAAAGTCACATCCATACATCCCTGTCCTTTGGTCCCAGTGTACTGCCTCAGAGAAATAGACCCAACTTTGTGGGAGAAATGTATCTACCTATGCCTTTGAAAATGAACCAAGCTGGGTGTGGTGGCATATACCTATAATCCAGGCAGCTTGGGAGGCTAAGGCAGGAGGATCACCAAGTTAAAAGTCAGCCTCAGCAATTTAGCAGGAATTGAACAATTTAACAAGATCCTATCTCAAAATAAAAAATAAAAAGGATGTGGCTCAGAGTTTAAGTGCCCCTGGGTTCAAGGAGTGGCACACCAAAACAAAAAAAGAAAGAAAGATAGAGAACCAATTCTTCAGGTTTCATTCTTACAAAGCTACAATAGTTTCAAAAGTCCCTAAGCCCAGAACCATAGTTCCAAAGCCACACCAAACACTTATACCCTGGACCCCAGTGACACTATCACTGTCTTTGGACAATATCTGACTGGACAACCATGACAAATCCCTCAGCTAAAAATGCCCACTGTGGGGAAGACAAACACAGCAAGATTTCTAAAGAGATCCTTACCACTGAGGACCCCAATAACCTGTTACCACCATCACTGCTACAAACTCTTGCATCCTAGACCACTGAGACACCTGGACTCATCAGTGATGTTGATCACAACTAAAGATGCTGCACAGAGTCTACATCATTGCAGCTACCCAGAGCTACTGTGACCAGCACCTTTAGGCCCACCTATAGGTGAAAGTCTTCCTCTGTGAGGTTTGGGAGAGGTAAAAGTTTTACCAGATGGACAGAAATCAATGCAGGGACACAAGAGACATGAAAAAGTAAGGAAACACGATATCACCAATTCTTTAGTAACAGACCACAAAGAAATGGAAATTTATGAATTTCCTGAAAAGAAATTTAAAATAACTATGTTAAAGGAACTCAGTAAGACACAAGAAAATACAGACAAAATTTAATGAAATTAGGAAGGCAATTCATGATCTGAATGAGAAATTCAACAGAGATGGGCATAATAAAAAAAAGAGGAAACAAATCCTTGGGGCTGATATTTCAATGAAATAAAAAAATATAATACAGAACTTCAACAACAAACTAGATCAATCAGAAGAAAGATCTGTAAATATAAAAACAGGTCTTTGAAATAACTCAGGCAGAGGGGTAAAAAAGTGAAGAAAAGCCACAGGAGTATGGGAAATCTTAAGCAAACAAATATTCATATTATGGGAGTTCCAGAAGGAAAAGAGAGAAAGGGACAGAAAACTTATTTAATAAAATAGCTGCTAATGACTTCCCATGTCTTGAAAGACATGGACATCCAAACTGATAAACCTCCAAGGTCCACAAATACATTCAACCCACACAAGTGGCACATTATACTTTCATTATCAAAGAATCTATAAAAAAACAACCAGAAAATACCACAATGGTGGTAGAAAGTCCTTACCTAATAATAATAATCTTGAAATTAAATGGATGAAATTCTTCAATCAAAAGACATAGAATGGCATGATGGCACACCTGTAATCCCAACAACTTGGGAGCCTAAGGCAGAAGGATCAAAAGTTCAAGGACAGCCTTTGTAACTTAGCAAGACCCAGTCTCAAAAAATAAAAAGGGCTGGTGAGGTAGCTCAGTACCCAGTGCCCTCCCACACACCCAGAGTGGATGAATGGATTTTAAAAAAAGAATATCTCACTATGCTGCCTACAAGAAATCCACTTCAGCTTAAAAAACACACATAGGCCAGGCATAGTGGCACATGTCTGTAACCCCAGAAGCTCAGGAGGCTGAGGCAAAATGATCATGAGTTCAAAGCCAGGTTCAGCAACAATGAGGCACTAAGCAACTCAGTGAGACCCTGCCTCTAAATAAAATACAAAATAGGGCTGGGGACAAGACTCAGTGGTTGAGTGTCCCTGAGTTCAATTGTGGGTACCCCCCACCAAAAAAAAAAGAACAACAACAACAACACACAAAGGAATACAAAAAACAATTCTATGCAAATGATTACCAAATAAGAATGGGGTAACTACACTGATATCTAAGAAACTAAACTTCAAATAAAAAGCTACTACAAAAGACAAAGAAGGTATGCATTCATAAGTATGTAATCACCCAACACTATTAAACCTATATACATAAAACAAATATAAGGCAGAAATAGGTAACAATAAAATAATAGCAGGAGACTTCAATACAATATTTCCAATAATAAATAGAACAAGCAGAAAATTAAAATGGAATACTGGATCTGAATTGCATTCAGACAAAATAAACTTTAAAACATCTATAGCTGGGAGGAGTGGCACATGCCTGTAATGCAGCAGCTCAGGAGTCTGAAGCAGAGGGTCAGAAAATTTGAGGCCAGTCTAACTAAGTAAGACCTTATCTCAAAGAAAGAAATTAAAGGGATACAAATAGGAAAAGAAGAACTCAAACTATCCCTATTTGCTAACAACATGATTCTATATTCAGAAGACCCAAAAATTTTATCAGAAAAATTCTACAACTCATAAATTAATTCAGTAAAGTAGCAGAATACAAAATTAACACCCATAAATCAATTGCACTCCTGTATATCAGTGATAAGTCAACTGAAAGAGAAACTAGGAAAACTATGCCATTCACAATAGCCTCAAAAAAATGGGGAAATCAATCTAACAAAAGAGGTGAAAGACCACTACAACAAAAACTACAGAACACTAAAGAAAGAAATTGAAGACGACCTTAGAAGATGGAAAAATCTCCCATGTTCTTGGATAGGCAGAATTAATATTTTCAAAATGGCCATACTACCAAAAGCACTATTCAGATTTAATGCAATTTCTATTTAAATTCTAATAACATTCTTCATAGAAATAGAAAAAGCAGTCTTGAAATTCATTTGGAAAAAGAAAAAGCAGGAAGCATCACAATACCAGAACTTAAATTATACTAAGAACCAATAGTAACAAAAACGGCACGGTATTGGCACAAAAACAGACATAAAGACCAATGGTACAAAATAGAAGACACAGAGACAAACCCACATAAATACAGTTATCTCATACTAGACAAAGGTACCATAAACATACATTGAAGAAAAGATAGCCTCTTCAACAAATGGTACTCAGAAAACTGGAAATCCATATATAGCAAAATGAAATTAAATGCCTATTTCTCACTCTACACAAAACTCAACTCAAAGTGGATCAAGGACTTAGGCATTAGACAAGAGATACTGCATCTACTAGATGAAAAAGTAGGCCCAGTCTCTGTCATGTCATACTTAGGAACCAAATTCCTCAACAAGACTCCTAAAGCACAAGAAGTAAAATCAAGAATCAATACATCGGATGGTATCAAACTAAAAAGCTTCTTCATAGCAAAAGAAACAATCAAGAAGGTGAAGAGAGCACCTACAGAATGGAAGAAAATCTTTGCCACCTGCACTTCAGATAGAGCATTAATTTCTAGGATATATAAAGAACTCAGAAAACAAAACACTAAAAAAACAAATAACCCAATCAATAAATGAGCAAAGGAATTGAACAGGCACTTCACAGAATAAGAAATATGATCAGTCAACAAATATTTGAAAAAATATTCAACATCTTTAGCAATTAGAGAAATGCAATTTCATACTATACTGAGACTTCATTTCACTCCAGTCAAAATGGCAATTATGAACAATACAAGCAACAGTAAATGTTGCTGAGGATGGGGAAAGAGGTCCACTCATATATTGCCGGTGGGCCTGCAAATTGGTGCAACCACTCTGGAAAGTAGTATAGTGAGTCCTCAGAAAACTTGGAATGGAACCACCATTTGACCCAGCTATCCCACTCCTCCGTCTATACCCAAAGGACTTAAAAACAGCATACTACAAGGACACAGCCACATCAATGAAAGGAGGAATGGGAAAAGGAAGAATAGTCAAATGAATCTGACTGACCTTTTGTATGTACACACATAAATAAAGCACAGTAAATCCCAGTATCAAGTATATACACAAGACAGTAATTAAAAAAAAACTATCAATAAATTGCTGAAAGATCATTAGAGTAAAGGGAGAGGTACAGGGGGAGGGAGAGGAAGGAGGGCGTGCTGGGTCTGAATTAGAGCATATTATATTCCTTACTTTTGTTATTAAGTCAAAATGTATCTTAATGTCTCTTATATAACTAAAAAGAATCAATAAAAAAGTTAAAAAAAAAAAGAATACTAAACTCGAATAGCACTTCAGACAAAATGGACATAAAAACACCTACAGAGGACTGAGGTTATGGCTCAGTGGTAGCGTGCTTGCCTAGCATGTGTGAGACACTGAGTTCAATTCTCAGCACCACATATAAGTTAATAAATAAATAAAGGTCCATCAACAACTAAAAAAAAATTTTTTTAAATCTACAGAATTTGCCATTCAACAGTGGCAGAATACACATTTTTTTTCTAACTTGGAGAGAAAAAGAGAGAAGACTTGAATAAGTAAAATAAAAAATGAAAGCAAAGACATTATAACAGATGCATCAGAAATAAAAAGGATCATAAAGGACTATTATGAACAAGTCTATGCCAACAAATTAAATATCCTAGAGGAAATGGATAAGTTCTAAGATAAACACAACCCACCAAGAATGAATCAGAAAGAAACAGAAAGTCTGAACAGGTCAACAACAACTAAAGAAGTTGAAGAAGTAATTTAAACCTTCCAACAAAGAAAAGCTCAGGACCAGATGGCTTCATGGCTGAATTCTATCAAACACTCAAAGGAGAATTAAATAAAATTCTTCTTAAACTTTTCCAAAATATCAAGATAGAAAACTTCCTAACACATTTTATGAAGTCAGCATTACCCTGATATATAAGCCAGATAAGACATCACAAGAAAACAAAATAGGCCAAATTAATGTAAAAATCATCAATAAAATATTAGCAAACTGAATTCAACAGCACATCCAAAAAGTTATACATCATGACCAAGTAGGTCATGCAAGATTCATTTAACACATGCAAATCAATCAATTGTGATACACTACATTAACAAAATGAGATTTAAAAAGCACATGATTATCTCCATCAATATACAAGAAAACATTCAACAAAGGCAAACATCCTTTCTTGACAGGAATTCTCAACAGGTTAGGAATAGACATAAAGTTCCTCAACATAATTAAGGCCATTTATGAAAACCCACACCTAACATTATAATCAATGGGGGAAAACAGATTTTCTTTTTTTTTTTATTGGTTGTTCAAAACATTACATAACTCATGACATATCATCTTTCATACATTTGATTCAAGTGGGTTATGAACTCCCGTTTTTACCCCAAATACAAGTTGCAGAATCACATCGGTTACACATACACATTTTTCCATAATGCCATATTAGTGACTGTTGTATTCTGCTACCTTTCCTATCCCCTACTATCCCCCCTCCCCTTCCCTCCCCTCTTCCCTCTCTACCCCATCAGCTGTTGTTCAATTCTCTCCCTTGTTTTTTTTCCCCTTTCCCCTCACCATCTCTTATATGTAATTATGTGTAACAATGAGGGTCTCCTTCCATTTCCATACAGTTTCCCTTCTCTCTCCCTTTCCCTCCCACCACTCGTCTCTGTTTAATGTTAGTCTTTTCCTCATGCTCTTCCTCCCTGCTCTGTTCTTAGTTGCTCTCCTTATATCAAAGAAGACATTTGGCATTTGTTTTTTAAGGATTGGCTAGCTTCACTTAGCATAATCTGCTCTAATGCCATCCATTTCCCTGCAAATTCCATGATTTTGTCGGGAAAACAGATTTTCTACTAAGATCCAGCACAATGCAAGGATGTACACACTCATTTCTTTTCAACATAGAATTATTCTCAAGAACAATCATAAATAAGAAAAAGAAATAAGGGCATCCAAATCAGAAAGGAAGAAGTAAAATAATCTCTATTTTAGATGACATAGTACATAACATAGCAAACCACGAAGATTTTACACACACACACACATACAATCACACACAACCATTAATAAATGAATTCAATAAATTTGCAGGGTACAAAATCAACATTAAAAAGTTGGTAGCATTTATACATAAATAATGATCTAGCTGAAAAAAAAAACCAAGAAAATGATCCTATTCGATAGAACCAAATAAAAACACTTGAGAATAAATTTAAATGAGGAGGTAAAAGATCTATATACTGAAAATTAAAAATATTGATGAAAGAAATTGAAGATAGCACAAATATGTGAAAATATACCTCATAATCATGGATCATAAGAATTGGTGAATAATTAAAATGTCTATTTTACCCATATTGATATATGGATTCAATATAATCACTACTAAAATCCCAATAACATTCTTCACAGAAAAAACTATCCAAAAACCCTCTGGAAACCACAAAATACCCTGAATAGCCAACACAATTCTAAGAAGAAGATGGAAGCATCATACTTCTTATTTTGAAATTTTATTACAGAGCTATAATAATCAAAACCATATGGTACTGCTACAAAAACAGACACATAGCCCAGTAGAATAGAATGGAGAACACAGAAAAAAATCCAAACATATACAGTCAACTACTTTTTTTGTTTGTTTTTAGTTGTAGTTGAACACAATACCTTTATTTTTATTTATTTGTATGTGGTGCTGAGGCTCAAACCCAGGGGCTCAACATACTAGGCAAGCATTCTACTACTGAGCCACAACCCCAACACTTGGTCAACTACTTTTGACAAAGACACCAAGAAGACATACTTAGAGAAAGGATAATCTTTGCAGTAAATGGTACAGGAAAACTGGATTTCCACATGCAAAAAAAAAAGTGGGACCTTTAACTTACATGATATACAAAAATCAACTCAAATTAATCAAAGACCTAAATACTGTATCTGAAACAACAAAACTCCTAGAGGAAAATATGGATGAAAAACTCCTGAACATTGATATTAGCAATGATTTTTTTATTATTATTATCAAAACTTGGGCCACAAAAGCAAATATAAATAATCCAGACAACATCAAACTAAAAATCTTAGGTATAGTAAAAGAAACAACCAACAAAATGAAAATTGGAGGGAAATTTAAATGGTTAATATCCAAAATTCATTAAGAACTCAGATGACTCAATAGAAAAAAATTATATGATTGAAAAATAAGCAAAAGATCTGAATAGACATTTCTCCAAAGAAGACACAAAAATGGTCACCTAGTATATAAAAAGAAATGCTAATCAAAACTACTGAGATACTAACTCACACCCATTAGAATAGACATTATGAAAAAATAACAAATGTTGCTGAGCTTGTGGAGAAAGGGAATGTGAACTAGAACAACCATAATGAGAAAAAGTATGGTGGTTTCTAAAGAAATTAAAAATAGAACTACCACATGACCCAGCAATTCCTCTTCTGGTCATATACCCAAAGGAAATAAATTGACTTCTCATCAATAAATCTGTACTCCTGTGTTCATTGCAGCATTATTCATGTTAGCAAACGTAGGGAAACAACTAAGTGTTTATGAATGGATGAATGGATAAGAAATGAATGGATAAGAAAACTGTGGTGTATAGCTATGCATGCAATGGCATATTACTCAGACTTAAAAAAGAAAATCTTACAATTTGTCACCATATGGATGAACATGGGGGACGTTATACTAAAAAAAATTGCATGATCTTCTTATATTTGGAAACCAGTGGGGTATGAGGATCAAATACACAATGAATGAGAATAAAACAGAGGTTATCAGGGATGGTGGGTGGGGAGGATAGTAAATGCGAAGATGTAAGTCAAGAGGACACAAAGTAGTAGCAGGATGAACAAGTCTGGAAATCTAATTTACAACATGAGAACTAAATATAATAAAACTATCATGGATTTATGATGCTTCTAAATGAAATTTTTAGATTTTCTTGCCATAAATAAAAACAAAAAATGTATAACTATGTAAAATGATGGATATGTTGATTTGCTTCACTATAATAACTATTTCATTATATATATTTATTCCACAATTTAAATTGTATACCATAAATATAAACACAAAAAAATTATTAAAAAAAAAATAACATGGGGGCCTGGGGCTGGGGCTCAGCAGCAGCGCACTTGCCTGGCATGTGTGAGGCACTGAATTCAATTCTCAGCACCACATATAAATAATAAAATAAAGGTATTTCAACAACTAAAAAGAAAATTAAAAAATAAAACACATGAGTTGTGCCAGGAATGGTGGCACATACCTATAATCCCTGTGGCTCAGGAGGCTGAGGCAGAAGGATTGTGAGTTCCAAAGCCAGCCTCAGTAATTTTAGCAAGGCCCTAAGCAACTTAAGAAGTACTTGTATCAAAATGAAAAATTAAGAAAAAAGGGCTGGGGATGTGGGTCAGTGGTTAAGTACCTCTGGGTTCAACCCCTGGTACAAAAACAAAACAAAACCAAACAACAACAACAACAAAGAAAATATGGGTCAAAAGAGAAATAAGGGAATTACAATGCTTTTAAAGCTGAATGAAAAGGATATCATAATGTATAAAAATTTTTGGCATGCCACTCACTGCCTCATGAGAAATTACATAGCACTAACTGCCTATATTGAGATAAAGGGAGTATTTAAAATTAGGGGTCTCAGTTGTCCTTTAACAGAGTGGTAAAAGAAGATCAAATGAAGCCCAAAGAATGGAAATTATAGGGCTGGGGCTGTAGCTCAGTGGCAGATCACTTGCCTAGCATGTGTGAGGCATGGGGTTCAATCCTTAGCACTACATAAAAATAAAACAAGTAAAATATTCTGTCCATCTTCAACAACCAAAAAATTTTTAATTAAAAAAGAATGGAAATTATATTGATTAGAGCTTAAAAATCAATGAAATAGGAACGAGAAAAATCAAGAAAAAGCAACAAAACTGAATTTTTTAAAGAATAACAATAAAACTGACAAATCTCTAGACATACTAATCCAAAAAGAGGAAAAAAGAAGAAAAAAGAAGATACACATTACTAACATCAGAAATAACAAAGAGACACAAAGGAACACATACATCAAAAAGTAAAAAAATGAGCATGGATGTGGGGAAAAAGTTACACTCATACACTGCTAGTGGGACTGCAAATTGGTGCAGCCAATATGGAAAGCAGTAAGGAGAATCCTCGGAAAACTTGGGAATGGAACCACCATTTGACCCAGCTATTCCAGTCATCGATTTATACCCAAAGGACTTAAAAACAGCATACTACAGGAACACAGCTGTATCAGTGTTTATAGCAGCACAATTCACAGTAGCTAAACTGTGGAACCAACCCAGATGCCCTTCAGTAGATGAATGGATAAAGAATATGTGGTATATATACACAATGGAATATTACTCAGCATTAAAAGAGAATAAAATCATGGTATTTGCAGATAAATTGATGGAATTGGAGAATTTAATGCTAAGTGAAGTTAGCCAATCTCAAAAACCCAATTGCCAAATGTTTTCTCTGATTTAAGGATGCTGATTCATAATGGGGATGAGGAAGGGACATGGGAAGATTAGATGATCTCTAGATAGGGCAAAGGAAGGGAGTATGGGGGTAGAAAAGATGGTAGAATGAGATAGACATCATTACTCTAAGACTATGTATGAAGACATGAATGGTGTGACTCTATGTTATGTACAACCAGAGATATGAAAAATTGTGCTTTATATGTGTAATATGAACTGTAATGCATTCTGCTGCCATATATAACAAATTAAAATTTTAAAAAAGTAAAATAATGAGATATTGTGAAAAATTTTATGCTAATACATTTCACAACTTGGATGAAATGAACAAATTCCTGAAAAGAAAAGTTTCTTAAAAGAGCCGGGTCTTCTGACACAAGAAGAGATAAATAGGTGGTGGCGCTTGGTGGCTACTGGCAGCCGAGGTAGAGGCAGCAGCCCGGGAGTTGGTCAGGGGCCCCAGCAGTGTTGGAGATGGAACCAGGGCCTTGAGCATCCTAAGCAAGTGCTCTACCACTGAGCTACATCCCCAGCCTTGAGCATGAAGATGGCGGCGAAGGGAGAGCATTACCCCCGTGAACCGCGTCACTGTGCGGGAGAATGACGAGTTAGAACGGCTAAAAGCTATCTTGTTAGGAATTTCCAGCAAAATTGGGGTGCTCCAAAACCTAGAGGAAGGATTTCCATCACACGAGGATCAGCTATGGGGTCTCAAACGCGAGAGATTTGTGCGCACGGAGGGAGGGTCACGCTGCTTATTCAGCAAATTGCCCCGCGGCTAGTCTGAGGTGCGCGCTGGGAAACGAGGAGATAGCAACACAAAGATACAGCACTGCAGTTTCTGCGGGCTTCTGCCAGCTGTGCAATCACCGTACTCAGTGCTGAATTCTGGGTTTGAGACGGGGGAAGGAAGCGGTCCAATTCGGTTCTCCACACCGGTCAGACCACAGAGGAAGCCATCTTGGAGAGCTGACGTCACCATCCCTGTTTTTGACTGATCGCAGCTCATTCAGCCATAGAACAGGTAATTTCAGGCTGCCATTCGCCTGCGGCTCGCAAACAAATTACTCAGGCTCAGTGCTAAATAACCTGCGGAAACTGCTTCTTGGAGCCTGCTCCTATCAGAACATACACCGAGCACGGAGCGGCCGAATTCCGGCTCCCGGAACTGCTCTGGCCCAGGGATAAAGAACCCGC